>NC_140172.1:118125358-118162858 GCF_963971535.1 Notolepis coatsorum
AGACAAGGAGAAAGGTCAGAGATAGAGAAAAAAATAGTATGAGGCAGATGGACAGACATAATAGATAGATAGATAGATAGATAGATAGATAGATAGATAGATAGATAGATAGATAGATAGATAGATAGATAGATAGATAGATAGATAGATAGATAGATACCATGTTCTGCAATAAAAATTACTGAAGTGAGATGAACAGACTGAACTTTATTTTATTAGATAAAACATGTTGACAAAGTTTTACTTTGCAGTTGAAAAAAGGTAATAAATTAAATGTGATTAAAAAAAAGCGCAATACGATACTATCGTATCGTGACGCAAGTATCGCGATAGTATCGTATCGTGAGGTCTCTGGCAATTCCCACCCCTAATAGATAGATAGATAGAGAGAGAGAGAGAGAGAGAGAGAGAGAGAGAGAGAGAGAGAGAGAGAGAGAGAGAGAGAGAGAGAGAGAGAGAGAGAGAGAGAGAGAGAGAGAGAGAGAGAGATAGATAGATAGATAGATAGATAGATAGATAGATAGATAGATAGATAGATAGATAGATAGATAGATAGATAGATAGATAGATAGATAGATAGATAGATAGATAGATCCACAGGAAACACAATACAGTCACAAGAACAGTGGAGTCAGAGAGAGACAGAAAAAAAGAGAGAAAAAGATGGGATAATTTCATTGCTTTGGCAACAATAGTTTTAACCGTCATTCATTCCAACAAAGCCTATTTTGAATGGGGGGGGGGGGGGGGGGGGGGGGGGGGGGGGGGGGGGTAGTGTCCAAGTTACTTGTCCATAAATCACTTAATGGTTTGGAGCCAAAACACATCTCTGACTTGCTTCCACCCTATGAACCCTCTAGACTTCTCAGGTCATCAGGGACCGGTCTGCTAGCTATTAAAACAGAACGTGTCGAAGCAGCGTTCAGTTATTATGCTACACAGAGTTGGAGTCTCTCTCTCTCTCTCTCTCTCTCTCTCTCTCTCTCTCTCTCTCTCTCTCTCTCTCTCTCTCTCTCTCTCTCTCTCTCTCTCTGAACGCAGTGCACACTTGTATACATGCGTAGGGATGGGAACGGTACCCATCCTATACATGCGCCACGCGTAATGAGAGTCTCTTTTCTCTCTCTCTCTTGTCTCTCTCTCTCTCTCTCTCTCTCTCTCTCTCTCAGAACACAGTGCACACTTGTATACTTGCGTCGCGCGTAATGAGTCTCTCTCCCTCTCCCTCTCTCTCAAGTTGCCAAACATTACACTATAAAAACGAACTGGATATTTGGACTGTGTGCGTGCGTGTGTGCGTGTGTGTGTAGTTTGATAGTATTTGATAGTATTTGATAGAGGATGGCCAGATAATGTTGATATTTAAACTTAAAAAAGTATTATACAGAGAGAAGCTTCAGCAAGTACAAAATGCTGACAAACTAAATAGAATTCCTCACTGAGGAAAACACAAAGCGCCTGACATCACAATGGTGATGTCAACCAGAGATGGGGAGAAGCATGAACCTTTAAAGGACATCTCTTGACATTTTAGTTTTTTCGGATTTATTTTAACCTCTTAAGCCCGGAGCCCTATTTTCTGAAAATCCGCCTAAAATACATACCTAAGTAAATGGAATATTGCTCCACTTCTACAAGGTCCATTTGCATGTTCTTGGTATCTAGGGACATCTATGGACCTCAGTGAATGTATTCCCAGTGTCAGAAATATTGTGTCTATTATTTTTTAGTTTTGTAGATACTTCCCAAAGGTCAGTACATCCGGACCAATGCAATTTGAAATATTATTATAGAATATAGAATAGCAGGCCTATAAATGACTTTATTATAGCCAATTCACACATTATGGATTGGGCCAAATCTTCTCTTTCAAATGGCTCCAGGCATGCATGAAGAACAGATAATGAAATCTACTGTATATACAGTAGGTTTTTTATTCTTGCAAGAGCTCCGCCATTTTTAAACTGATTTCAAATCGGATGGTTGCTAAATGCTCAAAATAGGGGAGACAAACGAACTGCGCTTTAATATATGCCAATAACGTTCAGTTTTGTGGTATATAATCCCGAGTAACAAGAAAAATTATAATCAGGAAGTAATTTGCTTGCAGAAAGGATTTGGGAAGTGTAGTTTTAAAAAATTCCAACGCTCATTGAAAGCTCTTCTTAAAATGACTCAGAATTACTACATTCACCGACAGCTGGTAATTATAATTATGTCAGACAGTCTGGAGAGCTTGATTTATGACGTGATGTAATTTGTGGTCCGGCACCGGACCGCACGGGCGGAAAAGGTTAAACAAATTATTTTGTATTATTTAACTATTTAATTAGTATTTAGTTATTGCACTGCACTGGCAGTTGAACTGCTTTGAACTGAACTGAATAAAAAAAATGCATTGAACTGCACTGGCACTGTTGTACGGCAGATGTACTGGTATTAACCCTTTTACTGCCGCACTACCAAACGGTTAACCCTTTCACTGCGACAATACACAGAAGGTTAACCCTTTCAATGCCACACGACAGCCGCGACCGTCGGTTGTGTGATAGTAAAGGGTTAACCTTCTGTTGTGTGGCAGTGAAAGGATTAAAGTTAGTTAAAAACATAATTTTATATAATTATATTTTTGGTTAAACTTAAATCCAAAGTAAAAAACCGAGAAAACATGTTAAAATGTTATCCGAAAACAGGAAAAGATAAATCGGATTTCATAGGGCCCTACCACGATGTGCCCTTTGCAAGCGTCTAGTGGCTCGGTCTGTATTTTTTATACAACATATTATATATAGAATTAAAGACATATTTGTTGCCGTTCGAATGCAACCTCACTCGACAAAATCCGTGCATCGGTTCTCGAGTTACGCCGATGCCAATATGTCAGGCGTGCGACTTTGTACACATGAGCGTCAGATTACCACCCCGGACTCCTGAGGCTCTAGAACTGTCAATCATTCGCAGATTGCGAAAATTATTGGACAGGGTTGTAGCCAATGAGTGTAGCTTTCCAATGCTACCCCACACGTGGGGGGGTGTGAATCAGGGATCTAGGTGGAAATTGACGAGCGAAAACCAAAAGTGAAAAACACACAGAATGCATTGCCGTCAATGAGGAAATGGAATACTGGAGAACAATTTTTTGTACATAGTTTACCTAAATTGCTCTTAACTCATTCAGCGCCAATGACGAAAAAAGTCGGGTTATCTCACCGGTGGTTGAGCGCCAATCACGAGAAAAATTGGGTTTTAATCGTTATTTCTTTTATTAGCTATATCCATTCATTTTTCATCCATCCAGCCTGATGTTATCATTGGGAATCGGTCTGAGCTCGCAAAAGGCCAATACCGCCACCTAACGCCTTCCGGACGGTATTGCACATCATTGGAATCCCTCCCCCTTGGGCTGTATGCTGATCTAAGAAGTCCGGTCCAGGTTTTCCTTCTCGGGCATGCAGTATCGTTATAACACATGGACTGGGGAGACTGGGAGCAGCGTGGATTATGCGTTTTGGACATATAATGTTGGATCAATAAACGCGATCAATATTTGGAATGGTGATCAGGAATTGGATTAATCTTTTTGCAGTACGTCAGATGTGAGGTAAGGACTCTATGTTACCAATCTTGGGTTAATCCGATGTTTCTTTCGTAACAATCACGCATGTGTGTGTGTGTGTGTGCGTGCGGTTGGCTGCAACCAAGGCACGGAGAAGCGAATATCTATCATATTTTTTTTATCCACTTTTTCTCCCCATTTTCTCCCATCCCAATTTCGTATTATCCAATTCTTCCCTCCCCTGTCTTGAACGTTGCTAGACTATGCCTCGCACTGGTCGGCTGTAGTGAGGACAGAAGCCTTGCATCACGTGTCCCCTCCGGTACACGAGGAGGCAGCCTGTCGCATCTTTTCACCGCAGCAGCTCGAACTCTCAGTGGCGAGGAGTAACACGTGGGAGGCTCACAATGCCCCCGCTACTTCCTGCTTCCGCCGCACCGGCGTCACCAAACCGACCTGTAGGAGTCGCTGTCCACAACGTCCAATCCCCACCCACCGGCTTGCCCACCCTCTAACACTTGCCAATTGTGTTAGTATGAACGACCGGCCAGCCGGTAGCAACGCCGAGAGCTGGGCTCGAACCCAGCGTCTCCTGCGTTAGTGGCGAGCGCCTTGCCCACTGCACCAATCAGCCGCCCCCATAGCTATAATATTTCATATAGTTTTAGCACTCGCAAACACGGCATTCTCCCCATTGCATTACAGCGATGGCGTTGTAACCAGAAGGTAAACAGCGCCCCCTTGGCGTCCATTGAGTTAATCATCCATTTCTGAACGGATTTTTATTAAACTGGACCTATACTACATAAGACTTCAGGCTATGGACCCGCGGTGTTCTCCAGCTTATACACATTTTTTTGAGATATTCTTTTTTTGGATATTGCAACTACTACAGAAAAAGCATGAGTACACAAGTTCAAGTTCAACTTAAGTTCAGACCTATGTTACTCTATTTCATTAGCACTAAAAGTGTTTTTTCTTTATTGTGTAAGAAACTTCAAAATGTTATCTTTCAAAAGAGACCAGGCTTGGGGTGGCCGGGTAGCGCAGCGGACTAAGCGTCTGCCTACCACCGCAAAGACAGTGGGATCGAATCCAGCTGCCGCGGTACCTCTGGCTTGGTCGGTCGTCCATACTGACACAATTGGCAGTGTCAGCGGGTGGGAAGCCGGTGGGGTGGGTCCTGGTCGTTGTAAACAGCGACTCCTACAGGTCGGTCGGGGCGCCTGCTCAGCGAGGAAGGGATCTGGGTGAGGTAGTGTGATCCTCCCATGCGTTACACTCACCCAATGAGAGTCCTCGCTGTCAGGTGAAAAGAAGCGGCTGGCTGACTCCGCATGTATCGGAGGAGACATGTGATAGTCTTCAACCCTCCCTAGACTGGCAAGTGGGGGGCAAATGCGCGCAACGACCAGGAAGGGAGGGAAGGGAATTGGCATAACGACAAAAATTAGGATGGGAGAAAAATACAGAAAAAGGGGGAGAAAAAGTAGATAAAAAAAAGAGACCAGGCTTATGCATGTGCTATAAGTATAAAGTATAAAGATACGCTTTTCAAAAAAAGTAGGCAGTCCTCAAGTTCAAGTAAAAAAGATTTCCGCTCATCATTTCTTTACAGAAAATAAACTTCATTCATTCATTCAATTAATAAACTGTATGCCTCACTGTCACTGTGTGGAAGAGACTGGAATCATTCTTTTGTGCAAGGCAACACCAGGCTTGACTTAAAACATTACTTTCCTAACTTAGTGAAACTAAATGTAACAAATTAACACATAGATATAAATGTACTGAATGGTTATTTCTTATTTGATTTATTATAAAAAAAAAATGTTATAATAAATACAAAATTTCTTTTTTTTACCGATACCCGATCCAGCTATTTTACTGATATCGGCGGCCGATACCGATCCCAATATGGGATCAGTGCACCCCGACCTATAATGCATTTCTTCTACTTACTGAGTATGGTCCATCCAGCCAACACCAGATTAGAGCTCATATCCAGAAGTCCTAGAACTCCATTGTTGTCTAAAAAACGCTAAAACAAGTGACAGAGCCGTACCGTTTGTTTTGGTCAGTATAATTTATCATCGTGATGAACACAAGCATTGTACTTCTTCCCCAGAACGACTTTATGAAGCGACAGCGGTCGCCTCAAGTCTGCTTGAACTGGAACTACTTCCGAAGCAGAAGTCGAAGAAGAAGTCACTTCATGAAGTAGTTCTGAGGAAAGGTACGATGCTCATGTTCATCTCAATAATGAATTATACTGACCAAAACAAACAGTATGGCTCTGTCCCTTGTTTTAACAGTTTTTATCAGTCCTTGGGAATATTGTAATTTGGCCTGTCACGATTAATAGACTGAATCGACTAAATCAATAAAAAGTTATTCAAAAGAAATTCAAAACATTTCATCTGTGGCAGTTGGATGTCCCAAAGCGTCTCTAGTCTGACAGAAATACAAAAGAAGAATCATTTCATTCAGAAGCACTAAGATTGATAAAAGATGTACTAAAAAGACCATGTTAAAGTGGTTTAGCTTGAGTTCAGTGTGCATTCATAAGAAAAATAAAACGCAAGTAAACATGCGTGTAAATATTGAATTGTCTGTTGTTTTTGGGGGGGATGGAAATGAATAATTTAGATTAGGGATCGTTATGGGCATATAGTGTTTACATGGCCGCTTGGAAGCGAGTGTCTGCGTTATCATTTTCACAATCTCAGCCTCCGCAGCCGGGAGTCTGGACTGTACTGTGGACAGGAGTTTCAGTCAGTTTTACAAGGGTTGCTACTAGGGCTGACCCCTATTAGTCGAATAGTCGATTAATCAAACGAAAAGAGCCGTAGTGGACTGCCAACCTCTTAGTCGAATACAAAAAAAATATATATATCATTTTTTTTATCATTCTTTCCAAAAGAAAATAGGCCTAGAAAACAGTGGCACGCAAACTAATGGCACGCATACCAGAGGCTAATTGCCTAAGAAAACAGACACAGAGGCACTGAAAGAGGATTTCACCCATCTAATGAACACACTAGACTAGACAAATATCAAGATGTATCCATCAGTGGACCAATTGCATGCTTTTGCAGAGGACAAGAAGCCTTCAGTCGACTCCTTCAGACATTAAGCACCCCCCACAGCGCAAATGGAATGATTTCGGCCAATCATAGTCGACTATCCAAATCCTTAGTCGGGGACAGCCCTAGTTGCTACTAATGATGAGTAAATTACAGTCATCATGTAGTTAGCTAACATTATGCATTAGCAAGCATTGTTGCTACATTGTACAGATGTCGTCTGGTGACGTTAGAAATATGTGTATTGTCGTGTTGAGAGAGAGAGATAATTAGAATGTGAATAGGACAGATTGTGTGCACAGCAGACCACTAGGGACCACATTAAGTAAGAGAGAAAAAACACAGCATTCCGGTTTTCATCCGGTTAATGACAGCAAATAGCGGTTATCAAAATAACCGTTATGCACATCCCTAATTCAGATGCACCGATTTACCGTTAAAGTAATCGCTGGACGAATCGATTACTTACACAACCGTTAGTAGCAGCTCTAACCGTGATATTTATTCAAAGGGAGGCTAGGGGAGTCAGTCAAATGTCTTTTTTACAGCACACGCTGCTCTGATGCAGGAAAGTCAAGAGCCAGTAGCCCAGAGGAAAAAGTGGGTTATGGCCTTCAATGAGTGAGCATGAGATTTATGTGGTCGTAAAACAGGGCTTTTCCCTCCCTTATACAGGGCTCTTCCTGTTCTCCGGTCCCCTCGCCTAACCTACACCACTTTGCTACCGACATCTAGACCGCCACAAACACACAACTCTCTCTCGCTCTTTTCATCGGTCCCCCCCTTCTATTTCTCCTTCCCTGCATCTGTTTTCTTCTCTCTCCATCTCTCTCTCTCTCTCCTCTTTCGTACCTTGTAATAACAAGGATACAGGGAGGTTATGGAGTGGGGCTAAGTAAATCATTACCTTCGTTCCATCTCTGTTTGTCTGTGTGTCTGTCGGTCTGACTTTCTGTCCAGTCCAGTCCGTCTGTCTGGAACTCTGCGTGTCAAGGCTATAGGCCTACTACACGCATCTGTCTCAGGGTTTCGCCTTGTCTATTAAACTCTCAGACAACCCACGTTAAAAGCCCACTTAAAAAGTCCAATATTGGGGTTTCTTGGTTGTTTTTCCTGACCACTTGTAAATGCCAAAGATTAGCACAATGATTCCAAATAAGTTCCAATTTAGTGGCTTTTCAAGTATTTCAACCTCAGCTGTTTGTGGTGGAGCTGATGTAGAGGTAGGTCTGGGGGACGTGGTGGAGCTGATGTAGAGGTAGGTCTGGGGGACGTGGTGGAGCTGATGTAGAGGTAGGTCTGGGGGACGTGGTGGAGCTGATGTAGAGGTAGGTCTGGGGGACGTGGTGGAGCTGATGTAGAGGTGGGTCTGGGGGACGTGGTGGAGCTGATGTAGAGGTGGGTCTGGGGGACGTGGTGGAGCTGATGTAGAGGTGGGTCTGGGGGACGTGGTGGAGCTGATGTAGAGGCAGGTCTGGGGGACGTGGAGCTGATGTAGAGGTAGGTCTGGGGGACGTGGAGCTGATGTAGAGGTAGGTCTGGGGGACGTGGGGGAGCTGATGTAGAGGCAGGTCTGGGGGACGTGGTGGAGCTGATGTAGAGGTAGGTCTGGGGGACGTGGTGGAGCTGATGTAGAGGCAGGTCTGGGGGACGTGGTGGAGCTGATGTAGAGGTAGGTCTGTGGGATGTGGAGCTGATGTAGAGGTAGGTCTGGGGGATGTGGAGCTGATGTAGAGGTAGGTCTGGGGGACGTGGTGGAGCTGATGTAGAGGTAGGTCTGTGGGATGTGGTGGAGCTGATGTAGAGGCAGGTCTGGGGGACGTGGTGGAGCTGATGTAGAGGCAGGTCTGGGGGACGTGGAGCTGATGTAGAGGTGGGTCTGGGGGACGTGGTGGAGCTGATGTAGAGGCAGGTCTGGGGGACGTGGTGGAGCTGATGTAGAGGCAGGTCTGGGGGACGTGGTGGAGCTGATGTAGAGGCAGGTCTGGGGGACGTGGTGGAGCTGATGTAGAGGTGGGTCTGGGGGACGTGGTGGAGCTGATGTAGAGGCAGGTCTGTGGGATGTGGAGCTGATGTAGAGGTAGGTCTGGGGGACGTGGTGGAGCTGATGTAGAGGTGGGTCTGGGGGACGTGGTGGAGCTGATGTAGAGGTAGGTCTGGGGGACGTGGTGGAGCTGATGTAGAGGTAGGTCTGGGGGACGTGGAGCTGATGTAGAGGTAGGTCTGGGGGACGTGGAGCTGATGTAGAGGTGGGTCTGGGGGATGTGGAGCTGATGTAGAGGTGGGTCTGGGGGATGTGGAGCTGATGTAGAGGTAGGTCTGGGGGACGTGGTGGAGCTGATGTAGAGGTGGGTCTGGGGGACGTGGTGGAGCTGATGTAGAGGTAGGTCTGGGGGACGTGGTGGAGCTGATGTAGAGGTAGGTCTGGGGGACGTGGTGGAGCTGATGTAGAGGTAGGTCTGGGGGATCTGGAGGTTGTTCATTAACGTATGCATGCCCGCCTCTCTTGGCTTAACGTTGAAAATAGATCGTCTTTTAATATACTTGTGCTGTTCAAGTTGGTCATGAGCAGTAAAACTCCTGTTTTTATACATAATCAGGTTGTTTTTAGTAATACTGTGCACGAGCATTACACTAGAGGTTCCAGTAGTGGGCAGCTTGAATTGCCAGGTCGTAGAACCAGCGCTTTGGGGAGATCTTTTATTTTTTAGAGCATTAACTCTTTGGAATGGCCTGCTTCAAAACCTCTGCTGCATTTACAGTAGATTCACTTTAAAAAATAATCTTAAATTGTTTTTAAATTGCTTTTAACACTGTAAAGTAATTTTTTGTTTTTGTTTTACACTAATGTAATTCTAGCTATCTTAATTGTTACAGTAGTTTCATTATGCATTGTGTGTACTGACTTTTAATAATTTTGTTTTTGCAATAGTGATTGTTTTTGTATGTTTTTTTGTGTGTGGACCCCAGGAAGACTAGCTGGTTGCTATCGCACCAGCTAATGGGGATCCCTAATAAAATAAAATCAAATCAAACTCATTGACTGCCACCCTGTTTTTCCATCTTTACTCCCTGGCACCAGCGTTATTGACCATTTTCACGATGTTTGCGGACCCATCATATTCTATATTATAGCTATGGAGACAATAGGATGGCTCATTTGACAGGCACTAACAGGGACAAAACAGTTCATTTCTACATACCTTCGTTTGTGCGCTATACCACGCTAAACATCACCCCGTTTCACAATAATCCAGGCTGGTTTATTAGATTGTGAGATATAGTGCGTTTTGTGCGGTGTATGCGCAAATCTTGCGGCTGCTCACCTGAAAGCTATATTATTGCCAGGTCAAAGGTAAACACATGACCTTGTTTCTTCACAAAGCCGGGGGGGGGGGGGGGGCGGGGGTCGTTTTTATGACGCTGCGATTATTACAAACGCATGTTTTAGGATGGGGTTCGGTAAAATAGACGTAAAATAGAAAATAGATCAAATAGATGTTACCTTTGTCAGAAGTGTCTTGAATCAGAACAGGATCAATACATATAACGTTAGGTGGCCCTCATCCGTTGTCTTCTTCTTCTATAGTCTGCTCGGGCCAGACTATACCACAGAGCCGAATAGGTTTCCTCATCTGCCGGTTTGACTATAGTATTTTTATGCTTTACCAGAAGTGCTGAGTCCAACATAGTCTGGTGGAAACTGGAAACACACCTCGTCCATAATCATCATCCATATAATCCATTTTGTCTTCTTCATAATATCCAATAGTTCGCTAGGCGATCGCCATTGTAGAACGTTAGTTGGCTGTGATTGCTCACTGCTGCTCGCTCCCTACTAGAGTCCCTAGTGCTTTGGGTGCTGTGGGGCAGCCCACACTAAGCTGGCCCATGCATGTTCAAAAGGTAGGTGATACTGCCACCTGACAGGATTCAATCATCATTGCAGGTCCAATCCACACTCACAAGGCCTGTGCGAGTGCTTAGTATGAGAAAATCGCTCAGCGCTTGGATTTCAAACACGAGAAATCTCGTTTTTGGCGCTGAATGAGTTAAGACCGAGCAAACAAACATAAGATCCAACTGGTTTGGTGAACCAGACAGTTCGGAACTCTGAGGTTCAGATAGATGAGGTTCTAATGTATCACAACATTTAGTCTGACTTTTCCCATGTTGATATATTTCACAATATCTGCTCAGTAGGCGTGTAGTGATTTGTATTTAATTGATGTATTTAACCTTTATTTAACCAGAAAAGCCTCATGGAGATTAAAGGTCAAAGGTCCCGGCCAAGACAGGCAGCAGCGCGTTGAACAGGGCTGCAGACAAGACAACATTAAAGACAATAGGATTTACAAAACATCATCTAGTTTAAAGTTATACAGATGCAATCAGCTCAGTCAAAACAACAGCAGCCAGATGTACTCGTCTCTCCAGTTCATTCAGAATGGATCTAAATACACCCAACGAGACCAGCTGCACAAGATTTTGATCATTCTGCAATAGATAAGTAGAGGGAGCAGCATACATGAAAGAGCAGTTGAGTTACACTCCTGCTGTTTTCACTGTTGATATAATAGATATATATATATCACAATAATGTGCTTAGGTATGGAAAACCACATATTAGATAATCCACTCGATGTTCATCATGTTGCTGCTGTCACATAGGAAGGAGGTAATGCCACCACTAGCTCTCATTAAGAAGAACAACAGCTGTATTGACGTAGCCTAATCTTTGTGATTCATCAAATAACTGTCATAACAACAGTTAATTATCTCAGCGGTAGAGACTGGAAAATCAATTGAAGCCTCATCTTTTCCTTATTACAGCCATAGCTATAGATACAAATGAAAAAATCCCAATTTTGACTAGTTAACCCCAATGTCATTATAAGACTTAGGGGCGAATTCACAAAGGGATTGCGCTGCTTTTTCTGACACTATGCTGGCGCAAATAGCTCTGAAACACAGTTTGCTATTCACAAAGTAAGCGCAACGGGTGAAATGAGGTTTTAACTGCGTTCCATCAGCATTGCGTCCGGTGCTATTTGCCGGTATTTAAATGAGGTAATATGGGCGGAACATGTTCCCCTTTCTATGCAAATGAGCCTCGTCCAAAAACACTCCCAATTCACAAAGGCAGGCGCAAATTGCACCGTGCAGTTAAAGCCACGCTCATTACGTCTTGAGAGATTTGGTGGTAACTAAGCGCATTTATAAAGGGGTGTCATTGACAGTGTCTCGTGATATATTCTAATATTTCGAATGAGAATACTGTATCGCTTTTTTATTTAGGCAAGACCTAAATCAACCGGAGACACAGGTTGCCACCCCAAGCAATTCTTGATCTACTCTAAATCAAGGATGATATTGAGCCAGCCACCCAGAGATCCCATGCAATCTTATTTATTATATAAATATTAGGGATGCACCGAATATTCGGCCATCGAAAATTATCGGCCGAAAATGGTTCAAAAAGGCACTTTCGGCTAAAGGGTTTTAGCACCGAAAAAATATCACAGAATGTCAAAGAACAGGGTTACATTCGTAACCTAACGTGTTGTTGTGATGACATAATCAAAACGCGGCTTCAGTCATTACATGTGCAATAGTGTTGTCAAAAATATCGAAAAATCTATACATATCGATTCTGAATATTTAAAATGGTTTCAATACTCATTTCCCGAAATATCGACATTTAATTATTCATACAAAAATTATTAAAAAATATTTGTATAAGGAAGTTGCATTGTTCATTTCAATACCTGTAATAGTACAGTAGTCCACACACACACACATGTGCATTCAGTTAAGTCGGAATATGACTGTAATACAAACAGTTCAGTTTGTCAGGTACATGCAACACAGATTACAGTGTTTACATCTGTCTGCTTGAGAAAATTCCATGTTCTGCAATAAAAATTATTGAAGTGAGATGAACAGTTATTTTTAAATGTGTGATCTAAAGATAAACAAAGGGTTTTAAAAGTGTTATATTTGGGGCGGCTAGGTGGTGTAGTGGGCAAGGCGCTCGCCATCAACGCTGGAGACGCTGGGTTCGAATCCAGCTCTCTGCGTTGCTATCAGCTTGGCTGGTCGTTCATACTAACACAATTGGCAGTGTTAGGGGTGGGAAAGCTGATGGGTGGGTCCTGGGCGTTGTGGACAGCGACCCCTACAGTTCGGTCGGGGCGCCTGCACAGCGAGGGTAGGATCTGGAGGGAGGTAGTGTGACCTTCCACACGTTACACTCTCCCGGTGAGAATCTGCGCTGCCAGGCTGGCTGCCGGCTGGCTGCACATGCGTCGGAGGAAAGAATGCGACAGTCTCCAGCCTCTCGGACCAACAGTAGGGGGGAGTGCGCAACAACCAGGAAGGGGGTTGGGAATTGGCATAACGACTAACAGTGGGATGGGAGAAAAATCGAAAAAAAGGAGGGGGGGGAAAGATAATAAAAAAAAAAAAAATAATAAAAAAATTGTTATATTTATCTTCTCTTATAGTACCAGAGAGAAGCTGAGGAAAATCAACCAGCAACAAAAGCAACATTTATTTAAAAAAAAAATTATATATATATTTGACATTTTAAGATTGAACCTTTTTCCCCGTGGTATCGAAAATGGTATCGAATATCGATACTTTTCAAGGTATCGTATCGAAGTTCGAAATTCCAGTATCGTGACAACACTAATGTGCAACGTGTAACGTGAGCTCTTCAGTCCTGCGTTCTACAGCCTGTGATAACTCCTCTTGCGAGTCGCGCTGTTTCTATGTAAACTCCGCGAGCAACACGTCCAATAAATGCGTCTTTAACATGCTTTATATCCTCGCCATTACTATATGCCCGTTGCGGTTAAAAACCTTTTTAACTAACGTTAGCGTTAAGCTAGCTAACAACGCTTCCATTCCTCACTTTCACTAGTCTCTCTTAAGCTACGTCATCCCCCGCTAAGAGTCACGGGAGATGTAGTAAATACAACAGTCCTTCCATGTAGGCTAGAACGCCGTGAATTATGACAGTAGCCACTACAGTAACATCATTAAGTCTGCTATAAGCTATTCTCCCTCTCGTGTGTGTGTCTTTATGCAGATCTTTATGCAGTTTTAAAGCACCTTGGCTTTGTTCTGAATGCACTTTGTTGTAGTTATCCTACAGAGAAAATAAAATGCACTTGACTTTAATGCATATTTTGTTGTATGCAAAGAGAAAATGTTTAAATTGTACAATCTTTCAGCAGTCAGTCTGGAATTAATGTATGCATTCAAAAGTGCTGAATAAATGTGTTATGGACCCATAATAGTGATTATTAATATTATTTAAGTTAAGTTTTGCCATAATCATGTCTTTTGCCATGTAGCTGGGAAAAAAAATACATTATATATATATATTTCTATTAATAATTTTCGGCCTTTCGGCATTCGGTTTTCGGCCAACCGTTTCCTATTTTCGGTATCAGTTTCGGCCAAGAATTTCCCTATTAAATATTGTATTCAACTTTGTCATGGCACTGCCATGTTGCCACTGACAACATCTGGTTTCTTTGTTAGTGGGAAGATTGGCATTGCATGCTGTTCACCAGTGTATTGTAATCTGGTGTGAGCCGGCAGACGAGAGCAAAGTGCTGCGTGCAATGTGGAAAAATATGGGTGATTTTGCGCAAGCTCCCACGTGCACGCCCGTATTCCGATCCGCGCAATAATATTCACGGGGGTAGGTCTCATCGTGGGACACAAGTTACCAATGCATTGTCCCATGGGATTATGCCCCCCTGCGGCGATATTAATTGAAGGGCGGATTTGCGGTGATGGAGAAATTAATCAGAATCAGAAAGGTCTTTATTGCCAAGTAGTTTTCACATACAAGGAATTAGCTTTGGTCATTGTCGTGCGACATTAGCGGACAGACATTAACCCATTGAAACCTAAATTTAAATAACACCACGGGGAAAAAGGTTCAATCTTAAAATGTTAAACATTTTAATTATAATAATTTCTTTTTTTTTAAATAAATTTAGCTTTTGTTGCTGGTTGATTCTCCTCAGCTTCTTTCTGGTACTATAAGAGAAGATAAATATAACACTTTTTAAAACCCTTTAGATCACACATTTAAAAATAACTGTTCATCTCACTTCAATAATTTTTATTGCAGAACATGGTATTTTCTCAAGCAGACAGATGTAAACACTGTAATCTGTGTTGCATGTACCTGACAAACTGAACTGCCTCCCAGGCAGTAGATAGCTTCCCGTCAGTCTGAGGATGCACAGCCTCCTAGGCAGTAGATAGCTTCCTGTCAGTCTGAGGATGCACAGCCTCCTAGGCAGTAGATAGCTTCCCGTCAGTCTGAGGATGCACAGCCTCCTAGGTAGTAGATAGCTTCCTGTCAGTCTGAGGATGCACAGCCTCCTAGGCAGTAGATAGCTTGCGACAGTGTATCTGTTTTGTTACCAGGCACGCGCCACTCCTAATAACGCTAACATTAATAACATTAACGTGTAAATAATCGCGCATCTGGCAAGCTGTATATCGCTCATCTCTGTGACCCATCTGCATTTGGAGAGTTTTGTTGGGTGATCTACTGGGACCCATAAAAAAGGTGAGATCAACCGTTTCCGCTTTCCCGACACGAGGTAGCCTGGGGCACTTCAAGGACCTCACTCCCAGGAAGATCCAGGAGGGCAGCTCAGATGTCAGCTATGGGAGGACAGCAAAGCAGTCCCAAGCGAGAGCCTTCTCCAGGCTAAAGGAGAAGGACTTACCGGTGGAGCGGGGGGTGTTCCAGTATCTACACGATTCTCCCAGACCTTAAGGTATACTGTGGGAGCCTTCCAGAAGAGAGGCGGTGTACTTTTGGTGTGTGTATAATACTGTATAATTTTGTGTGTTCTTTCTTCAGTCAAAAACATTGATGTGGCTGGTGTCACCTGATGCTGCTGATGTTGACACTGTTCTCTGCCCTTATTATAAAAAAGAATTAACAAAAAATATTAAGATGCTGTAGGGCTGGGCGATAAAACAATAACGATAACTATCGCGATAAATTATTTCCTCGAAATAAACATGAAACGTGGTCGCAAAGTTTCGATATATCGATATTCCAAGCTTGGATATGAGCACGTACGCACTAACAACCAATCAGTGAAGGAGATGGCCGAGAGCGAAGGAGACCCGCGCTGCACCTCTGGGTAGAGAGGTAGTAAACAAGGCTGGCTAGGATAACTAGCTTGCACGGCGCTATTTTATAGTTTACGTGCCGAGTTGGTGTGTGGCGTGAATTCTGATGCCACGGTTATAGTAGTGTGGGGTATACGGTGGACGTCGTTGCAATGTATTGGGGCGGAACAGAGTATTTTAGGGATATTTAGTACATTGTCATGGGATACACTGCTTGCTCTGGCTAACTGCTAACGTGCGCGGACTGATGACGACATCAACTCGAGACATTCGCAGCAGCAAAACAAGTCTATTAATAGCCCGTCCATCGGCGCCGGGCATAAGAAGTTAATTAAACTTGACAGACATTATATCAACGATAATTATCGATATCGAGTTATATGAAAATAATTTTATAATTTTATCGCGATAACGTTTTTGGCCATATCGCCCAGCCCTAAGATGCTGATAATAAAGTAAAGTCAATAAAACATTTCTGAGAAAGCGTCTGAAAGATGAGTCACCTTGACCTCTGCTGCCGGGAGGCCATTGATGGACCTCAGTCTAGGACTTTAGTTTATAAAAATCAGCCAGGAAAACAGGAACAGGAGGGTGAAATGCAAAGATGACATCCGTCAATAAATACTTCTGTTCATATCATCTATTGATAATTATTAATCAATAAGTCTGCCGTTCTTTCTTCACAAATATGGTAATGCCAATGTCCAAAATAATGTGAAAATGCCTAGTTTTTTGTTAAACAAAAGATTATTTAACAAAAATTATTTGAAATAACATAAAATGATTTAACAGACCCCGCTCCCCATGTTCACCCGCGACACAGCACCTAAGCAAAAATCCCTCCAAAAACCCTGCATGATATCCTATTTACATAGTGACGGAAGTCACGGAACGTCGAAATAGTGTCATCCTCAAGGGGTTTGAAAGAACAAGGCTCTAACTGTGCATTACCTACCTCAGGCCTGTATTTTGCAGTACTTCCACATTCATATAGGCTATTTTATGTGTGGTGGCCTACCGCCAAATAGATTTCCCAAACTGATACAATGAACAATGTTTTTTGTCTGGCACGGCAGCAATCCTTTCCACTGCTTGGCTGTGTATCTTACCCGTGCCAGCTTTCCACCACCACAAACACCTTGCAGGGTTTCCCCCAAGAAAGTAGTTTGTGGAGGTGCTAAGTACCTCAGAGGGAGGGGGCTAAGCGACGGTGCCATGTGTGTGCCCACAACTGATCCGGTGTTTAGCTTATAACTGCTCTCGCTGATAACAGCACCATGGGGTACGACATCCTTGGTGCATGCAATGAGGTGCGTTATGCAATGTAAACTTACCAGTTTTCTTGGCAAGAGCAGATTGGCTGAGCACCGGAGGTTGGAGTCTAGGGTTTTTATTGAATAAAACCGTGTATTACCTTGTCCAACCTTAGTGGAAGTGCTATAGAATTCATTGAAAAGCTCTGGGGAAAACCCTGGCCTTGAGAACACGTGAACAGGGTGATAAAGTAATACCAGCCACCAACCAAATACTGAGAAGTTTGGCTTTGATAAGCTTGTATGAGTACTTCCCTTTGAGTACTCACGGAGACAGAGAGAGTACCGGTAATAGTACTTCACTTGATCGTCCATAGCTAGGCTTCTTTATTCTGTTTTATTGTTTTATTGTGGATCCCCAAGGTGAGACTTCTCTTCCTGGGGTCCAAACAAACATTCCTTCTGCACGGTTACATTTTAAAGTTTTGATCTAATAAAATACCAACATCTTAATTAATAACCCTTCATTGATAACTGATATATAACCCTTACGAAAAGGTATCATGGTATTTTTTCCAAAACCTTATCATGGTATATTTCCATTATTTATGGCCAAAACCAATGCTTTAGAACTATGCCGATTCCTAAAAGGTGCCAAAATCCCTTTGAAAACTTGATATTTATTTATTTTTGACATAAATACCATGCAAACATTTAATCGTGGTAAATGGTGGCTCTTGTTCTATCAGAGAAGGTAGTTACACAACTGTTGCCCTGCCCCCTCTGACCTGCCTCTGAAAACAACATGATGGCTGCACCACACAGGGTCCTCATGATGTTGGTGCTGCACATGAATCAGTCCAGGTACTGGTCGTATCGACTCGGTACCCAAAAATGATGGAAATACAGTACCATGATATTACCGTATTAGGACTGGGCGATTATAACGGTATAACCAGTAATCCAGCACAAAGTACAATGTGACATCTTTGTTACGTCTATCTAGGCTACATCTTGTAATGCAATTGTCATGGTCTTATTTAATTCAAAATGCTCTTATTTAATTTTACTTTTTAATACTGCTGCAAGGAATCTTTTTCTTTCATCAACTTAAAGATATACATTATGTACATATATATATATATATATATAATTTTTACGATATACAGTGATGACGTGGACAACGATATGGTAAAAATCCATACCTTACTTTTCATGGATCCATGATGGTACATACTATACCTTCATTAAGGCTGTACCAAATGCTTCGAAGCTTCGATCATAATGTTGACATTCGAATTGTAAATCAACATTCGAATTTTTCATAAAAATATATATATATTTATGTGTCTATTCATTCTGTTTAAACCAATGGGGTTTTTCTTCACAGTTGCAGATTAGGCTACACTAATATTATAGTATATGGCTAGTTGTTACAAAGGGTCAGATTAAACCGAATATATGTATTTATTGATTGATATATATTGCATAATATTTGTATATCGTTTGATATCCCTTGTGTATTCTTTGTACATATACACGGAATGTCCCTTTAACCTAGTAGTTACACAGACCATAATATTTCATTCTCCTATTGGATGGCGTGCCACCAGCGCCAGTGCCGTGCCCCTAGAGCCGACTTCAAAGCTACCGCCATGACTTGTCTCAACATGCCCAGCTCTGCCCAGGGATACGGCGACAGAAATGAGATAGGCACTATTTGTTCCCCGTACATATAAATATGGCGCAGGCGAATACAGGACTTTCCTTTTCAGTTCGAGTTGGAGTTCAGTCTTGTTCAGTTACCCAAGTGACGTCTCACCCACTATGCAACGTGCGGTGCAGTAGGGCTCGTATTGCCCCAAAATAGAGTCGTGTTATCCTAATACGTTTGTTCAACGTATCGTTCGCTCCTTGCTAGTAAAAGCCTTCATTACGAGTCAAAGACCACGTGAAGTGAGTAATTGTGCGTCTACATAGAGCACTTATAGCCGCGTGCAAATAGGATAGTATTAACGTCAAGTTCAACTGTGAAACACCGCGCACCGGAGGATTTACACCGGCGACAGCAGAGCCCTTTCCGGCAGGATTATTATTATTCTTCATTGCTTTGACTGTGGCTGCTGGAGCAGAGAACCGTCCACCCCGCTGCTGTGTGGGATCTACCGTGAGTTCTCATCATATACTTGTGTACGGTATGGCCAGTAATGTACATAAGACGGTAGTGGTTTAATGATACCAATACTTGATTAATACAGTCAGGGAATTGTACCCCTCAGTTACAATTGGTCCTTCGAGCCCCGGATAATAATTAGCGTAATATTAATATAATATTAATATTGACATGGCCGATGACGAACACTCCACAAACGGTTCTCCTAAGCTAGATCGCCCGCAGCGCAGACGGCAGCCACCTCCCTATCTAGAGGCATACGCTGTCAGTCCAATACCTAGCTTTAAAGGGAAATTAAATACGGATAAAATAACTAAAGCGGATAGTAAAATTATGTCCGACCCTATCAACCAGGCTACCCCGCCAACAGAGGCCCTAGTGGGTTCTAATGTAACTGACCAAGCTCACGGTGGGGACCAGGAGGGAACTGACACGACTTTATCCCCAGACAACGTCGACGAGGTAGTCCCCGGAGAGCTCCAGGATAAAGAAAGCCCTCCCGGGATGGAACCCGACCCACCACAAGAAGAGACACGCACCCAGGAGATGGATCTCCTCGGTACGCAACAGGAGAACGGATCTCCAACAAGTACTGCCGGGAGCCGATCGCCCCGAACGGCGTCTTCCCCCAGCGAGGCGGACAAGATGCTGGCGCAAGCACTCATCGCCACCCTGGCAGCCTCCACCGAACGCGATCGACTTCAAGCGCAACAGACGCGCGAGCGCGAACATTTTGCAGGCGAGCGAAAGCGCTTCCAGGCGCAACAAAGGAGTGAAGACGACCGCATATCGCCAATGCACAGCGCGACGTCGCAAATGCACAGCTCCACGCCGCCCATGCCAGCGCCAATGCCCAGCGCGACGCCGCCAACGCACAGCGCGACGCCGCCCAGGCCAGCGCCAATGCGCAGCGTGACGCCGCCAATGCCCAGCGCGAAGCAGCGCGCGACGCAGCCCATGCCCAGCGCGAGGCAGAGCGCGACCGGCTGCAGGCGGAGCTGATGGACAAACTGGTTGCCATGGCGACACCCCCTCACTCCGCACGGAGCTCTCAGAGATCGTCAAGACATGGGTCTAGGACACATTCCCCTACCCGACGAAGCGACCCGGGACCCCGCCAACAGGAGGATCCTGTCCACGTCTCCGAACCCCCTCCCCGGCCGGTCCATACGAGACCCAGCAACCGGGAAGAACCGGACCACGCCGAGAGACTGAACAGAAGACTCCAGGTCCTAGCAGAGGGAGAGGAGGAGGAAGAGGAGGAATGTCAAGCAGACCAGCAGCAACGTACTCTGGCCCAGGAGGCCCAGTACAGCCCCGACCAGCAGCAACGTACTCTGGACCAGGAGGTCCAGTACAGCCCAGAAGTTAGCCCCGAGGCCCTGCGCTACAAACCCCCGACTCCACTCACGGGTGAGTTTGACGCACCGCCAGCTCCGAGGGACAGCACCTGGGTACCAGACCTTCGGTACCCACCAAGTACCAGCCCAAGACGACACGCACGGGGAGACTCGCCTAGGAGGCCTCTTCCCCAACGCTCACCGATGTGCCAGTCATCCATGGCATCGCACCTTGGCACACCGACCATCCCGGACTTCACCCATGAGAACAGAGCACAGTACACGGAGCTACGAATGTGCTTAGAGACAATGTTGTCCGATGTAGCTGACGAACCGTACAAGTATGCTATCCTACTGAAGCACCTCAAGGTGCCCCGAGCGCACAATATAGCGCTGGCCTATGCCAACTCTACTACCCCATACACAGCGGCTCTAGCAGCACTCGACCAACGTTATGGACGCGTATGGGACTATGTGATACAGGAGATAAGAGACATTGACCGTCTCCCCCCAGCCAGAGACAACCGAGCATTAGATGACCTGTCTATCAAGGTACAGTCCCTGGTAGGGATGCTGGGGTCCCAAAAGGAAAAGGGTATCTACGAACTGTACGCTAACTCTAACGTAGAGAGGATATTAGAGAAGCTCCCTCCCGCCCGACAAGAGCGCTTCAGGCGGCAGAGAGACTACCGCGACCCCAACGGTCCAGAGGCATCCCTCCTAGACCTATCTGAGTTCCTCGCCAGGGAGGTCAGTAGCCTACGACTCGACACGTTCGTATGGAGTGGACCAAGCCCAAGACTCGGACCTCGGGGACAAACGGATAACCGCCGGTTGGTGACCGTTATGCACCAAGCCGAATCAGTACCACACAAGAACCACAACACCCCCTCGACGAAAGAGGACCAGTGGAAGATTGAGTGCCAGTACTGTGAGGGAGAACATCGGCTGTACCAATGCGACACCTTCGGGAAGCTGACCACGGACGAGGTGAGTCAGTGGACCAAGGACCACCGCCGCTGCTTCCGCTGCGCGCGCAGCCACCTAGCAGCTGAGTGCCGCTTGAAGAAGAAGTGCAGCAGGTGCGGTGGCACCCACTTGGAGGTCCTGCATGACATCAACAGGCGTCAGCCAGGACAACAGAGTGGGCCCGTCGCGGTGATGTACCATGCCGAGGCGGTGGCACCAGCACCAAAGTTCCACCAGACCGCTCCCTGGTGTCCCGACTGCTACGGCAGACACTGGGAGCCACGGTGCGACTCGCACCATATAGATTCTACGTCACCACACACAGGAGTGCTCCACATTGACCAGCATAGCTGGAGCCCCCGTGTGCTCCTCAAAGTGGTCAGGGTGCTCCTGAGCTACGAGGACAAGGTCCTGGACACTTACGCCATCCTGGACGATGGGTCTGAAAAGACTCTCCTCCTCGCTTCCGCAGCAGCCCAGTTGGGCCTGCGGGGTGTCAAAGATACCATGACCATACGCACCATCAGAAGGGACCAGAAGACCATAAAGGGTGAAAAGGTCTCCTTCGAGATAGCAGCGGTGGACCAGCCCGAGAAGCAGTATAGTATAACTAACGTCTTCACTAGCCACGACATAGGCCTGTCTCAGTACACCTACCCCATCCCACAGCTGATGGCTAAGTATGTGCACCTACGTCAACTACCTATACCGCTTATCGACGGCGCCACACCGACCCTGCTCATCGGCTCCGACCACGCGGACCTCATTCTCCCAATTGAGGCGGCCCACGTCGGACCCAAAGGATGCCCAGTCGCGGTTCAGACCCGACTGGGATGGACGCTCCAGGGCCCCCTCTACGGACTTGACAGTCAACCCACGTCTACACGCTGCCTACACACAGAGGCGAGCGACACCGGCCTCTCCCCCGTACAGCAGAGGCTATTGACATTAAGCGAGAGGCCCGTGAGAGAACCGTGGGCACCAGAGGGAGTTCGGAACTCCACCCCCCTCAGCTGCGCTCCAGACGTAGCTGACCTCGAACCCAGCACCCCAAGCGACTCCTTGACGGGGCGGCCGGGACCGGCCCCTCCTCAGACGGGGTACAGAGCAAACAAGAGAAACAGACGGAGGAGGAGGAGGCACAGCCAAGCACAGATCAAAGCAGTCTCAGGCCCGCTCCCTCCTAAGCCCCCCTTCATCCCGTCCAGTCGTCATGACCATAGACCAGTCACTACCCCGAGCTGCGTGGCCGGCCGGCCGCGTAAGCAAAGTGACCACTGGTGCCGACGGAAAGGTCAGAGTGGCAGAAGTGCTCGGCCAAGGGCGGACCTACAACCGACCCGTGGCGAGGCTGATAGAGTCGCCAAGGCTCCCCGACTCGCTTAATGACGACCATGACCCCTGACTTTGTGACCTGCCTACCCTCACAACGGACATTGAGTAGTGGACAGTGCGGTTAATCTGTCTCTGCTTAGCTAATTAGGTGGGACTAATTAGGGTGCGGCTGTTACAAAGGGTCAGATTAAACCGAATATATGTATTTATTGATTGATATATATTGCATAATATTTGTATATCGTTTGATATCCCTTGTGTATTCTTTGTACATATACACGGAATGTCCCTTTAACCTAGTAGTTACACAGACCATAATATTTCATTCTCCTATTTGATGGCGTGCCACCAGCGCCAGTGCCGTGCCCCTAGAGCCGACTTCAAAGCTACCGCCATGACTTGTCTCAACATGCCCAGCTCTGCCCAGGGATACGGCGACAGAAATGAGATAGGCACTATTTGTTCCCCGTACATATAAATATGGCGCAGGCGAATACAGGACTTTCCTTTTCAGTTCGAGTTGGAGTTCAGTCTTGTTCAGTTACCCAAGTGACGTCTCACCCACTATGCAACGTGCGGTGCAGTAGGGCTCGTATTGCCCCAAAATAGAGTCGTGTTATCCTAATACGTTTGTTCAACGTATCGTTCGCTCCTTGCTAGTAAAAGCCTTCATTACGAGTCAAAGACCACGTGAAGTGAGTAATTGTGCGTCTACATAGAGCACTTATAGCCGCGTGCAAATAGGATAGTATTAACGTCAAGTTCAACTGTGAAACACCGCGCACCGGAGGATTTACACCGGCGACAGCAGAGCCCTTTCCGGCAGGATTATTATTATTCTTCATTGCTTTGACTGTGGCTGCTGGAGCAGAGAACCGTCCACCCCGCTGCTGTGTGGGATCTACCGTGAGGACATCACTCGAGCCCGTCTCAAGGAGAGACTCCACGGCTTACACCTGTGCTGCTGCACACTGGAATTACAGCGGCTGTCTTTCCCCGCTGAGCCAGGGAGTAAAGACCGCTCCCCCTCGCAGGGCTTGTTGAAGTCCCTGTGGAACCCATTGACTTTGCATAGAGCATTGCCCCCCCCTGCTGGCTTACAACCGGTAGTAAACCCCCTCCCCAGAGTACCATAGATGTAATTCCCTAAGAGCCAGGTTGTATACTTGCTTCCTGCGTAACCAGAGACTGGACATTCATTATTGATTTGCCTATGCATAATTCCTTTGCCTTATAAGCGCAATTAAAGTAAAGTATATTATGTAATAATACCTTTGATGTAATAAATATTCTAAACAAGTATTTGTGTGGAAACCATATCATTGTGGAGGAGTTCTCATCATATACTTGTGTACGGTATGGCCAGTAATGTACATAAGACGGTAGTGGTTTAATGATACCAATACTTGATTAATACAGTCAGGGAATTGTACCCCTCAGTTACACTAGTCATACAATTTTTTATAAAACATTTATCATAAATGATGTAGCCTGCATCCGCTTGGCACTTGAGGATTTCGTTTGAGGATATAAAAAAAAAAAAAAAAAAAAAATTTAGATTACGTCATAAAATATGACGACAGACATTCGAAGCTTCGTTCGAATACTTCAATAGAAGCTTTGAATGTTAAAAAATGTCATTCGGTACAGCCCTAACCTTCATATTCACTATACCTTCCAGCCATAATTGGTACTAGTATGATTGATGGTTTTAATTGGATTAGGCCTGTACCATATTAATATAATTTAAATAAAAAATGTATTCCATGATGATACACAACTCTTACCATGGCAGTACCATCAAACTACACTGTAATACTGGTACTTCTTGGCAGTGAGGAAGGTGTCAGTCCGACGGCACGAGCACGAGCTCCTGCTCAGACCTGAAGAGAGGGAGTTGCTGAAGGGCATGGTACATGTTCGATTACACTCCGCTTCTCAATCCATCCAAATTGGATTAGGCCTGGACCATATTATTATTATTAAGGACAAAATTGATTCCATGATGATTACACAACTTGTACCATGGCAGTACCATCAATTTACACTATACTGATCTTTTTTGTAAGGAGACGGGTTGAGAAGCAGACCATAATCAAACATGTTTAGAGATCCCCTTCAACAACTCCCTCTCTTCAGATCTGAGCAGGAGCTTGTGCTCACAACAGAGATGTCGGACTGACACCTCCCTCACTGCCAAGAAAGCCTCTCTCTCTCTTCCCCTCACGTCGTTGTCTCTCTCCCTGTCACAAAAACTCTCGCTTCATTCGTCTCGATTTTCTCACTCTTTGGACCGTCTCTTTCTTAGTACACTCTGTCTCACACCACTTCTACCTCTCTTTCTCTCCCTCACACACACATCCAGTGTACTGTGCCCCCCCCCCCCCCCCCCCCCCCCCGCTAATCTAACCAGTGAAGCGGTCTAGATTTGAGATATTTCCTGAACTCCAGAGAGTGAGTCCGCTCTGCAGTGTTCTGCTGAGCCAAACGGTTCTAACAGATGGACCAGGAATGCTGTTCCCACCTCAACACGGAGGAATTACAGCACAAGTGTTGATACTTCATATCAAGGCATATAGCCTACTTCATATACACCTGCTCGTTGACTTCCACTATGAGTAGTTGACTTCCACTATATGAGTAGTTGACTTCCACTATATGAGTAGTTGACTTCCACTATATGAGTAGTTGACTTCCACTATATCAGTAGTTGACTTCCACTATATGAGTAGTTGACTTCCACTATATGAGTAGTTGACTTCCACTATATGAGTAGTTGACTTCCACTATATGAGTAGTTGACTTCCACTATGAGTAGTTGACTTCTGCTATATAGTAGTTGACTTCCGCTATATCAGTAGTTGACTTCCACTATATGAGTAGTTGACTTCCACTATATGAGTAGTTGACTTCCACTATATGAGTAGTTGACTTCCACTATATGAGTAGTTGACTTCCACTATGAGTAGTTGACTTCCATAGTTGACTTCCACTATATGAGTAGTTGACTTCCACTATATGAGTAGTTGACTTCCACTATGAGTAGTTGACTTCTGCTATATGAGTAGTTGACTTCCACTATGAGTAGTTGACTTCCAGGGCGGCTACGTGGCGTAGTGGGCAAGGCGCTCGCCACGAATGACGGAGACGCTGGGCTTGCCTGTTCGAGCCCAGCGCTCCACATTGCTTTCAGTTTAGCTGGTCGTCCGTACTAATACACATTGGCCGTATTAGGGGGTGGGAAACTGATGGGTGGGGATCGGGCGTTGTGGACAGCGACTCCTACAGGTCGGTTGGTGCGCCTGCGCAGTAGAATCAGGAAGTGTCGGGGGCAGCGTGAGCCTCCCACACGTTACTCCTCGCCACTGAGAGATCGAGCTGCGCAGGTGAAAAGATGCGACTGCTGTTACCTCAAGTACCGGAGGGGACTTGTGCTATGTATGACTTAGTCCACATTGCAGCCGGCTTGTGGGAGGCAAGAAACAGCGTTCGTGACAGGGGAGGGTTGAATTGGTTGATACGAAATTGGGATGGGAGAAAATATAGAAAATGGGAGAAAAAGTTGATCAAAAAAAAATTAGTAGTTGACTTCCGCTATAAGTAGTTGACTTCCACTATGAGTAGTTGACTTCCACTATATCAGTAGTTGACTTCCACTATATCAGTAATTGACTTCCACTTTATGAGTAGTTGTCTTCCACTATATTCCAGTATCTGTATCAAATATCGGATCAGTGCCATCCCTAGTTTGTACCATGTGGTGAAATGAGTACGGTCAATTATAAGTCCCGACGTCGTGGGCGATGCATAGGTATTAGGTTTACTTATTGCAAGATTTTGTGGCACGATATTCCATCACACCCCTGGCCTAGTGCCTCCTCTCTCCGAGGAGCTACTGCGAGCTGTGTTGTTGTTGTTGTTGTTGTTGTTGTTGTTGTTGCTGTTGTTGTTGTTGTTGTTGTTGTGTTGTTGTTGTTGTTGTTAGATTGACTACAGCCTGGCACTTTCAGTTTCACTGGTCTCAAGGACATCGAGCTCCAAACCCCCAAGGCTTGGACAAACCTCAAATATTGAAGTGGGCCCTGGTTGCCTCTGGTCCACCCGTCGCACTCTCCATGGTGCTGAAACCTTTATCTGGGATTTACCAAATTGGTGTTTTGGGCGAGGTAACCTTAACGCACCCCAGTAACAACAATGAAGACATAATCAGCCTACAATTTATGTTCTGTTCTGCAGTGTTTCTGCTGCTCAGCTATTTGGTCTATTTGACTTACTTAGCTTACTGTGCTTTTAAGAAATGAGTTAATTACATTATTTACATCATGTAAACCTTATTCTTACATAGCCTATGGTATTCAGTGTTATTTTACTGTCCTACAGTGTCTGCATGCTGCCCTGCATTTAGTCGCCCTACAAGATGAAAAGGGAGGGGCAAACCATTGCATATTTCAGAAAGCACCCGTTTGAAAGTGAAACATCAGCCCGTTGAGAACGTTAATGTAATCTCTTTGCGAGGACTTGAGGGCAAAATCCTTGATTTTCAGTAGAAAAATGGAAACAAACAACAACAAACAAACGAAACATTAAATTACTTTCTGTTGCGTTGTTTTATGACTGTTGTTTGATACCAAAGCAAGTGGTCTAGATCATATTACCGCTGAACACCTTAAATAGGCCGGTTCGAGGACAGCTCCTCTCCTTGCTGTTTGTTTTACAGGCGACTTTATGATTCATGGCTTGTTACCAGACTCAATATTGTCTGTTCTGTTAGTGCCAGTTATTAAGAACAAAGCTGGGAAAGTTGGCAGCCTAGATAACTACAGGCCCAGAGCTCTGGCCAACATACTGTCAAACGTCCTAGAAAGAATCCTGCTGGATAGATTACATGAGTTTATTAACTTCAGTGTCAGATAACCAGATAACAGGTCTGGTTTTAAAGCTAAACATGGCACTGGCTTGGGTATATCAATATCAATACTGCGACATTTGCGAGTGCTTAAAATATATCTTATATTATAGCTATGGGTCTAATACACCCGTCGATTGTCAGTGAGTTGCTTCCAGTCAACATGTACGAAACAGATTGTTTTTTCATCAGTACATTTCCATTTTATACCGTTTTGAATATGAGTAGTTTGTGATTCTTAGTAATCCCAAAAAAAGACACGATAATAGCCCTTTAGTGGAATACAAAACACACGCCTGATTATCGAATCTTCCGGAAAACAACGCTAGATTATCATTATTATCCTTCCTCATGCAAGAATGAAGTGGGCCCTGGACCGCGGCGCTCCCCCCGCCACCTCCTCCCACTCAACGGTAAACAGCCACACACACACACACACACACACACACACACAGACAGCGTCGATCGGGGTAGAAAGAAATATCAGATCAACGCAAGATTTTATATATAGAGTCCTTACCTGGTATCTGATGTAATGCAAAAGAAATAATCCAATTATCTGATCGCCATTCCAAATACTGCTTGTGGAGGTCCGTCCCACACGGGGTTAGTGTACCATGCCATCGTTGTAAAGGCCTGCCTCGTCTGAGTATTTAAACCCCGCCGCACGGCTCAGATGGCGGGTAGATGGGAAGAATCTACCCGCCAAGCATATTTCTTACCTGCCAACATTTTTTTTTATTATTATTTTATATACATTTTCTTTTAATAAAATATATATATTATATAATCATACTTGTGATTGTGTTATCTGCGAGACATCGCCACCTCGCTGTCTGCAAACAGCTCCACTGTCTGTGTGTATACTCGAGTGGCCTCCAGCTCCAGCAAGGATTCTCCGGCGCTGCAGCTGGACCTAAACGCTACATTCAGCATGCAAAAGGATTCTCCTGAGCTACAGCTGGACCCTATCAGCAGCCCTCACTCATGCGATGTAAGCCAGGGACTCAAATACGCATGTTGTTGACATTGATGCCAGGAGCTATCTGTAGCTACTGCTGGATGGTGTTGGGACAACGCCTCAGTGAACTATTTAGTTTACTGCGACATTTCGTAGTGACTAGTGAGCTACCTAGCCAACGGAGGTATTATGCACTGGACTATTGTTGGAGGATTTGTTGATGTCTGGAGCTATCAGTAGCTAGCCGGCTGGATAACGTTACACAATGCCTCACGTATTAAACTAAGTGAATAGTTGACTGGGTCATTTTGTAACGGTAGCTAACGTTACCTCACGAAGGTCCCACACTGACTAGACTAACGTCACGGTGACTCGGAGGCAATAGCCTCGGTTTACATGCAGGCATACAGAAACAGGTGGGGAGGGGGTAGGAGCAGCAGCAGCAGCAGCAGTGCGCGGTGCGCTGCATGTCTGTGCTGAGACAGCGAGTGAGAACTCCGCTAAAGAATTGGATCATGATTTTCGGTTTTCACATGACTATTTGATTGCCCGCCACACGGCGGTCAGACCTCTCAGTGGGAGGCGCCAAACGTAAAAACTGAGCGCAAATGGCGGGTGGCGCTCTCTAGTTTCGGTCCCTGATGGCGTGCAATACCAGCTGGAAGGCGTAGGCGGCGGTATTTGCCCTTTTGCAAGCTCAGACCCATTCCCAATGATAACACCAGGCTGGATGGATGAAAAATTAATGGATATAGCGAATAAAAGAAATAACGATCTTAAAAACGAGTTAACTCGTTTTTGCCGATATTCTCATGGCGGGCAATAACGAGTTAACTCGTTCTTGGCCATTAATGTGTTAAAGGAAATTATAAACAAATATAGAGGTTCACATCAGTTCTTATGCGTTTTATTGATGCCTCCAACGTTGTATTGATCTGTCCAAGACACTGAACGTCTATAATACTGGGTGCATGATTGGTAATACTCTAGCAGATGATGGATGTTGTGGTATTTAGTCCAAATAGCACTGGTCTCCAGTAGCTCCTTAACCCTTTCAGTGCCAGCCATGCGGTGCCCCAGAACCCTGTTGCGTGCCAACGCCCACTTCAATGATAGAGCTCTCATATTTGCGAATGCATAAACTATATCTTAAATTATGGCTATGTGTATAATATGGCCGTCGCTTATCAATGACTTGTTTGCAGTCAACATTGTCGAAACGGATTTTTTTTTTTTTTTTTTTTTTTTTTTTTTTAATCGGTTCATTTCTGTTTTATACCATTTTGAAAAACTCTCGTTTTTGAAAGTTTCAGGAAAATATAAAGATTCTGTGATAATCGCCCTTTAGTGGAATACACTGGAATACACAAAAAAACTTTGTAATTTTTCGGCCTATTTATGAATCGTTTTCAAATAAACGCTAGATTATCGATAGTATATGTGTACTTATGCACGCTATAGAAGCAGGCTGAAAAATCGATTATCCATTTCCTGATCAGCACACACACACGCACACAGACACATAGGGCCCACGTTGATATCTCTGTGAAAAAAGCTCTGATTATCCCAAGACTGGTAAAATTTATTCCTTACCTCAGATCAGATGTTCTCCAAAAAGATTATTCCAATTCCTGATCGCCATTCCAAATATCGATCACGTTTATTGATCCAACGCTGGGTGGTCGAAACACCGATTCCACGCTGTTCTGATGGTCCACAATGAATCCGATCGGCTCGAGTTACATGCCTGAGAAGTAAAATGTGGAAACAGGATTTTTTTTTCATGCGTTTCATTCAATCCAATCCAAAGGGGTGCAGTACCATCCGGAGAGACGATAGGGGGCGGTATTTTCCCAATGGAGCTCAGAGAGAGTTCCAGTGGTAACGTGAGGCTAGATTGATGAAATATGAATGTAAATCGCTAATAAAAAAAAAACTAGATCTCTCGTCGTTGGTACTGAACAGTTGGCATGAACTAACGAGAAATCTCGTCGTTAGCACTCAAAGTGTTAAGGGCTCTACATGCTCGAGCAACTGCGACGTGACTGCAGAGGGTGTTGCGAGGATGTTGCGTACCTATCACAAACATTTTACCCGAGCAACTGCAACACAACCATTGATGTTGCATAGCATTGATTGGTTGGTTAGTGAATGGGGCGGGGCTGTCATATAATAATATTGGTTCCGCAGGCAGGAATACTATCCTCGATAGTTAACGTAATTTATACAAATGGAAGTATTGATTTCTTCGTAACGAATCATTCAAAAAAATATACAGTCAACTGGAATATGTTAGTTTTTTACACATATGTTGGATTATGTAATTGGTTTGTCATGACAAACCAATAAAAAAAATCGTGAATTAACCGGTGGTTATCCTATAGCCCTAGTTATATGTACATTTCAACAAAGTGGAGCTGCAGGGGAAGATTTCCATGGCATACACCTTCAAATCCTCTTACCTTGAGGATTAAAAGCCTCCACAATTTAGTAAACAGTATTCCCATGGCTGGTGTTGATATTTTATAGTGATGCACCGATGTGAAAATTGTGGCCGATACCGATAACCGATATTAATATTGCTGTTCTGGCCGATACCGATATTTACCGATGTCGATATCTCTGTATAGAAAACACTTTTTTATGATAATCAAATAAAGAGCTATTTTCCAAAACGCATTTTTTTTTTTTACTTTTGTAACTTATTTTCAGAAATGACAGATATTTTGAAACTAGGCCAAAACATGTAAAAAAAAATACAAAAAAAAGTTTTAATTTTAATTTTTTTATTTTGGCCCCATCTTGATATCGGACCAATACCGATGTGTAAAAAAACGGCCATATCGGCCAATATTATATCGGCGGCCGATATATCATGCATCACTAATATTTTATGATGCCAGCTTGTGAGAATTCGTTATGTTTGCATTATTAAACCATGAAGATGCTTTAAAAAATTATTAAATGAAAATGTACTAAGAGTAGTCTACTGACACACTAATAAAAAAAAATTATTTACATCTAAGACAATTTATATAAAAACTCTTGGGTGCCTAAGACTTTTGCACAGTACTGTGTTTTCTATCCACTTTAGCCAAACACACACACATATACACACTACTGTGAGAAAATAATAATCACACACGAAGGGATAATGGCTTATAGCAGACTTAATGATTTTAGAATATTTCAGATAATGAAATTAAATGTTTATATCATCAACTATCCAGTTAGTATTTATACTGTAACGTTTGGCTACTTTAAATCATTGTGAGAGAGAGAGAGAGAGAGAGAGAGAGAGAGAGAGAGCCAGAGAGAGAGAGAGAGAGAGAGAGAGAGAGTGAGAGAGAAACAGCTAACGTTAGCCCATTGCTCGTGTCAATTAAATTGCATGTCATTGAAGGTCCGCGCTGGTCTGTGTCTAATGAAAATAATTACAATTGCATGTAATTGAAGGTCCACTCGATACTCGATATATCGCCCAGCCCTACTACGACCACGCCACAGGGATATAAGGCTTTGACGAGCTCTCTCTCCTGCCGATTAAAATCAGCAGCTCTTCCTCGAGTGCCTGTATTTAGCGTCAGCTCAAAAACACTGAACCGGCAGCAGCAATAATACTTCCGGTCGGGGGTTTCAAAATAAAAGAGCGACGTCTAAAACAGCGGAAAGATTAACACTTTGAGTGCCAGCCACGAGAAATCTCGTTAGTTCATGCCATGTGTTGAGTGCCAAGGACGAGAAATCTCGTTATTTAATCGTTATCTCTTTTATTAGCGATTTCCATTCATTTTTCATCAATCTAGCCTCACGTTAACATTGGGACTGTCTCTGAGCTCGAACAGGGAAAATACCGCCCCCTATCGTCTCCCGGATGGTAATGCACGCATTGGATTGGACTCAACGAAAATGGATGAGAAAAGAAAAATCCGGAATCCACATTTTACTTCTCAGGCATGTAACCCGAGCCGATCGGATTCATTGTGGACCCTCAGAGCAGCGTGGAATATGTGTTTCGAGTACCCAGCGTTGGATCAATAAACGCGATCGATATTTGGAATGGCGATCAGGAATTGGAATCATCTTTTTGGAGAACATCTGATGTGAGGTAAGGAATCTATTTGACCAGTCTTGGGGTAATCAGAGTTTTTTCCACATATATCTCAACGTGTCCCCTATATGTGTATGTGCGTGTGTGTGTGTGCTGACCAGGAAATAGATAATCGATTTTTCAGCCCGCTTCTCTAGCGTGCATAAGTACACATATACTATCGATAATCTAGCGTTTATTTGAAAACGATTCATAAATAGGCCGAAAAATTACAACGTGTTTTGTGTATTCCACTAAAGGGCGTTTATCACAGAATCTTAATTTCTTTCTGGAAATTTCCAAAAACAAGCGTTTTTCAAAATGGTATAAAACGGAAATGTACCGATGAAAAAACAATCTGTTTCATACATGTTGACTGCAAGCAAGTCATTGATAAGCGACGGGCGTATTAGACACATAGCCAAAATATAGAATATAGAAATAGCTCCACAAAAATCATGAAATATCGGAAAATCTGTATCAAACGGCTGGCATTCAAGCGATAAATCGTGCGCCCCCTGCTGGCGCTCAAAGTGTTAATTTTACATTTATTTGTACAATGTTGCATAAGCTACGTGTGGATGTTGCAGAAGCATAAAGGCAGAGTGTCTGTAACATTGTTGCGTTGTCGATGTCGTGTCGCAGTTGCTCGAGCATGTAGAGCCCTTTACTCTGTGTCTGGTGTGGAACATGATATGAAATATAATGCCAGTAAAGAGTGTTGTCATGATATGTAGAACCAAAGAGAACAAACGTGTAAAATGTCCTGATTTCAAACTGTCTGATAATAATCTTGGTTGACATTTATAGGCAATGCATGCACAAGCAAACATTCTCTCACATGAGTTTAGTATGTGTACAAATGGAGTGAAGACGTCTCTGTTCAGAGCATATTGTACACCACTCTATACTGCACACCTTGTGGTCACATTACAAAAAGCAAGCTTACAGAAACTTCAAGTGCCATGAGAATATTACTTAAAGGAACACGCCAACTTTTTGGGAAGTTAACTTATTTGCCATCTACCCTGGAGTTAGACAAGCAGATACATACCCTTTTCTTCTCTGTGCATGCATTAAGCTTAGGGAACAGCCGCACAGTTAGCCTAGCTTACTACATAAATCGCACCCTGACTAGTTGACTTGGACTATATCAGTAGTTGACTTCCACTATATCCATCACACACACACAGACACACACACATATGGCTGACATATATATATGGCTGGCATATATATATATATATATATATATATATATATATATATATATATATATATATATATATATATATTGTGGCAGATATCATCCCCTGTCCCATGGCTACGTGAAGGATGGGAGATACTACTGCCACAGGAGGAGGAGAATCAATTAGTCAGCTGATTAGGACTGATAGAACACACCTGTGCACCACGAGATCACCCACACCCCCCACACACACACACACACCAGACACACATAACATAAAACACTAGGACAGACAAGAGCATTGTTGAGTGGAGGTGAGGTAGGAGCGAGTACAGAGAGAGAGATTGAGATACGGAGTTTTGCGAGGTGAGAGGTTGTTGAGAGGAGAGGTGAAGGCGAGAAGGTGTTCATTGTGTACTGGACCCTAGACTAGCTGAGAAACCCCCTTGTGTACTGACCCTGGACCGGAAGACAAACTCGGAGTATTGAACAATCCCTTTTTTGTACAAGTTTTGTGTTTTTGACCTTGGACTGTATTACGACTACTCTAATTGCCCATCGGACTATATTCTGCCTTATTCAATAAATATCTTTTATTGATTGAAATTGTGCTTGTGTGGACAGTTGAATTAGTTTGTTTTTGAACCGTGACGAGTCTGAACACCACCAGGCTTGTCACAATATATATATAATATATACAGTTATATGTTAAGATCCTACTAAATTTGTTTTGTACGGTATGTTTGGACTTATTTGACAGTCTAACAAATGTTAGTGAACATAAATAACTAGAGTACAAAAACTCAAATTTGGTCATCAGGTAAAAAGTCTGATGCTGCTCCATAGACAATGAATTAGGACAGATGGTGAAGGTGACACAGAGCACCCAGGGGAGTAATGGGTACAGTTTGTGTTTCAGACCAGAGAACACTACTATAGAATAAAGCTCATTAGGGTATAAAAAATAAAACAAACTCTGTGGGTCCACAAAATCAGTCTCCCATTCATTGTCAATGGAGCTAGGCTTGGGCGGTATCCTTTTTTTCACACCGTCATACCTTTATTACATAATACTCCGGTGTACGGTATTTGACGGTATGACTTTAATTTTCTTCATCAGCGGGGGGGGGGGGGGGGGGCAACCCGTGTTACCAAGTAAACAAATCATAGTAGTCAGAAGCCCGCACCGTTAGCGTTACTGCGTTAGCATCTAGCCTAGCCATGGCAGACTATTTGATTCGTTAAGGGCTCGAAATTGCCTGGGTTTTGGTCATATGCTCCCGAAATGCTCGGGGGGACCGTTGTTTGGCTACTTCTATGTGCAGTGAAAACTACTCAAATGCTTTATAACCTAGTCATTGATTTAGTTCAGGGTAATCGAAGATTAGCCGCAGAACTAACGCTAGTTAACGTGAGCTAACGCTAGTTAATCAAGCTCAGTAGCTCACAGAGAGAGATAAACAGCTGACAGCGGATAGTACAGGACGGTACAAATACAATAAAAAGGCGGGTGGGGGCTGTTGTGTAAACCTTGTACTCTTTAGTTCACATATGTGACCAGGTATGGACTTCTGGGTCATGTTGAGGGATCTTCATTTTTATTTTTTTTACATATTGTGAAAGTACAGATTCATACCTTAAAAATAAGCCATCACTTGAACATTTTGGTGGGATATTTTTCAAGCTACATCCTATGAATCATGGAGATATCAGTAAACGCATTCAGAGATGAATGGTCTTCGAACTTGTGGAGAGGTTCACACCTGTGATTTAATCAACTACAACCCTACCCAGAATGCATTGTATTCCATGGCCCCCCTCTCTCTGGGGACATTAACACCTTGCATCAGGCTCTTTTGTTATGGCAATGACTCTGTCTTGTGGCAAGTTGTTGTGGCAGTTGAAGTATTTGCCTTGTAAGTCTAAAAGCTAAATTACTAAATGTAAATGTATTATAAGGAAAGGTTAACCTTCTGTAGTGTGGTAGTGAAAGGGTTAACCGTCTGTAGTGTGGTAGTGAAAGGTTTGTTGGAAGCCTCACATAAGCCATGTAATGTTGGGGGTCAAGGTATTGGCTGAAGGAAAGGCTACATCAATAAGCATTTAGATGTTTAGATTTAAAGGTTAACCTTCTGTAGTGTGGCAGTGAAAGGGTTAACCTTCTGTAGCTGTGAGATAATTGTTGAATAGATACACAAATGTTCTAGAATGTTTGATTATGACATCATACTGTGACATCACAAATGTTTTCGGGCATTCATAACATTATTTTCTATGATGAATTGAAAATGGGGGATCCTGATGTAAACAAGATGAAAGTCTTTCTCTGGTCTGCATCCCCTTAACAATTGTGTGTATTGAGCTGTACTGTATTGTACCCATTCTGCAATCTGTTAATAAAGTTTTCAATCAATCAATCAAGTTAACCTTCTGTAGTGTGGCAGTGAAAGGGTTAACCTTCTGTAGTGTGGTAGTGAAAGGTTTGTTGGAAGCCTCACATAAGCCATGTAATGTTGGGGGTCAAGGTATTGGCTGAAGGAAAGGCTACATCAATAAGCATTTAGATGTTTAGATTTAAAGGTTAACCTTCTGTAGTGTGGCAGTGAAAGGGTTAACCTTCTGTAGCTGTGAGAGAATTGTTGAATAGATACACAAATGTTCTAGAATGTTTGATTATGACATCATACTGTGACATCACAAATGTTTTCGGGCATTCATAACATTATTTTCTATGATGAATTGAAAATGGGGGATCCTGATGTAAACAAGATGAAAGTCTTTCTCTGGTCTGCATCCCCTTAACAATTGTGTGTATTGAGCTGTACTGTATTGTACCCATTCTGCAATCTGTTAATAAAGTTTTCAATCAATCAATCAAGTTAACCTTCTGTAGTGTGGCAGTGAAAGGGTTAACCTTCTGTAGTGTGGTAGTGAAAGGTTTGTTGGAAGCCTCACATAAGCCATGTAATGTTGGGGGTCAAGGTATTGGCTGAAGGAAAGGCTACATCAATAAGCATTTAGATGTTTAGATTTAAAGGTTAACCTTCTGTAGTGTGGCAGTGAAAGGGTTAACCTTCTGTAGCTGTGAGAGAATTGTTGAATAGATACACAAATGTTCTAGAATGTTTGATTATGACATCATACTGTGACATCACAAATGTTTTCGGGCATTCATAACATTATTTTCTATGATGAATTGAAAATGGGGGATCCTGATGTAAACAAGATGAAAGTCTTTCTCTGGTCTGCATCCCCTTAACAATTGTGTGTATTGAGCTGTACTGTATTGTACCCATTCTGCAATCTGTTAATAAAGTTTTCAATCAATCAATCAAGTTAACCTTCTGTAGTGTGGCAGTGAAAGGGTTAACCTTCTGTAGTGTGGTAGTGAAAGGTTTCTGCCACTCTTCACAAGCAAAGAGACTTTCCATTCCGTGAAAACCCGCCCTACTCTGCTCTGATTCG
>NC_140172.1:118167858-118523348 GCF_963971535.1 Notolepis coatsorum
ACTACCACTGACACTAGAGAGAACTACCACTGACACTAGAGAGAACTACCACTGACACTAGAGAGGAACTACCACTGAGACTAGAGAACTACCACTGACACTAGAGAACTACCACTGACACTAGAGAGAACTACCACTGACACTAGAGAGGAACTACCACTGAGACTAGAGAACTACCACTGAGACTAGAGAACTACCACTGACACTAGAGAACTACCACTGACACTAGAGAGAACTACCACTGACGCTAGAGAACTACCACTGACACTAGAGAACTACCACTGAGACTAGAGAGCTACCACTGACACTAGAGAGGAACTACCACTGACACTAGAGAACTACCACTGACTCTAGAGAACTACCACTGACACTAGAGAACTACCACTGAGACTAGAGAACTACCACTGACACTAGAGAGCTACCACTGAGACTAGAGAGCTACCACTGACACTAGAGAACTACCACTGACACTAGAGAGCTACCACTGACACTAGAGAACTACCACTGACACTAGAGAACTACCACTGACTCTAGAGAACTACCACTGAGACTAGAGAGAACTACCACTGACTCTAGAGAACTACCACTGACACTAGAGAACTACCACTGACACTAGAGAGCTACCACTGAGACTAGAGAGCTACCACTGACACTAGAGAACTACCACTGACTCTAGAGAACTACCACTGACACTAGAGAACTACCACTGACACTAGAGAGCTACCACTGAGACTAGAGAGCTACCACTGACACTAGAGAGCTACCACTGACACTAGAGAACTACCACTGAGACTAGAGAGAACTACCACTGACTCTAGATAGAACTACCACTGACACTAGAGAGGAACTACCACTGAGACTAGAGAACTACCACTGACACTAGAGAACTACCACTGAGACTAGAGAACTACCACTGAGACTAGAGAGCTACCACTGACACGAGAGAACTACCACTGACACTAGAGAACTACCACTGAGACTAGAGAGAACTACCACTGAGACTAGAGAACTACCACTGACACTAGAGAACTACCACTGACACTAGAGAGCTACCACTGACACTAGAGAACTACCACTGAGACTAGAGAGAACTACCACTGAGACTAGAGAACTACCACTGAGACTAGAGAACTACCACTGACACTAGAGAGGAACTACCACTGACTCTAGAGAACTACCACTGAGACTAGAGAACTACCACTGAGACTAGAGAACTACCACTGACACTAGAGAGGAACTACCACTGAGACTAGAGAGAACTACCACTGAGACTAGAGAACTACCACTGACTCTAGAGAGGAACTACCACTGAGACTAGATAGAGAACTACCACTGAGACTAGAGAACTACCACTGACACTAGAGAGGAACTACCACTGAGACTAGAGAACTACCACTGACACTAGAGAGAACTACCACTGACTCTAGAGAACTACGACTGACACTAGAGAGGAACTACCACTGAGACTAGAGAACTACCACTGAGACTAGAGAACTACCACTGACACTAGAGAGAACTACCACTGACTCTAGAGAACTACCACTGACACTAGAGAGGAACTACCACTGAGACTAGAGAACTACCACTGAGACTAGAGAACTACCACTGACTCTAGAGAGGAACTACCACTGACACTAGAGAGAACTACCACTGACACTAGAGAGAACTACCACTGACACTAGAGAGGAACTACCACTGAGACTAGAGAACTACCACTGAGACTAGAGAACTACCACTGACTCTAGAGAGAACTACCACTGACTCTAGAGAGAACTACCACTGACACTAGAGAGAGCTACCACTGACACTAGAGAGAACTACCACTGAGACTAGAGAAAATCGATACTGTATCGTAAGGCTGTCCCCGAACCCTGTTTTTAGGGTTTGAACGCTCGCGCTCCGTGGCCGAAAAAGGCTGGTATTCATTAATGATCCTTCCGCAGGTTCACCTACGGAAACCTTGTTACGACTTTTAAGTCCTCTGCGGGGAGCTAACGTATTAGCTACAGTAAGTCTGTTGTGCTTCTCGCAAGCAGATCAATGGCGGCATTGCCGGAAGTAAAAAAACGAATAAACGCTTGCCGATTGGTGGTAACAGCAGAGGCGGGTGCAAGCGGTGTGACGTAATTGGCAGAATCGCCTGTCAATCAAAATTGTTCTATTGCATTGGTTGAGAGCTCTGGTTGAGACAATAGTATCCAGCTACAGCCCGGCAGACCATACTGGTTGAGCCGAGCGCTTCACATCACCTCAACCCCGTGTGGCTCCTTTATTTTCACCGAACGTTCGAACCCATTAATTAAAGTCTGAATGTCAGCGTAACGATTGAACGTTCGGGCTCAGCCTTACTGTATTGATACAGGGACGCCAAGTATCGATATTTAATTATTCATAAAAAAAAATTGCATTGTTCATTTCAATACCTGTAATAGTACAGTAGTCCACACACGCACATTTCATTCAATCAATCAATCTGCACGGTGATTGATTGAATGAAGATTTTATTAACAGATTGCAGAATGGGTACAATACAGTACGGCTCAATACACACAATTGTTAAGGGGATGCAGACTAGAGAAAGACTTTCGTCTTGTTTACATCAGGGTCCCCCATTTTCAATTCATAATGAATTTTAAGTAAGGGTGCAACTTGCTCCGTGCAATCCATTCTTTGTGGATTTAGCCCAGAGTCATCCGTTACCATGGCAACCACTCACTGCGCGATCCACAGCCTTTAGTTATTCATTTTAAAACATATTTCAAAACATTTAGCATTTTGAAAGATGCAGGCAATTATAATTTTACCAAACATAAAATCACGTCACATTTAATTGAACCCTTGACGAACCATATAAGTCAGTTTGGAAGACTTTTGGACAGCCCTTTTGGGCAGGCCAAAACTTTCTTTCATTTCCTCAAGAGAGCCATCATTCTTTTCAGAGTGAAAATGGGAGAAGAAGTTGCTTCACTCATACTGGCTGACATCAGCCACTGGGCAATAATGAATGGCAGCAGGCTGTCAACCACAAGAGACAGAGGGAGCTGCCATTCGATGCCACTACTGAAACATGAAATTCCAAATCCATCCGTCACTGTGGCCGGTTGACAAAGAGAAGCTTCACTTTATGTATAGGCTGTCTGTCCATGACAAGAGAAACTCTCAATCGACTAAGAGTCATACTAAGGTAGGGCTCACCGCAAATGAAGACATTCAGAGTCAACTCATAGTCAAGAGATTTAAAGCACACTGCTACACAGAGCTGTCTCCCGGCCGTTACGTCACAGGCTGCCCAAGAGAGCCAAAATAATCTATACCAAATCCGGACATCTGCGACCAAAGGAAATGCGGCTATAACCTTGAATTGGGTGCATGTATACATACAGACAGGGAGCGAAATTAACTTTGACTGACCGGCCAGTGGCGGGTAGATGGGAAGAATCTACCCGCCAAGCACATTTCTTACCAGCCATTTTTTTTTATATAAAATATATATATTATATAATCATACTTGTAGTTGTATTATCTGCGAGACATCGCCACCACGCAACAAGTCAAAATGCTCGCTATCTGCAAACAGCTCCACTGTCTTAGTGTATACTCGAGTAGCCTCCAGCTCCAGCAAGGATTCTCCGGCGCTGCAGCTGGACCCTATAGTCTACATTCAGCATGCAAGGATTCTCCTGTGCTGCAGCTGGACCCTATTGGTATAACGTTACTGTGCTTTGGTCATATCACATTCAGCATGCCCTCAGCTAGAATACGCATTGAATCAATGTTATAAGACATTGATATCAGGAGCTATCTGTAGCTACTGCTAGCCCGCTAGATAACGTTAAGACAACACCTCAGTGAACTATTTAGTTTACTGGGACATATAGAGCTAACGTGAGCTAGCTAACGTGAGCTAACGAGCGAACAGAGGTATTATGCACTCGAGTCGACTATTGCTGGAGCATTTGTTGATATCAGTAGCTAGCCAGCTAGATACCGTTAGACAATGCCTCGTCATGTATTAAACTAAAAGTGAATAGTTGACTGGGTCAATGTTTAAACAGTAACGTTAGCTCACGTAGGTCCGCTCTAGACTAGAGCAGACTGCCTCTGTGTTGATACGAGCAGAAGCCCATAGTATCCAGCTGCAGGACTGGGCGGATATGACTCGTTGCCACAGGGTTTTTCAAAATAAGAGTATCATATGAACCGAACGTTTCTAACTGCCGGAGCCATCGATATTATGACTGTAGCTGCGCTTGGGGCGGAAATGAGACCTGCACAGGATTTTCAAAATAAGAGTATCGAGACCTCTCAGTGGCAGTCGCCAAACGTAAAAACTGACCGCCAATGGCGCTTGGCGGGCTCTAGTTTCGCCCCCTGCATACAGAGTATCACTATTAGCCAAAAATTTTGTTTGTCTGAACATTTATGAGTTATGCAGTGATGTAGTTAACAGAAAAGTAAACAGAGTATCTTTTCTGCATAAGGAATCCATAACGCTGACGCAGTGAAATAAAATTATTTAACTTTTTTCAAAAAAAATAAAAATTCTATTTATAAAAGACAAACAATATGTGGGGAACAATAATATAATATTATTTATTCAATATGTTAACTCATTGACCGCCACGCTCATATGACCAAATTAGGGCTACCACGCCACCGCTTTAATCAATGGGAGGACGGGGAAATTTGCGAGTGCTTAAAATATATCTTAAATTATGGCTATGGGTCTAATACACCTGTCGCTTATCAATGACTTGCTTGCAGTCAACATGTACGAACAAAACGGATTGTTTTTTCATCGGTACATTTCCGTTTTATACCGTTTTGAATACGAGTATAGTTTTGGAGATTTCTAGTAATTCCAGAGAAAGACGCGATAATAGCCCTTTAGTGGAATACACAAAACACGTTGTAATTTTTCGGCTGATTTATGAATCGTTTTCAAATAAACGCTAGATTATCGATAGTATGTGTGTCCTTATGCACAATACAAAAGTGGGCTGAAAAATCGCTTATCCGTGCCTTGCTCAGCGCCAACGGCACGCACGCACACACACACGTTGTGATCGCTATGAAAAAAACATCTGATTAACCCAAAACTGGTAACATTACATAAGAGTCCTTAGCTCACATCAGATGTTCTGCAAAAAGATTAATCCAATTCCTGATCGCCATTCCAAATATCGATCGCGTCCATTGATCCAACATTATAGTCCAAAACACATAATCCACGCTGTTCCCAGCCTCCCCAGTCAACGTGGTACAACGATACTGCATGCCCGAGAAGCAAAACCCGGACCGGACTTTTTTTTTATGCACAGTCCCAGCCAATCTAATCCAATGATGTGCAATACCATCCGGGAGTTGATAGGCGGCGGTATTTTCCCTTTTGCGAGCTCAGACCCATTCCCAACGATAACATCAGGTTGGATGGATGAAAATGAATGGATATCGCTAATAAAAGAAATAGCGATTAAAACCCGACTATAATCGTGATTGGCGGTGAACGGTTAGGCTAGTTAACCCGACTATACTCGTGACTGGCGTTAAATGAGTTAATAGACACACCAAACTATGCCCAAGAATTTTGGGCAAGGATACATGATAATCTTTGTGGACTGCATTTATATAGCGCTTTTATCCAAAGCGCTTTACAACTTATGCCTCGCATTCACCCATTCACTCACACACCGATGGCGGAGGCGTCCGTGCAAGGTGCTAACTAGTGCTAACCTACTCATCGTGAAGCAGTTAGAGCCGGGGTTAAGTGTCTTGCTCAAGGACACTTCGACACGCTGCCTGGAAAGACCCGGAATCGAACTAGGAACCTTCTGATTACCAGATGATCTGCTCTACCTCCTGAGCCACTGTCACCCCTAGCTTAACGTGGTGCGCCACCGGAGTGGCCCAGCTGACGGATCAGTCTCTTAACAGAAGGAGACAAGCACATTAATAGTTGGATCCAAACTAGTATCATGATGGGCAGAGGATGGAAGAATGAGGGAGTGTCCTCAGTCCTCAGTCAAGAATGGTCTGCAGAGATGTGTAGCAGCATTTGAAAAGATGTCCTATTATATAAACGGTTTGTAAGATTAGAAGCATAATATAAAAAAGATGCGAGAAATACATAACCTTGGAGGGCACCTGACCTCTCAGTGGGGAGAGGTGGGTGTCTCAATTTACGCATGGTTAGAAATATGTATTCGTTTTGTACTTGCCTGTCTCTGAAGTAACTGTTCTATTTGTCTAGATCTCGTCAAGTTAGGCCCATGGCACCTCGGGAAGGCTCGACAGTTAGTTCCAGCCTCCAAGAACCCCCCCCCATACTAGCTCTCATTGTCCATGATACCCACGTGCAGAACTTCCTTGTGTTATCCTATGTCAAAAATAGAACAATATCCCACATGAAACAGCCACAACAGAGAAGAAAAGGAATACTCTTGAGTCTTACCCCTTGTTTACTTTGGCCCCAGCTGACATTATTTCTCCTGAACCAAATCCACTGACTCCCTTGCAATGCTTCTCCCGGCATCTCCTTTACCACCTTTCGCGTACTCCCCCAATAATGATGAAGTAGATTGTGCTATAAATCCTCCGCATCCCACTTCTAACGGACAAACCCTGAGCGTTCAGATTCTGCTGCCAAATCTGCATATCTAAGCTGTTTCCTTTCATAAGCTTCCTCCACTGAATCCTCCCAGGGCACGGTCAATTCTATAAAATAAACTATCCGCTGACTCGCAGACCATAACACTAGGCCAGGCCTTCTTCAGTGTGGAAAGAAAATAATAAATCAAATCAAATAATCAACTAACAAATTCTCGTCGACTAAGACCAAATTGACAATTGGCATTGATTTAGTTTCATGCCTCGACACGCTCCTATTGTTGGTCTGTCTGCCACTGTTTCCTCAGCAGTGTTTGTGTTCCTGATGTGTGTCAAACCACCATAATATCAGATGGCTTCACCACAAATAGATGTTCCTAAAAGGCACAATAGCATATTGTGTCTTTGGCATTCCCTGTGGTCAACAATGTGGAACGCCTTACCCAAAGCTGTAAAGGAATGTGAATCCCTGCCCACATTCAAAACCGCTCTTAAAGAGCACCTACGGGAGGCTGCAATTCGAAACTGGCCACCGTAAATGCCCAAAACCCCCACCACCTCCTAATAGACAGTCTACTCCCCACCGCATGTAAATATCCCCTCCCCGCCGTATAGGGCTGCACGATTAATCGATTTTTAATCAAAATCGCGATTTGGAATGGTGCAATTATCAAATCGCCAGGCCTGCAATTAATTTTTATTTTATTTTAAAAAATGTTTTGCATTATTTAACCAGGAAGTCCCATTGAGATACAAGATCGGTTTGGGAGAGGGAGGTAAGGGGTTTTAGATTGTGTGTTGTGAAGTTTAGACTTCAGAGAGGGAGAGTAAAGTACAGAAAAAAAAGGTACCGGTATCGATTCCCAGGTAAAAAGAAAAATTTTCAGGCTCGGTGTCCCGAAAAGACCCACGCGTAGGCCAGATGCAAGCCGCATTTTACAATAAACCTCTGTGGGGCTGCTTATTTATTATAATCGCAAATTTTATCGCAATCGCAATATCTGTGAGAAAAATCGCAATTCGATTATTTCCCAAAATCGTGCAGCCCTACCGCCGTATGTATATTTCTCTCCCACCCACCCACCCCCTCCTAATGTACAGTCCCCTCCCAATCATATGTATATACTCTGTCAGGATCTAGGGGTAACAGTACTGTATATTTGAATACCGTTTATGTCACAAATGTATCAGTACTAAATACCTATATGTCCCTATGCCATAAATGTCATGTATGTTGTGTATGTCATAAATGTCTATATGAATTGAAAATGGGGGACCCTGATGGAAACAAGACAAACGTCTTTCTCAGGTCTGCATCCCCTTAACAATTGTATGTATTGAGCCGTACTGTATTGTACCCATTCTGCAATCTGTTAAATAAAGTTTTCATTCATTCATTCATTCAACACTATTCTTGATTAGTCTAGCTCACACACAGAAATCATTAGGGGTGTGCAAAAAATTAAAGAAATTTATTCCCATAATATTCTATATATATATATCTCTAAAAATAGAATAGATAATAATGTAGATGCAAAATTCATTGAGCTGTAATTAACTCAACACAAGGATTCAATGTCCCCGATGACATCACATCAATTTACTCTCAATAACTGTCGAACTGAATGAATAATGTGCAAAACTGTATTGTGATCTCTCTCTCTCTCTCTCTCTCTCTCTCTCTCTCTCTCTCGACTGATAGCTGCCAGGGCTATTAGTCTGGCTAATTCCACCAATGCTTGGGCCTTGTCCACTAGATCACCAGTCTGCATGTGCCTGATAGCCTGTCCTCCTGTGTGTTTGTCTGTCTGTCTGCCTGCCTGTCTGCAGGCCTGCCGGGTTTTACTCTAGCTGTCTGGCTATCTACTTGCCCACCTGTACGCTTGCCATCTGTCTGTCTGTCTGTCTGTCTGTCTGTCTGTCTGTCTGTCTGTCTGTCTGTCTGTCTGTCTGTCTGTCTGTCTGTCTGTCTGTCTGTTTACCCATATGCCTGCCATCTGTCTGTCTGTCTGCCTGTCCCTACAGCTTTCAGTCGTTGAGATGACTGTGCATTATTTACCGAAGCACAGAAACAGACACGCTGTTTTTACATCACTTAAGGTCAGGACATAACCCTGGTTGCCATGATGATATAATCCAATATTAACAGGCCTTATCTACAGTCGCCTAGGCCCTAGGAGTCAACACACATAAATGTTCATAGTCATACCCATATGCACACATATGTTTAGACAGAAGTTCATCCATACATAGGCCTGCCACGATAACACATTTTGCTGGGCGATTAATTGCCCCCGAAAATATCGCGATAAGCGATATTATTGCGACCGGTTAGAGCATTTTTTTGAGAAATTTATTTCCCAAAACTTTTATTTTGAAGCCCACCGCTCCGTCTTTTCCGGTGTTTAAGACTTTTATTTTGAAGCCCACCGACCGGACCGGAAGTATTGTTGTGATTATCCTAGCCGACAACTTGTCTCGTCCGGTTGTGTTTTTTAGTTTTAACGTTAGCTACTAACGTTAGATGCAGCTACTACAGGCAATCAACGATGAGGAGGAAGCGTCAAAGCAGTATTATAATAGAATAGCTGTGGTGCGTAGGCACTGCAGCACGACTCGAAAACGACCTGCTATAATAAATTAATTCATGTTTAACTTGTCCCCGTCTCCAGTCCTTTGACTAGCCCCACCCGTTCATTGTAAACAATGATGCATGTAATTGTATTAACGTTATTCTGTGTTATTCTAACGTTACACTACAAATAACGCTACTTGGTTAAAAGGAGCAACACTATTGAGAAATGTAGTTAAGCTATGTGGTGTTGCCCCACGGAGCTCCCGTGCTGTACTCTAGTAACGTCAGCGGCCCGCCTCCCAACACGGACAGTGACTGACAAGGGGCACTGGTTCCGCCTCATTAAAACAAACGCGCAAATAGCAATTAATCGCGCCCGTCAAAATCATTGCATTCATTTTAATTATCGCTGCAATTAATCGATTTATTGCTTATCGCGGCAGGCCTATCCATACACATGTAAACGCATGAAGGTAAACAAAACAGACACAGACACATCCACACTTCATGGTGTGCCAAACAATGATGTTTTTTTAAGTCCAGGAATACGAATCTCTCTCTCTTTTATCCAGCCATACCGCCCTCTCTCTCTCCCTCCATCCTTCACCATTCTGTCCTTCTTTCTCTTTATATCTCCTAGGGCTGGGCGATAAAACGATAACGATAACTATCGCGATAAATTATTTCCTCGAAATAAACATGAAACGTGGTCGCAAAGTTTCGATATATCGATTTTCCAAGCTTGGCTCCGTTCAGCCTCGGCTCAGCACACTCACTAACAACAACCAACGTTACGTGATGATAGGCCTGCCACGATAACACATTTTGCTGGGCGATTAATTGCCCCCGAAAATATCGCGATAAGCGATATTATTGCGACCGGTTAGAGAATTTTTTTTTGAGAAATTTATTTCCCAAAACTTTTATTTTGAAGCCCACCGCTCCGTCTTTTCCGGTTTTAGACTTTTATTTTGAAGCCCACCGACCGGAGCGGAAGTATTGTTGTTATTATCCTAGCAGCATCTCGTCCGGTTCTGTGTTTTTGAGCTAATGATAAAACAAATGTTGAGATTGTTGGTGAGCAACTAACTTTAGGTTAGTTTTAACGTTAGCTACTAACGTTAGATGCAGCTACTACAGGCAATCAACGATGAGGAGGAAGCGTCAAAGCCGTATAGAATAGAATAGCCCTGTGGTGCGTAGGCACGGGAGCGCAACTCGATTACCTGTTATAATAAATTTATTCATGTTTAACTTGTCCCCGTGTCCAGTCCTTTGACTAGTCCCACCCGTTCATTGTAAACAATGATGCATGTAATTGTATTAACGTTATTCTGTGTTGTAGCTATGCTATACGTTGTATTTCGTTTGTTAGCTATTTAGCTAATGTTGTTGGCATTGAATGAGCATCAACACTAGATCTTTAATCTTTATTTAGCAGTCCAGTTTCTCCGGGCAGTAGCGAGTAACTACTTGGGTCTAAAAATAGCTAACGTTACACTACAAAGAACGCTATTTGGTTAAAAGGAGCAACACTATTGAGAAATGTAGTTAAGCTATATGTGGCGTTGCTAGTGCCCCACGGAGCTCCCGTGCTGTGCTCTGTAGTAAGGCCAGCGGCCCCCCACACGGAGTGACTGACGAGGGGCACTGGTTCCGCCTCATTAAAACAAATGCGCAAATAGCAATTAATCGCGCCCGTCAAAATCATTGCATTAATTTTAATTATCGCGGCAATTAATCGATTTATTGCTTATCGCGGCAGGCCTACGTGATGACGTACATACGCACAACAGCTAACAACCAATCAGTGAAGGAGATGGCCGAGAGCGACGGAGACCCGGAAGGAGACCCAGAGCAGTAGGACTCACTCAACAACAAGGCTTGCTAGGCTAATTAGCTTGCACGGCGTTGTTTTATATATTTACGTGCCGAGTATGTGTGTGGCGTGAATTCTGAGGCCACGTTTATAGTAGTGGGGGTATACAGTGGAAGTCGTTTCAATATATTGTGGCGGAAGAGAGTATTTTAGTGTCATATTTAGCACATTGTCATGGAATACACCGCTTAGAAGCAACAGGCTGGCTAGGTTAACTAGCTTGCACGGCACTGTTTTATATATTTACGTGCCGAGTATGTGTGTGTTTTGAATTCTGAGGCCACGTTTATAGTAGTGTGGGAGTGGACGTCGTTTCAATATATTGTGGCGGAAGAGAGTATTTTAGTGCCATATTTATTGTCATGAGATACTCCGCTTGTCGGCTAACTGCTAACATGCGCGGACTGATGACGACATCAACTCGACTTGAGACATTCGCAGCAGCATATTAGAAGTTAATTAAACTTGACAGACATTATATCGACGATAATTATCGATATCGAATTATATGAAAATAATTTTATCGCGATAACGTTTTTAGTCATATCGCCCAGCCCTAATATCTCCCACACACTGTCATCTCTCTGTCCATGCCTCCATCCATCCGTCTCTCCCTCCCTCGTCCTCCCTCATCCTCTCTCCGTCTCTCTCTCTCTCTGTTAGTTCTTGTTTTATTGACACTCCTTTTTCCTCTCTCTCTTCATGGAGAAAGCAACAGGAAGAGAAGAGAAGAGAAGAGAAGAGAAGAGAAGAGAAGAGAAGAGAAGAGAAGAGAAGAGAAGAGAAGAGAAGAGAAGAGAAGAGAAGAGAAGAGAAGAGAAGAGAAGAGAAGAGAAGAGAAGAGAAGAGAAGAGAAGAGAGGTGGTATACACAACAGCAATGACAGCAGACTGAGCAGAGGGAGGCACGCATCACGACAGAACCCCAGGGACAAAAACGCACACACACACACTCTCACCCACTCATACAAGGCACAGGGGACACACAGACATATCACATACGCACTCATGGCACACATATGTATGCATACACACACGCACACACACATACAGTTTGTATTTCTTTAACCTTTCTTTAACCAAGCAGGTCAATTAACAACACATTCTGAGAGCCTGGCATAGAAATGCACATGCACACACACACTTTCTCTCTTGGTCACCCTCTTATCATACACACAGAGACACACAAACACTCCCCCCCCCCCCCCCCCCCCTCTCTCTCTCTCTCTCTCACACACACACACACACACATACACCCACAGAACTAGCTATTTTTGGATCTGAAGGAGCTGAGGAGAGAACAGAGGGAGAGGAGGAGGAGGAGGAAGGTGAGAAAGAGAGAGGTACAGATGAGTTTGGCAGGTATAGAAGGACTGCACGCTAGAGAGAGCATAATCACTGAGAATTATTTAGAGAGGTTGAGAGAGGAGGGGAGGAGAGAGAAGAGAGAGGGGAGGGAAGGAGAAAGGGGAGAGAGAAGAGAGGAGGGAAGGAGAGAGAGAAGAGAAGGTAGGAGAGAGGAGAGGGTAGGAGAGAGAGAGAGAAGAGGGAAGGATAAAGAGAAGAGAGAGGAGGGAAGGAGAGAGAGAAGAGAGAGGGGAGGAAAGGAGAGAGAAGAGGGAGGGAAGGAGAGGAGGGAAGGAGAGAGAAGAGAGGGGAGGGAAGGAGAGTGAGAAGAGAGAGGGGAGAGAGGAGAGAAGGAGAGAGAGAAGAGAGAGGGAAGGAGATAGAGAAGAGATAGAAGAGAAGAGAGAGAAGAGATAGAAGAGAAGAGAGAGGAGGGAAGGAGAGAGAGAAGAGAGAGGAGGGAAGGAGAGAGTGAAGAGGGAGAGGAGAGAGAAGAGCGTGTAGGGAAAGAGAGAGAGGAGAGGTGAGGAAAGGAGAGAGGAGAGAGAAGGAGGAAGGGAGGGGGGGAGGGAAGAGAGGAGGGAGAGAATGGAGAGAAAGGGGGAAGGAGAGAGGAGAGAGGGAGGAGAGAGGAGAGAGGGAAGAGAGAGGGGGAGAAGGGAATGAGAGGGAGGAGAGATGGAGAGAGGTAAATAGAGAAAGAGAGGGGGACGAGAGGGGGCGGGAGAGGGAGAGAAAGAGAGAGGAGGGGGGAAATAGATGGGGGGAGTGGGAGAGAGATTACAGTATAAGTGAGCTGAAAAAAACAGTGTTTGTGAAAGAGCATGTCAGTGTAATTAAAAGGTTGTTAACTTTCAAATTAGTAGCATATCATTAGGGTCAGTTGACAGTATTGTTATTGTTTTTCCAGATTGCAGTGGATCATATTTCATAATGGAGTTTTCCTGCCACTGTCTCTATCATGATGTCAAGTCTCGCAGGAAACTGAGCAAAAGAGTTTGAAAGACTGTTAACTAGGCTTCTGTTCTTGTAGAGCCATATGAAATCCGTTTTATTATTTTCCAAATTCCATTTTATTTTTTCCCAAATTCCATTTTTTCCGTTTTAATATTTCAGAATTCTGTATTTTGCTTTTTATGCTCATTTTACCATCAGAAATAGTGTCTAATAAGTGGGAATGAATAAATGTCCACAATTGAATAAGATATAACAGTCCATTTAATGTTTTTAAGTGCTGCAACTCAGAAATACAGTTCAATTTTACACAATATTTTTCAATTAATATTGTGACAAAATAAAAATACATATTTCAAGTGTAAACAATAGATACAGCTAGCTACTACTGACATTATCACAATGACAATGTCAGTAACCTAGCTATATCTATTATATTGTGATGAAATACAGTAATGCATAATTTAGGCACCTTTAGTTTAGTTTATTTCGTTTATAAAGGACAGTGTATAATGGCAATCGTTTGCATTAAACAAATGGATGAGTGCACTAGATTTAGCAAGAAGCTATCATTTCCATCTATAGTCCTATGTACTGTAACGTTTCATAGCTATTTAAGTTTATTTAGATTATAAAGGGCAGTGTATAATGACAATCGTTTGCATTAAACAAATGGATGGGTGCACTAGATTTAGCAAGAAGCTATCATTTCCATCTATAGTCCTATGTACTGTAACGTTTCATAGCTATTTAAGTTTATTTAGATTATAAAGGGCAGTGTATAATGACAATCGTTTGCATTAAACAAATGGATGGGTGCACCAGATTTAGCTAGAACTTCTAGAAGCTATCATTTCCATCTATAGCCCTATAACGTTACATAGCTATTTAAGTGTATTTAGTTTATAAAGGGCAGTGTATAATGACAATCGTTTGCATTAAACAAATGGATGGGTGCACTAGATTTAGCTAGAAGCTATCATGTATTCATGTCCTAACGTTATAGCTATTTAATCACAATAGTGTCGCAAGTGTTTTTGCGGGTCCAGTCCACGGAACGTTGACAGAATTAGCAAAACACCTTATCACCGGAGGCATAAAAGTCATTAGGATACTGTTCTGCTCTGAATTGAGGGCTTATTGTGGAATTGTTTAGCTTCTTGACGATGTTAACACTGAAGCAGCCAGACGCTTGAGCACCGCGGCTGTGTTGTGTGTAACACGCTGTAGAGTCCCCGCCTCCCCGGTCGCGTGTGCACCAAACGTTCCACCCAAAAATGAAATTTCAGTCCAGATTAGGCCAAATTCTGCAATATTCCACGTTTTGCAGTTGATTCCATTTTTATTGGTTAATTCCGCGATTCCGTCCGCGATTCCCTGAACGCGGATTTCATATGGCTCTATGTTCTTGTTGGATGATAAATTGTCCCAGAAATAATTGCAACAAGTGATATGATTGTCATTTTAAGACCATTTTATGCCACTAATATAATGATATAATGTGAGCATCTCACTTGAATTTGTCCAAACGAAGTTGGCATTTCAGGGCTGAAGATTGCAAGCAAAATGGTCATAATATGCAGGGCCCGAAAAAATTTACTTTTTGACTCACCGGTATTTTTGTGTCACATATATATAATTTATTTTCAGTACATTTCAAGTAGATAAGGTATTACGTTGAAGAATACAACACTTAAATAAGAGGCCAGAGTAAAATGTTAAGCTAATTTTTTTAATATATTGATTGATGATTGATTAATCAATACATGTCAATCTTAAGCTTACATTGTAACCTACTGTTAAATATCTCCTCACTAGTACCCTCTTTGCAGGATTTAACAGAACATAATAAAATGTGAAGGTTTTGTAAACCTAACTTATGTCTGAGACAAAGAAGGAAAACTGCTCCTTGACGAGAAGGAAATAATCAATAGATGGGCAGAGTATGTGGAAACACTGAAGACCAGAACAGAACATCAGACACAGGAATTAGTCTAGAAGAGATAGAAAAAGTCCAGATCACGAAAAAAAATTGTTGAAGAGGCTGTGAAGTCACTGGCCACGGACAGATCGCCCAGCAAGGATGAGATCCCTGCTGAACTGATTAAGAACTCTTGTGACAGATGCACCGAGCTCCTTGTGTGAGACTGGTAAACATCTACAACTCAGGAAATATTCCAAATGATTTCCTAAAACCAATGTTCATTCCGATCCCAAAGACCGGAAGAGCCACAGAATGCAACAATTACAGGACTATCAGTTTGATATCTCATCATGCATCAAAAGTACTCCTGAAAATCATCAAGAAGACAATAGAATCCATAATTGAACATCAGCTCTCGGATAGCCAAAAGGGTTTCCACTTTCCACAAAGGAAAAGGAACAAGAGATGCAATCTGCCAACTCAGAAAGTCATAATCATTGGCGAAAAATCGATAGACTAACAGAAGAAGCTGTATATTTGCTTCATCGATTTCACGAAGGCCTTCGACAGAGTTGAGCATACAACATTGATGAGATAAATGGAATAATTCGAAATATCAGTTTCTGACCGAAGAATAATTGCCAACTTATACTCTGAGAGGAGGGAAAGGAGTAAAAGGAGTCAAACTTGGCGAAGAGAACATCACCAATATAAGATACGCTGATGACACCGCTATTAGGGATGGGTACCTTTCACATTTGAACCGATACGGTACCGGTACCTGTGAATTACTACCGGTACCCAACGGTACCTTTTTTCGGTACTTTAGTCTCAAGAAATTTTATTTACCTACCTCAGTTGTGAAAAAAAAATCCAAACTTCAAATAACTACAATTTCAACAGTTTTTCGGCTTGCCATTGCTCCGACTGCTTTGTTGTTGAATCAAGTCAAATCCTAGGTAAGCATATATTGTGCGTGTGAACGTTGACATGAAAAGAAAAAAGGTTTTGTATCAGGTTTTTATTATCAATTACTAACGTCCTCGTATGAAACCCTCCAACTAGACTCTGTCTGGAGGAGGGATATACCAGACCTGGAAAGTGACTTTGATTGGCAAGGAGCATGGGCAAATGTCCGTCTTACATCAAGGAACCCGGACCATCAACAAATCAATCTTAAAGGGGAACTATTTTACTATTTCTTTCACTATTTGGGCACTTTTACACAATTCCTGTGAGTCTATGGAACACCTCTGTAATATATATATTTTTTTTATTCATTGTTTTGTATTTCTAATCAAGTCCTCAAAAACAGCATTTTTCTACCTCAAGATTTCGAGCTGTTTTGAGCCTGGGCTGCAGGGTGCCACCTAAACCACTGCGGAGCGTCGTCGTCTATCTCAACATTAACATGCAGCAGTGACTATATGACATCACATATAGGCACATTTTCAAACGACTCAGTTCAGTGAGGGTGAATATTGTGAGAGGAGAATTGGAAGAATGCGCCAATATGAGAATTTTGAGACATAGATCATATTAATATAAGTTCACATAGCTAGGAAACAATGCTAAACACTCAAAAAGGCCATTTATAAGATAGTTCCCCTTTAACTATATTCACAGGACATACTTGACTCCTATAAGACTGAACAGAATGGGTCTCAAACAAGACTCAAAATGCTCCCAATGTATGTACAAATGGAGACGAAGGGACATTTATGCACATGTATTGGGACTGCCCACCAGTTAAGGCATTCTGGAAAGATGTGACCCATCAATTATCAAAACTCGTATCTTGGAATATACCAGTACACCCCTCTGTATTACTATTGAATGATGTTTTTGAGTTTGCAGTAAATCCACAGCTAAAGAGATTGGTTTTATCGGGTTATCACTGATCGCATCACGCTGGTTTCAACCGTAAAAAATGTGCCGGAAGGTTTGGTTTCTTACATATCTCGATGTGATTTATCAAGAAATATCTACAGCAAGAATTCTGGGTCTCAACGAATCCAAAATGTCAATGTGGTTAGAAGTGGTGGAGAGAATAAAAGCTAGCTTATAATGGTAGTGTCTGGTTAGGAGTGAGGGATAATGGAGGTACTATCCAAGGAGGGGTCCGGGAGGGGGGGGGGTTCGAGCTGGAGCATATGTGTGTAGGGTTTTAGATAATAGGTATTAGGAGTATATCCTGTATAAGACATTGGTATAATTGGTAATTTCGTTGGATATACACTGTATACGGTAAAATATTATTATATACTTTTTTTGTTTTCTGTTTCTGTACTTGCATGTCATTTTAGCCACCTTAATTGTTAGTTTCATTATGCATTGTGTGTTGAGTACTGACTTTTAACAATTTTGTTTTGCAAAAAAAAAAGTAAAAAAATGTTAAAAAAAGGTAAAAAAAAAAAGGTAAAAAAAAAAAAATTATCTCACTTGAATCGATACTCGTTAGTACCGACGTGTTTCGGTTCGGTACCTCAAAAGTACCGAATTCGGTACCCATCCCTAACCGCTATAGTCTGTAACTGTCAAGAAGATCTACAGGACACGATGAATAAGCTGAATGTCGAATGTAAAAACTATGGAATGTCACTAAACACTAGGGGTGTAAAGGTACACGTATCCGTACAGAACCATTTCAGTACTGGACCTTAGGTTCAGTACGGCTGTGTACCGAACGAATACAACGGTATGTTAACCACGTGCAGAACTTATTTTTGTGTGCAGAATTTTATTCAAAACTCCAAGTTCACCCTAGCCCCTTACGTGACTAAGTTCACCCATTCCCAAAATATTATTTGCACAAAGGGTGCACAATTGGGTGTTCGTTCAACCCACACACAACACTGAGAGATTACCTGTAATTATTATTATAAAAATTTTTTACAAGTCGATTATTAATTTCAATATAGAATATTCATTGACAGCCCTACAAGTACAAGTAGTTACTGCACACTAGGCATGTGCCGGTATGACATTTTGAAGGTATGATAACCTTGGGCAAAAACACCCCGGTTCATGGTATATCACGGTATTCTGTAAAAAAAATATAAATAAATGTATTCCCATTGAACAAAACGTCTTTTATTACAGTGCACAAATCAGCTTTTCTGTAAGTGTTATTTATGAATGTGTGAAGACTGTCTGTATTACACACAGAGGGAACTGTCTGACCACTTTCAAACTAAGTACAGAATAAAAAATACTTCCAAATAAACTTTCATGATTATGAATAGGCCTATGTAGGCTACATGTCAAAAGGGATGAATGAATGAATGAATGAATGAATGAATGAATGAATGAATGAGCTCACGTTAATTACCCCTGTGTATTGAGCAGGGCTCTACAGTGCGACCAAATTGCTCGCATATGCCCCTAAAAATATGTGTGTGCGAACCGTAAAAATCAATTTACGCGCACGGTGTGCGAGTACAGATTACAGCCTCTCTCGTCTTTTTTTTCTCCGCCGCGAGAATCGTTAAAAAACTACAAGTCCCACATTGCACTCAAGCCAACGGTCCAATCACAGTAGAGTGACGTGACTGGTTTCATGAGAAAGAAAGCAAATGACCAATCGGAAGCTCTCATTTGGCTTGTTTACTTCCTGAAACGCCACCATTGCGATATGCGAGAGTTTCCCGAGACATGTAACTTCTAGTCTTACCAATAGCAATATATTTTAGAACACCTAGATTTAGCGATAACAATAGTAATATAACGTTAATGCAACAAAACGAATGCCTTGCTTTGTTAATCATAACGTTGATGCAGTAGCGTATGCCGTTGTGTTGACTGTAACGGACATGATAACAACATAACACTGTGTACACATTCAAATTGCCATAATCGATTCTAACATTTTCAAATCGATGCAGTTGAATTTTCCCCTTAGGATCAATGCATTGTTACACCCAGGGAGCGAAATTAACTTTTTGACTCACCGGCCAGTGGCGGGTAGATGGGAAGAATCTACCCGCCAAGCATATTTCTTACCTGCCACATTTTCTTTGATTAAAAAAAAATATATATATATTTTATATAAAAAAATTTTTTTTAAATAAAATATATATTATATAATCATACTTGTAGTTGTATTATCTGCGAGACATCGCCACCACGCAATAAGTCAAAATGCTCGCTATCTGCAAACAGCTCCACTGTCTGTGTATACTTGAGTAGCCTACAGCTCCAGCAAGGATTCTCCGGCGATGCAGCTTGACCCTATACTAATACTCTACATTCAGCATGCAAGGATTCTCCGGCGCTGCAGCTGGACCCTATTGGTATAACGTTACGGTTCTTTGGTCAAATCACATTCATCAAGCCCTCAGCTAGAATACACATTGAATCAATGTTATAAGACATTGATATCAGGAGCTATCTGTAGCTACTGCTAGCCTGCTAGATAACGTTAAGACAATTTAGTTTACTGGGACATATAGAGCTAACGTGAGCTAGCTAACGAGGGAACGGAGGTATTATGCACTCGAGTCGACTATTGCTGGAGCATTTGTTGATATCAGCAGCTATCAGTAGCTAGCCAGCTAGATACCGTTAGACAATGCCTCGTCATGTATTAAACTAAAAGTGAATAGTTGACTGGGTCATTGTTTAAACAGTAACGGTAGCTCCAGTAACGGTAGCTCATGGAGGTCCGATCTAGACTAGAGCAGACTGCCTCTGTGTTGATACGAGCAGAAGCCAATAGTATCCCGCTGCAGGGCTGGCCCGGCTGGGCGGATATGACTCGTTGCCACGTTTTTTTTCAAAATAAGAATATCATACGAACCGAATGCTGCTAACTGCCGGAGCCATCGATATTATGACTCTAGCTGCGCTTGAGGCGGAAATGAGACCCGCACAGATTTTCAAAATAAGAGTATCGTTATGAACTACACGTCTACACGCCACACGGCGGGCAGACCTCTCAGTGGCAAGCGCCAAAGGTAAAAACTGAGCGCCCCTGGCGGGCGGCGGGCTTAAATTTCGCCCCCTGGTTACACCCCTACACCAAAAGTAACTGGCCCACTGTGTATGTGTGTACAGCTAACTTGGCTAGCGTTATGAACAGCAGAGGTGGGCAATAGGGTCCAGCTGCAGCGCCGGACGACCGGAGTGCAAGCGGTGTGACGTAATTGGCAGACTCGACTGTCAATCAATGGTGTACCTGTCACACGCAAACTCATAAACAATGTTTCTGTACTGGAAGTGTACAGTATTTCAATAGGCAACCCTGAAAGGATTATTTCTCTAGAAGAGCAACACAGCCAAAACATAGGCATTGTATGCATAAAAGGGGCAAAAGCTAAAGTTAAGTGACTGTTACTTTTGTAGTCAGTAGTTTGATTTGATAGTTTATTTGATAGGGACAGCACATGTTGATGAACATCAAGTACAAAATGTAAACATGCAGGGTTGTAGCAAGAGCTAATTTACACACATGCACGCACAGTACAAATATACATTTATTTTTGAAAAAAAAAAAACTCTTTTACTCTTTGGACGCTGAATGAAGAGGCAAAGAGGATGATAGACTCTTTTGAAATGTGGACGCTGAAGAAGATGCTGAAGATAACATGGAAGGATAAGATCAAGAATGAGGAGGTACTAAGAAGAATGGGTATATGCAAGGAGGACAGCTGCTGGAGAGGTTGAAAAAGAGAAAGATGGAGTTGTGCGGGCACGTTCTGAGAGGATCCAGCGGGGAGATGTTCAAGAATGTGGTGATGGGGAAGGTGGATGGAAAGAGAGGAAGTGGAAGACCAAGAAGAGGCTGGGTAGACAACGTCTGTGATTGCAGCGGAGTGAGAGGCGGAGTCACGGAGTTGGAGAGAAGAAGTGGGGACAGAATGGGTTGGAGAGTGATAGGCAACCTTTGGAACGAAGAAGCCAGCTGATGATGATGAACCTCCTCAATCATGTCCTCATCAGAGTCCATAATCTCATTGATTTATTACCGATGACAAACATGTACAACGGAACAACTCATCACTACAGCCCCAGCATCATACTGTAGCCAGTCTCTCCAATCTCCAAACTTCCACTCCTCTCGAAACTTTTTGTTAGGTGGTCCCGCTCTTGCTGCCACTTCTTCATCCATATGGTTCCACATATTTGTAACCCATTTAACGTTATTAATATTAAGCTAACGTTAGCTAATGGTGATAGCAGGCAGACATAACGTTAGCTCCCTACAGTGCAAGCAGGCGCTGCAGAAGAAGAGAAGCGGATGTGACCAGGGAACAAAATGTACTTTTGGCTTACCAGCCAAGGTGGCTGGTAGATTTGTCTTTTTTTAAATGATGAGTAAACGGCGCTTTATATCTCTCATCCTCAGTCAGACAGCAGAGCAAACTGGCCAGCATATCATTTAAAAACTCTCCTGTTTCAAAATTAAAGCATTATTAAACTAAAACTCTGAGAAGCACACATTTAATATAAATGTACGACGTTGCTGCAGTCTCCAAGGCACGCGCCTCCACACTGTTTTTGGAACATTGTGGGGGTGAAATCAAATGGTTCATTATAACAATTATGCAGTCATGTGATCTATTTTAAGATGATATTTTGACATATTGCACTGGTATTGCTTATCTTTCTATTAGTTGAGCATGCCAAGTATGTCTGACTACAGCCTGTCATAATGTCCCATGCCTCCATGACTGGAATAGGCAACTGGTAACCTTTTTCTAGGTTATCTTTAGTCGAGGAAACAGTAGATCAGAGCTGCTCATTCATTGTGAAGGCTTGTATTGCCTATTCAACCTATTCAAGCCAAGTGCCAAAATTAAGCCGTCTACAGCCGGTTCCTTTCAAAAATGAAATAAGAGGAGAGGAGAGAGAAGAGAGTGATGAGGGAGAGACGCACAGCCACTGAACAGTACTGTGGATAATGACAAACGTGAGTTTGTCCTCCTGTCTCTCATCCCCTCCCGTCTTGTTGAGTCTGATGCGTGGCCCAAACCACTGAGCCTCTCCTGACTGCTTTTCAGCACTTAGAATATAATAATAAAATATTTGCTCAATGGAGGAGAATGAAATGGTCATTCAGTTGACATACCGGGTCGTTCACTTTACTAATGGGTAGGTTTGCCGCGGTAGTCGGAGATACCGGTGTTACTCGGTGTTCAGACATCCACCAAGTACATTACTTGCCCACCGCCCTCACCAGTGTATGCTTTTATATTTTTTTATTATTATTATTATTATTATTATTATTATTATTATTATTATTAAATAGAAATTAAACCCATTTAGTTCATTTTTACATATCAGTGGCCACATTTAAATGAAAAACGCTAATTTGTAAAATACTAAGCGTGTTATCAAGCGTGTAAGTCAGACAACATTATAAATTGAACGTGTCTGCACGGACAGCAGCTATCTTTAGGTTTCACTTTCACTTACACAGTAGTTTTAACTTCACGTGAAGGAGAGAAAGAAGCTCTGGATTTGGAAATATTTTGGATTAAACCTACAGCAGGGAAAGCTTGACTGGAGAGGAGCTCAGAGGACCAGTCCAGACCAGCAGCAGTATGTTTGACTGGAGAGGAGCTCAGAGGACCAGTCCAGACCAGCAGCAGTATGTTTGACTGGAGAGGAGCTCAGAGGACCAGTCCAGACCAGTAACAGTATGTTTGACTGGAGAGGAGCTCAGAGGACCAGTCCAGACCAGCAGCAGTATGTTTGACTGGAGCGGAGCTCAGAGGACCAGTCCGGACCAGCAGCAGTATTTTGACTGGAGAGGCGCTCAGAGGACCAGTCCAGACCAGCAACAGTATGTTTGACTGGAGCGGAGCTCAGAGGACCAGTCCGGACCAGCAGCAGTATTTTGACTGGAGAGGCGCTCAGAGGACCTGTCCAGACCAGCAACAGTATGTTTGACTGGAGAGGAGCTCAGAAAACCAGTCCAGACCAGTAACAGTATGGTTGCACAGTATGTGATCAATGCACTATATTGATCTGTCCGTATGAACAGATAGAAAAGTGACGGAAGATATTACTGTCCGTTGGTTTATTTTAAAATTCGAACCTAACGTGAACTCTGTCTGTCCAACAAATGGATCAGGGCTGTACACTGCAACGATCTCGTCGCAAATTGCCCCTTAATTTGGCCATTGCGAGTTGGAAATATTATTTGGGAGCAACGTTGCGAGTTGTGATTTCAACCCTTCATTCGCATTTCACTCCTAAATTAATCCATACAAATTGGATACATTTTTTTAAAAACATTAGCCTACAACCAAGGCTGTACAGTGCGACACAATGTCGTGGTGCTATGAAAGAATCTGTCGGCAATGAATGAACTTACTGCGATCACCGATAGCCTGAGTGAAAAAAAAGATTTGCGTGTGGAGTGAATCTGGGTCACGCTATATACTTGGTACTTGTAGTCTATCGTGCGATTAAAGACCATGTCCCTATCTGCGTAGTCTATACATCCAACAACACCAAATCCCATAATTCCTAGCAAAACTAAACTGAATGTGACCTCTCTTCCTTTCAATATGGGCTATTGCATCGCCAAAGAAGCACCTCCTTTCAATACATTTAAGATGCAAATTTTGCTCTGCAAGAACAACAGAGTGGATATCAGTCCATCTTATGACAACCACGTCCGATGTGGAGAGATGATAAGATGATGATGATTGACGTGATGATGTGATGATTGATTGACGGGGACACGGACACTTCTAACGTTCAGGTTCAGCCATGAATTAGGTGAGTAGTAGTAGCCCACTATTAGGACGTGAAATACTGTCTACTTAAATTTATAAAATATCAACCTATCTATCTATCTAATAATGAGACAATATGCAAATAAGATAATACTAATAATTGTCACGGTTCCCCTATATGAAATGAAAGTGGCTTGCAACTTTACTGCTGGTAAAATCAGTTTATTTCTCGTTTAGCATAGTATTACATTCCACTTCTATAAACAATCAAAGTCCTACCGTAAGAGCCTCATACGGGTCAATTAAACCTTTTTGATTAGTCTTTCCTTCGAGCTAAGTTGGACTGAACATTTCACTGTCAAAAGCGCAAATGTAAATAAGGTTGCGTCGCAACACGGTTTTCAAAATAAAGGTCACATATACAAATACCTCTCAATTCTTATTAAAAAAAGTCCCGGATATACATAAACATTAATTGGCATAGATCTCTATAAACGGCCCAACACATTGATCACTTTAGGCACACACTGAAACCAGTAACATCACAAATATGAAGCAGGTAATTACCCATACAAATAATAAACCTTTCATGGGGTTATTTACAATAATAATTCATTTGATTTCTAAAGCACTTTTCATTGTGAAACAAATGTATGCAGAGTTTCTTGTCCTCCTGATTAATGCAATGGTGTGTGTGTGTTGTGGTGATCTCATTCAAGGAGCACTACACAAACGCGCGCACACACATTGTTTTTGTTCTATTAGTGATTTACACACTTTCTCAGTTGGTTCATTATAAAAGATACAAACCTGAAAACAAACGCACTTAAATGTTAAATAAAAGGACCACAGTAATGAGGCAGGAGGAACATATTTTTTTAATAATGGTAAAATTGTTATTTAAAAATGTGCCCCTAAAAAATATTTTTTGCCCCCAAGTGTGCCCCTAGTGAAAAAGCTTAGCGTACAGCCCTGTGGATAGTAATCATTGAAAATGTATTAAAAACAGACGTAGGCGGACAGACGGATCAATGTAGCCGCGTAACGTTAAAGATCAAAGTAAGCACTCATTTTGTAAAATGTCCGGTGTCAGTGGTAATATTTGTGTTAATTAGTCATGGGAAATTCCACATCACCGTGGCAACCCTATTAACACATTCAGAGCCACGCCCTTATGACCATATTAGGGCTAGCGTGCCAACAATGAAGTCAATGAGGACGGGGAAATTTGCGAACGCTTAAACTATATCTTAAATTATGTGTCTAATACACCCGTCGCTTATCAATGGCTTGCTTGCAGTCAACATGTACGAAACGGATTGTTTTTTCATTGGTACATTTCCGTTGTATACCATTTTGAATAAGAGTATAGTTTTGGAGATGTCTAGTAATTCTAGAGAAATTCCGCGATAATAGCTCTTTAGTGGAATACACAAAACACGGCCATTTTTCGACTGATTTATGAATAGTTTTCAAATAAACGCTAGATTATCGATAGTATATGTGTACTTATGCACGCTAGAGAAGCGGGCTGAAAAATCAATTATCCATGCCGTGGTCAGCGCTAACGTTACGCAGACACACATAAACACACACGCTGCGATGGCGGAGAAAAAAACATCTGATTAACCCAAGACTGGTAACATAGAGTCCTTACCTCACATCAGATGTTCTGCAAAAATATTAATCCAATTCCTGATCGCCATTCCATATATTGATCGCGTTTATTGATCCAACGTTATAGTCCAAAACACATAATCGAAAGCTGCTCCCAGCCTCCCCAGTGAATGTGGTAACAGCTGCTTGCCGGAGAAGGGAAACCCCGGGACCAGAGTTTTTTTCTGATGCACAGTCCCACCCAATCCAATCCAATGATGTGCAATACCATCCGGGAGACGATAGGCGGCGGTATTTGCCCTTTTCTAGCTCAGACCCATTCCCAATGGATGGATGAAAAATGAATGGATATTGCTAATAAAATAAATAACGATTCGGGTTTTCTCTGGTCTTGGCACTCAACGCATGGCGAGTTAACCCAACTAATCTCGTGGTTGGCAATGAATGTGTTAATGGGCTCTACTCTCTCATTCGGCTTGAACCCAACATTTTCCCACAACAGAGCTGTGGAATTCGGCTATGAAATCAAGTCCATTTATACTTCCGAACTTTCTGGCCGGAAAGTGTGCAGTTGTGGGGAAAAGAAACCACTTATTAGTAGGGGTGGGAATCACCAGTTTCATCACGATACAATACGATATCGATTCCTTGGACAACGATACGATATTTGCTAGGGATGGCCCGATCCGATCACGTGATCGGGATCGGGGCCGATCACGTGATTTTCCGAAGATCGGGATTGGCAAAAAAAAATAAAAAATAAAAATATTTTTTTTTTATTTTTTTTTATTCAACAAACATGACCATGTTCACGTCTTAAACTCATACTGAGGCCTTAGTTTTGGTTTTAAATTGCATATCATCATTCATTTATTTATTGTTACACAGTGCAGAAGAATTTTGCCAAAACAAACCAATAGTATCCAGCTGCAGAACGGCAGACCAGCCACACTCTCAGACCCATTTCTTTATTTTCTTTTTCCCAATTTCTCACATTACATTCACCCTGAATGTTGACGTTATCCAGGTGAAAAGTTTACTTCATTCAAGCGAGGCATTGCAATCCTTGACATAAATCATTTGATGTATAATTAAATCAAAGAAAATTCGTTTGGGTCTGAGAGTGTGGCTGGTCTGCCGTTCTGCAGCTGGATACTATTGGTTTGTTTTGGCAAAATTCTTCTGCTCTGTGTGACAATAAATAAATGAATGATGATATGCAATTTAAAACCAAAACTAAGGCCTCAGTATGAGTTTAAGACGTGAACACGGTCATGTTTGTTGAATAAATAAATTTAAGTAAAAAAAAATTTAATAAAAAAAATAATTATCGGATCGGGAAAGATCGGTATCGGTAGATACTCAAAATCACATGATCGGGATCGGACGGGAGCAAAAAAACGTGATCGGGACATCCCTAATATTTGCCGATATCACAGTCTGCCACGATACTATACGATTTGATTCAGGTGCCTGTGATCGATACGAGACGATATTATATGCCCATTTAACACAATCAGTAACATTTAGATCAACTCAAAAAAGGCAATGGAAGTATCATGACATTTTTATTTTTTAGCTCTTCCAGACATTTAAATGAAAACAATCTATTGTTTTTAATACAAATAGACCTCTGTTCACTGTAAAGTGCCACGTTTTGATATATTGAGCTTTACACTTTACGTAAAGATTTTTGGAACTCACAACACGTAAACTAAAACCCCTTCCTTTCCCAAACCGTTCCTACAATTGTTTTATGTTGCATGATGATCATGAATACATTTATTATGTATTGTATTTTTTATGTTTAAATATCAACATTATCTGTCCATCCTCAGAAAATGTACTATCAATATAATATACTCTGACTTCATCTGGTGTTTCCTAACGCATTAGATTAATTAGAATGAATGATTTAGGACGATTTTTTGTAATGAAAACCAATAAAAAAAAAAAAATTGTCACCTTTTATTTGATAAAAGGTGATGTTTGGTAAAAGTTAGATTTGCACTTTATTAAATTCATTCTTGTTTGATGATCAATAACCTGTTATTTGTTTTAAGTGAAGTTTGGTGAAAAAGCAAGTTATTGCACTATTAATCCCAATATTTATAAATAAAATATATTTTTTTAAATAAAATATATATATTTTTTTATATATATATATTTGCATATGTGAAGATTGGTGAAAGTTAGGTTTGCACTTCAATCCCAATAGGGAAATTCATCTTGGTTTGATTTGATGCATTTGACCCGTTGCGTGTAAAAAAAACAGCAGGGACTTATTTCGGGTCGCAAAATAGGCACACTCTGTAGCCCTGCTCTGCTGTAATGTCTACACAGCGTTTCACACATGCTACTGCTGTGCTGTTGGGCGGATACGACTCGCCACAGGATTTTCAAAATAAGAGTATCACGATATGAACCGATCTTTTCACGTTGCATCAATCCCAATGGATCATTGCTAATAGATATACATCGATGTGGATCGATGTATCGTCCCACCCATACCTATTAGCCTGGAGTAACGGTCATCTCTACACGTCACCTGGCTGGTTCACTGCTGCAGGCTGCCCGCTGCCCACTGCCCCCCCCCCCCCCCCAGAGAGCTGACTGAGACGAGAGGGACAGAAGCGGCGTGACTGGCTAAAATGTTGGTGACACTATGTCAACAAACATGCATGTAAGCGGCAATACAAAGGTCCACAAAATGTGTCCATGTCCATATATCGACTTCATGTCCATATATCGTACAATAAGTGGACATAGTGATTATCCCAACAGGCGTACTGCTAGCAAAACAAGACCTGTGACCTGCTACGCACTTAATTCATTCCCCGCCAATAACTCGTTATTGCCCGCCATCGCTTGAGCGCCAATAACGAGTATACTCGTTATTTGGTCAGTTTTTCGACTTTAATATTCTATACACTCTCACGGACCTCTGTGTTATCATTGGAACTCATTCTGAGACCCCCAGAGTGCAATGCCGGCCGAATCCTGCTAGGTGGCAGTATCGCCTACCCTTTGAAACCTTATTTCACACTGTGTGTTACATTTTATATGGTCCGGGAGGAGAATTTGGACCCAGGCAAGTGAAACGCTTCATCCAAGCACCTTGGTTCAGCACACTTGATGCATATTTTGTGCCATTTCATGTCAGGGACCCAATGGACATCAATACTGGAAATCGCGATCAGACAATTGGAATATTCTTTCTGCAATACCTCCTATCAAAGGTAAGGACTATATGACATTAATCCTACTTTGATCCAACAATGATTTCACATCGATCGCAACGATCTACGTATGTAGTATTCAAGACTTATGCCGTTGCTGACGATCAGAGCATCACAAAACGACCCCCCCCCCCCCCCCCCCCTTTGATGCCTTCATGATGAAACATAATACCCATTATATACCTTTGATTTGGAAATAATATCGTGTCCAGGTGAGAAACGCGAACGACTTTCGCAAAATGCACATAGCGTTCCATAACTCAGCTCCCAGGAATTAGCCCGGATCACTCTGAAACTATACAATATTCACCACGGGATAACACGCGAACGGTATACATTAGGGATGCCCCGATCGATCGGCCACCGATCGTTATCGGCCGATAATCAGTATAAATATGCGATCGGGGAATTCCGATAATGAGTCATATTCGCCGATCGCGGAAACTGATCAAGTGGATATCTCACTCGCTTGTCTCAGACGCACAGGACCTGCAAACTGCTCCTCCTCCCTAGCCCCGCACGCCCCCGTGTAGAGTTTGTAAACAAAGAGGTGCGGCTCCTCTGCTCGAGTCTGTAGTGCATTCGACCTGCGCTAACGTTAGCTACCTAGCTATCGTTACTGTTTAAACAAAATTACCCAGTCAACTATTCACGTTTAGTAGGCATTGTCTAACGGTATTTAGCCGGCTAGCTACCGATAGCTCCTGATATCAACAAATGATCCAGAAAATCTAGTAGTCCATGTTCATACCTCCGGTAGCTTGCGTTAGCTTGCGTTAGCTGACGTTAGTTTACTGTTCAAAACAAAATGTCCCATTGAACTAAAGTTCTGTCTTAACGTCATCTAGCCGGCTAGCAGTAGCTACAGATAGCTCTTGATATCAATGTCTTATAACATTGATTTAATGCGTATTCGAGCTGAGGGCTTGCTGAATGTGAAATGACCAAAGCATAACGTTACCAATAGGGTCCCGCTGCAGCGCCGGAGAATCCTTTTTGGAGCTGGGCTACTAGAGTACACACAGACAGTGGAGCTGTTTGCAGATAGCGAGCATTTTGACTTGTTGCGTGGTGGCGATGTCTCGCAGATAATACAAGTACAAGTCTAATTATATAATATATATATTTTATTAAAAAAAAAAAAAAAAAAACTTTTTATATAAAATAATTTTTAATTTCTTTTTAATCAAAAACGATCGGTATCGGATCGGTATCGGCCGATATGGCTCACGACGATCGGTATCGGTGGCAAAAAACGTGATCGGGGCATCCCTAGTATACATGAAAAATTTTACTCTTTTTTACATGTTGGACAAGAGATAGTGACTGTCAAATGAGCCATAGTATTATCTCCATAGCTATAATATAGAATATAGATATAGCTCTGCAAACATTGTGATGACACAGTGAAAATACCTATCTTTTAGCGTGGCCCATTGACTACAGGGATGAGGGTAATCGCTGGCGCTGAATAAGTTAATAACTAGCCCATAGACAACCCAGACCCTTTCATTATTCTATTATGTCTTCATTCCTATCTTACATTTTTGGTGGTGGGGTTACCCATTTATTTACATTTCTGATAAATCACTAACATAAAATTGTCTTAAGATTCAAAATATATACGTATATATATAAAAAAGGAAAAACACAATACGCTTCCACAGACAGATGATAACATCTAGGGCCTAGGCATATTCCCCAGCCATAAGTCAGACACCAACTAGGTCTATCTAAATATTTGCACAGTTGTTGTTATGCCTCTACTTCACCCTCCAAAAGGCCACTGGCTCATTTGCATACAGAATGTACCCATTTGCCAAACAACCAACCTCTGTTTTGCTAAGCACACTTGGTCGCAGGCTGCATTTTGTGAAAACATCTCACGTCTCTCGTTACTGTCACGGTTGTGGCTTCCAGCCCCTGTTCCTGCTCCTGTTCTGCTCTCTCTCCCCCTCTCGTTTCTCTCTCCCCCTCTCATTTCTCTCTCTCTCTCTCGTTTCTCTCTCTCTCTCTCCCTAGTGTCTCTCCCTCTCCTCGTGTTCTCCCCCTGTAGACCCAGCAGATGTCCTCAGTGGGTCTCTCGTGTGCATACCTGTCCCAGTCCTTCACCAGCTTCTCGTCACCAGTCACCACCCCCCAGCTGTTGTCCATTAGTCATTATTTCCCCCTTGTGTGTTTAAGTCCACATCCCTAGTGAGTGAGTCGGTGTCCACTGTCTGGTCTTCTGTTTTCGGTCACCCGTATCCTGGTCTGTCTGCCTGTCATCATTGAACTACCTACCTGCCTGTTGGTTGGTCGTCCCCGGTTACCTGCCTCTGGCTCCTTCGTCTCTGTCCTCTACCACAACCATTACAGCACCCATCACACTATTTCACTTGGGCCCTCTACCACAACCATTACAGCATCCATCACACTATTTCACTTGGGTCCTCTACCACAACCATTACAGCATCCATCACACTATTTCACTTGGGTCCTCTACCACAACCATTACAGCATCCATCACACTATTTCACTTGGGTCCTCTACCACAACCATTACAGCATCCATCACACTATTTCACTTGGGTCCTCTACCACAACCATTACAGCATCCATCACACTATTTCACTTGGGTCCTCTACCACAACCAGTACAGCATCCATCACACTATTTCACTTGGGTCCTCTACCACAACCATTACAGCATCCATCACACTATTTCACTTGGGTCCTCTACCACAACCATTACAGCATCCATCACACTATTTCACTTGGGTCCTCTACCACAACCATTACAGCATCCATCACACTATTTCACTTGGGTCCTCTACCACAACCATTACAGCATCCATCACACTATTTCACTTGGGTCCTCTACCACAACCATTACAGTTATGCCACCCAGTCAGCTGCAGCAGGTGATGCTTAGCATGAGCTTGAATGTCCTAGGATAGGATGGCAATTACATTTCTTCACTAGTAGTAGTGATGCACGATATATCGGCCGATATGGCAGTTTTTGTACACATCGGTATCGGTCCGATATCAAGATAGGGTCGATATGGGCCGATATATAAAAAGAAAAAAAGAAAAAAAATCAGACATTTCTGAAAATAAGTTACAAAAGTTAAAAAAAATTTAATTTGTTTTGGAAAATAGCTCTTTATTTGATTATCATAAAAAAGTGTTTTCTATACGGAGATATCGACATCGGTAAATATCGGTATCGGCCAGAACAGCAATTAGGGCTGAATGATTAATCGATTTTAAATCGAAATTTGGAATGATGCAATTAGCAAATCTCAAAAAAAAAAAATCGCAATTTTTCTATTTCTTTTTTATTTAATTTATTTAACCAGGAAGTCCCATTGAGATTAGGGATGGGTACCTTTCACATTTGAACCGATACCGGTACCTGTGAATCGATACCGGTACCCAACGGTACCTTTTTTCGGTACTTTAGTCTCAAGAAATTTAATTTACCTACCTCAGTCGTAAAAAGAAAAAATCCAAACTTCAAATAACTACAATTTAGACAGTTTTCGGCTTGTCATTGCTCCGACTGCTTTGTTGTTGAATCAAGTCAAATCCTAGGTAAGCATATATTGTGCGTGTGAACGTTGACATGAAAAGAAAAAAGTTAAAAAAAAAAAAAAAAGTAAAAAAAGTAAAAAAAAATAAAAGAATAAATTATTATTTTTTTTTTCTCACTTGATTCGATACTCGGTAGTACCGACGTGTTTCGGTTCGGTACCTCAAAAGTAACGAATTCGGTACCCATCCCTAATTGAGATACAAGATCGGTTTGGGAGAGGGAGGTAAGGGGTTTTAGATTGTGTGTTGTGAAGTTTAGACTTCAGAGAGGGAGAGTAAAGTACAGGAAAAAAGGTACCGTTGGGTACCGGTATCGATTCCCAGGTAAAAATAAACATTTTCAGGCTCGGTGTCCCGAAAAGACCCACCGTGTAGGTAGGCCAGATACAAGCCGCATTTTACAATAAACCTCTGTGGGGCTGCTTTAAAAATATATATATATTTAATCGCACATTTAATCGCAATCGCAATATCTGTCAGAAAAATCGTTTTATTTCCCAAAATCGTGCAGCCCTAACAGCAATATTAATATCGGTTATCGGTATCGGCCACAATTTTCACATCGGTGCATCACTAACTAGTACAGGGCTGTACAGTGCTACATATATATCGCACGTGCTACAGCAACAGCGGTCTGTGCGATGAATGGATTTACTTCAGTAGCACTGGTGCGATAGGGATTCGGTTCATATAGATACTCTTATTTTGAAAATCCTGTAGCGGGTCTCATTTCTGCCCACGCGCAGCTCCAGCTATAATAACTAGGCTCCGACAGCTAGCAACGTTCAGGTACATATGATACTCTTATTTTGAAAAAACTCCGTGACAACTCGACGAGTCATATCCGCCCTATCCGTGCTTCTGCAAGCAGAGCAGCGCGTTGGTCGGTTGGTGCGCACTGCTGCGTTAACAGCAGTGCGCCTACACGTCCCGAAATAAGTCTGTGGTGTTTTTTTTTTCTCGCAACAGGTCAAATGCATCTACATGCTTTGCACCGTCGCCATTCCTTTATGCGCACACCGCCCGAAATTAACGTTTATGTACCATTACAATCACTACAACGTTAGCAAGCTAACAAGCTAATCCTGATCAGAAGCAGAGGCGCAGAGCCAGCAGACACAGTGTGGACTGGGGAAAGGGAAATGGGGGGGCACTCTCTCCCCTTCCCTGTGTGTGTGCGTGCGTTTGGAAAGACGATGAAGTCACTAGTCAGGACTCAGGACAGGAGTATATTATAGTAAACTGAGGATTACTGAGGATGGACAGATAATGTTGATATTCAAATATAAAAAAGTTTCGAGAGGAGTGGAAGTTTGAAGACAGACTAGACTACAATATGATGCGGGGGTGGTGAGTTGAAACAGTGTGTGTGTGAATGAATGAATGAAAACTTTATTTAACAGATTGCAGAATGGGTACAGTACAGTACGGCTCAATTAATACACACAATTGTTAAGGGGATGCAGACCAGAGAAAGAGTTTGTCTTGTTTACATCAGGGTCCCCCATTGTGTGTGTGTGTGTCCCAACTAGTGCACTGCAACCTTGCCCAGGCCCGACGGGGCCCGGCGGGTTCGGGCTGGGTAGGGCTTTTTTTTTAATAAATAATTCGGGCTCGGCCGGGCCCGGGCACCGCCGTTTTTTTTTTTTTTTTATTGCGTTTCTTTTCTTTCTTCATATAACTAGGGTTATATGATAACCTTCGTTTTAAGATTCGCTTTCTCTTTTGCGCCAGAGAAACATTTGGATGTCATTACTGCAGCGCGCAGAGAGAACTCAGGGGACAAGTTCAACTCGATTGGTTGTGTTGGAATATAGCCAGTTGGCGAACGTTTTAATTTGTTCTTGGGATGTATGTAGCCGGTTTTGTTAACGGTGTTCAACGCGTTGCTGACGTCTGGTGAGTGATGTTTACTATTTGCTGGGTCGTGACTGCTACTTGTTTTGTTGTGATTTTCATTACGTTGCTCTGCTCGAAATCTGATTTCTGTTTTCTGTTTGTTTGTTTGACTGAGTAGGCTATTTATTGTGTGTCGTGTGTGTGTGTGTGTGTGTGCGTGTGTCAAAGAAGATTCTGACTATAGCCTTCAATACGTTTTACGAGGCTGATGTGTGACAGTGTGAGTCAGTCTATATAAGCGAGCACTGGGAGAGACGGCATTGCGAAACAGGCTATGTAAATGCTTCTTAGTTATGTTTATTTATTACGTTCATATAAAACCGTGTTTCGAATATTTAAAACAATTACAAAAAAAAATATATTTTAATAATAATAATAATAATAATAATAATAATAATAATAATAATAATAATAATAATAATAATAATAATAATAATAATAATAATAATAATAATAATAAGTTTCTGGTTTTCACGCGGGCTAGGGCTTAAAATATTATTTACAGTCAGGCTTATTTTCGGGCAGGGCCTGAAGTTCAAGGGCTCGGGCAGGGCTCGGGCTTTATTTCAAGGCCCTTGCAGACCACTAGTCCCAACCGACCCCACTTCTATGTTTCAATAAATTATTTGCATTTAAAACTATTAACGCTGACTCATTCCTTCAGTCCACTCAAAATTATGCTAATATTCCTTATGTTGTTTATGATATTAATTGAAAATAGCATATGAGAGTATTATAGTAATAATAACACATGGCGATATACTAAATGACAGCCAAACATGGCACTGCAACTAAATAACACAAATACAATAGGCACATTTGTGACTGTTACAAATATAACACGTTTTATACTTGTGCTACAAGATTTTGGCCTGTGCTACAAAACTATCAACCTCTGTAGCACCAGTGCTATGTGCAAAAAAAGTTAACGTACAGCCCTGAACTAGTAGCATCATAAAATATGCCCTAAGACACCCAGAGCGACTCACCCACACATTGGTACCCACAACTAAGGATGCACCGATCCGACTTTTTCAGCCCCGATACCCATACTAGGAGCAGTGGCGGCTCTACCACTAGGGGCGCTCGGGCGCCGCCCCCCCTCAGCTCCTACCCTGGTTATATGAGAGAACAAGACAAATAAGTTTTTAGTTTTTTTGTTTTATAGCCCTATAAATAATATAAACATGTTTAAAATTAATAATATTTACTCATTTTAAGTATGTTTGTATTTCCAATGCACAATATAACGTTATTATCTAAATTAAAAAAACATCGTTTTCCTGGGCAGGAAGTGACGTTTTTTTTAATTTTTTCGTATTTCTCGCCCGGGCAAGAAGCGATAGCGCTCTGCGTGCGCGTCACAGTTTGATCGCTGTCTCCGTCACAGCCAATCAGTGCATACGGCGTTGTGCGTTGAAATATGACTATTATGTTGGAATCCGAGCGCGATTTGAAGCGGTCTAGGCAGCCGCGTGAACTTCCGTGAAGAATTTTCCATAGCCGCATTTCGTGGAGACGCTCTCTGATTGGCCGACGCGATGCCAGTTTTTTTCCATAGCCGCATTTCTCGGGTTGGCTTACAGCAGTTCAGTCGACTCGTCAACAACAACAGCAACTACACTGAGCTTAGGCACTCTTTCAAAGTTGGTTAAGGTTAGAGTTTGTCTTAGAGCATGGCGATAGAACGCCAGGTAGTTTGCAGGCTGTTCGAGGCGGAAATGGACAAAGACACAGCTCTTCACTCACACAGCTTGCAAGCTATTATATGGATGCAGTGTGGAGGGACATGTATGGACAATGGATGGACATCAACACAGGCTGGATGGACAATGCCATGGAGTGGATATACTTTATCAACAACAACAAGCCAACAACAAGGTAGATTAGCGATCTTAACTCTAGTTTAATACATGATACGTTGTCTACTGATGCCGCATAACGTTGTAACGTTACAGCTACTGCTAGCTGTTAGCTCCGTTAGCCGGCCACTTTTATAATTACTGCATGGAAACGGAGTAACGTTAACGTTTAAACGTTATGTCGAGGTCATACAATACTACAGTCGACATAAGGTTAACGTTACCCCGTTTCCATGAAGTGTTTATATAGCAGCAATCTTGTTGAAAATGTAACTTTACTAGTAAAATGCTCTCTCTCTCTCGCTCTCTCTCTCTCTCTCTCTCGCTCTCTCTCTCTCTCTCTCTCTAATTTCGCTGCATGTGGGACATAACCACTCAGACAATGAATGGTAACTTGTTTAAAATAACGAGCTTTACAAATGTGTTTATTATTGAATGGATCTGACATCATCTGAGAGAGAGTGAGAGAGCGAGAGAGAGAGAGAGCGAGAGAGAGAGAGAGCTGTGCGTGTTTGTGTTGCTGCTGATGCATAATGAATGAATGGTGAGTTGTTTAAAATGACAACATACATGTGTTAATTATTTGATTTGATTGATCCGAGAGACAGAGAGAGATTGCTCCAGAGCATCTCAGAGCATTACATTTTCAACTCGACCTATTAACGAGAACTGCGACCTACAAGGCACCAGGGGCAGCGGCCGCTACTGACTAGGAGTGGGACGATACATCGATCCAGATCGATAAATCGATCCATTATCAATGATCCAATAGGATCGATGCAATGTAAAAAGATCGATTCATATTGCGAGTCGTATCCGCTCCACAGCACAGCAGTAGCGTCTGAAACAGAGCAAGGCTCCATAGTGTGCCTATTTTGCGACCAAAAACAAGTCCCTGCTGTTTTATTCCGCAACAGGTCAAATGCATCTAACATGCTTTGCAATCCTCGCCATTCCTTTATGCCCACGTCGCGCTAAAGACCGAAATTAACGTTACGTTAGCGCAAGCTAACAAGCTAACCATGATCAGAGTCACAGACAGAGAGAACAGGGGGGGGGGGGGGGGGGCATTCTCCCTTTCGGTGTGTGTGTGTGTGTGTGTGTGCGCGTGTGTGTGAAGACGAGTATATTATATTGATAGTAAATGTACTGAGGATGGACAGATAATGTTGATATTAAAACATAAAAATACAATACATAATAAATGTATTCTAAATGTACTGCTGAATGATGTTTTTGAATATTCAGTACCTATACAACAAAAGAGATTGGTTCTATCTGGTATTACAGTGGCTATAAAACTGATAGGATCACGATGGTTTCAACCGGAAAAAATGTGCCGAAAGGTCTGGATTCTTACATATCTCGATGTGATTTATCTAGAAATATCTACAGCAAGAATTTTGGGTCTCAATGAATCCAAATTGACAATGTGGTTAGAAGTGGTGGAGAGAATAAAAGCTAGCATTTAATGGTAGTGTCTGGTTAGGAGCGAGGGATAATGGATGGATTATCCATGGGGGGGTCCAGGGCGGGGGGTGCGAGCAAGAGCATAATGGTGTAGGGGAATAGATAGCAGGGGTATATCTTGTATAAGACATTTATCCAAACGATGAGTTAACTGATGTTCACTGTTTTACAATGCTTGTATATCTAATCGTGTGTTGTCATGTTTGTTTATGTGTTTGTTTAAAAAATAATAAAAAAATAAAATACAAAAAAATATAATAATAATAAATGTATTCATGATCATCATGCAACATAAAAACAATTGTAGGAACGGTTTGGGAGAGGAAGGGGTTTTAGGTTGCGTGTTGTGAGTTCCAAAAAAATTTACTTAAAGTTTGAAGCTCAATATATCAAAACGTGGCACTTTACAGTGAACAGGAGGTCTATTTCTATTAAAAACAATAGATTGTTTTTCATTTAAATGTCTGGAAGAGCTCAAAAATAAAAATGTCAAATGGGCATATAATATCGTCTAGGGGTGTAAAGGTACACGTATCCGTACCGAACCGAACCGTTTCAGTGTGTACCGTACCGTACCGACCGGCTGTGTAGTGTACCGAACGAATACAACGTTATGTTAACCACTAACGACCGCCCACTGGGGGCTGTTTTTTTCACAATCTAATATAATAATAAAAAAAATTTACAAGTCGATTATTAATTTCAATATAGAATATTTGTTGACAGCCCTACAAGTACAATTAGTTACTGCACACTACATCACCCCTGAGTGGAACATGGAAAGCCAAACTTCCCCCACTGTACTGAAAACCTGTACCGAACCTTGACTTCAAAACCAAGGTACGTACCGTACCGTAGTTTTTGTGTACCGTTACACCCCTAATATCGTCTCATATCGATTGCCGGCACCTGAATCGAATCGTATCGTGGCAGACTTTGTGATATCGGCAAATATTGTATCGTTGTCCAAAGAATCGATATCGTATCGTATCATGATGAAACTGGAGATTCCCACCCCTAACCGATACCTGGGCTTTGGGTATCGGCTGATACCGAGTACCGATCCGATACCCATTGTTCAATTAATAAACTGTATGTCTCACTGTGTGTAAGAGACTTTCCTAACTTAGTGAAACTAAATGTAATAAATGTACTGAATTGTTATTTATTATTTTATTAATTAGTATATTATATTATTATATAAAAAAAATATTATAATATTTTTTTAGAATTCCGATAAAATTATAATTTTAAAAATGTATACCCGATCCAGCTATTTTAGTCATATCGGGGCCGATATCCGATATCAATATCGGATTGGTGCATCCCTATCCACAACCAGAGGTAATCCCCACTCGTAGTGTCTAAGACCAAATGTCTTTATTAAAAGACACCATGGGTGAAATCCTGGGCCCTCATTTATCAATGGTGCGTACACACAGATATGTGCGTAAACCGTGCGTACGATCATTTCTAAGCAAAGTGTGGGACTTTGAACGTGTGCTTGAGATTGTGCATATTAGGCTTGGGCGGTATAATTTTTTTCATACCGTCATACCTTGCTGACATAATACCCCGGTATACGGTATGACTTTCATTTTCATCAGCGGGGGGGGGGGGGGGGGAGCTAACAATATACTCGTTATCACCATACATAACGCTTATATTGAAACACGTTGAGATTAGGGCCGTTCTTTCAACCTGAAAGTGCACTTTCTTCAACCTCGAAGTAAACAAATCACAGAATGGTAGCCAGTTAGTAGGTATCAACGTGAGCTCCCGGGACGGTAGCTAGTTAGTTAGCACCATCCAGGTATCAACGTGAGCTCCCGGGACGGTAGCTAGTTAGTTAGCACCATCCAGGTATCAACGTGAGCTCCCGGGACGGTAGCTAGTTAGTTAGCACCATCCAGGTATCAACGTGAGCTCCCGGGACGGTAGCTAGTTAGTTAGCACCATCCAGGTATCAACGTGAGCTCCCGGGACGGTAGCTAGTTAGTTAGCACCATCCAGGTATCAACGTTAGCTCCCGGGACGGTAGCTAGTTACCCCGCACCATCCAGGTATCAACGTGAGCTCCCGGAACGGTAGCCAGTTACCCCGCACCATCCAGGTACTACTATAACGTTAGCTCCCAGTCCCAGAACGGTAGCCAGTTACCCCGCACCATCCAGGTACTACTATAACGTTAGCTCCCAGTCCCAGAACGGTAGCCAGTTACCCCGCACCATCCAGGTACTACTATAACGTTAGCTCCCAGTCCCAGAACGATAGCCACGTAACCCTCTGCTGGCGCGTGCTGTGCACTACAATCAACTCAGTGTCAGTGTAATAGCAGTCTGTGACGTCACGGTATTGAGAATCATACCGGCGGGATCTCGAAATACCCTGGTATACCGTAATACAGTCATACCGCCCAAGCCTAGTGCATATATCTACGCACAGCTCAGACCGTGCGTACATGTCGCCCAGCGGTATAATATGAAGACTGCAACAGGAGACAGACTTTCATGCATTAGTTTCAACACTGACATGTTCTGTATGACCCGTAATTCATTATAGTTAATTGTAAACTAGCGACAGTAGTGTAATTATTGTCAAACCCATAAATAGCATTTGGAATAGGTCTCTCTTTCCAAATGAATGCAGCATGGTTTATCTATATAGCGTGCCGTTATCGGAATACTACGGGTACGGGGTGCGCTGACTGCGCTCCGCGGGGAGCTGTTTTCAGATAGAGGCGGAGCAGTCTATTTGCCGAGAGAACATAATTGATAATATTAACTAGAGTCCGCTACCCGAGACACATTCTCCTTGATTTGTACCGCAATTTGGGACCCAAATTGGAGTGTGGAACAAAACGCACAAATGCCATCCCCATGCACATTCAAGTCCTCTCCACCCTCGGGTCTTTGGCCACTGCCCACCGGCACAGTCCATCGTGATATTGGAGATGGATCGAGCAATAGACTGTTACTGTACCACCCATGTAGCTGTCAAAGCTCCATCACAAATTCAGTTATGTGAATAGAAAGGGATTCCACTCAGTCAATGTTGCGATGCCCATTTGGCTGATACATGTCGTTGCTGGTGACCAGGAGGAAGGCATGCAATGTATTGAATTAAATTGTAATGTTATTACTGGGGTATCTGTAATTAAAATATTGCTTAAATGCAGGTGATCGGGGTTATCCACTGAAGCCATAATTAATGACTCTGACCAACCCAACGAAAGACCCAACAGGAGTGCAATGCTCACGCACGAACAAGAGGTTGACATGCTTGTTTGGCACAGGGGGGGGCAGACGCAGAACACCTACCTCCAAACCAAACGCGATTAAATATTGTTTAAAATAAAAAGCTAAATACTATTATTTTGTGTGTCATGTTTCCAAATAAGATTGGTCACAACGAAATGCTTTCAAGCTTCAATTTGTTGGTTAGAATAGATGACCTCCCTTCTGTTCACTCTTGGCCAGGAGACTAATACTGTTCAAATGGAAAGACCCAGGTTCGCCTGTGTATGGCCACTGGATGAGAGAAGTCATGTATCATATCATATACTGTCAGAGGTTGTACCGAAAAATTCCACAATATCTGGGATCCTGACTTTCTTTGAAGATATGGAAGCGGATAATGTGACAGAGGCTGTTTGACTGACCCTCCTTGTTTCTCAGCTTCCTGTTCTTTTATGTTCTTATTTTTTTCTTTTTTTCTTATTTCTCTATTTCTATCTGCAGAATACAGGAGATGCATATATTCACTACTGTCTGGTGATTTAAAAAAGTTAAAAGGAAAAACAATGATTAAGAAATGCTCTAAGGTATGTACGAATGATTTTGTCTGGTATAGGGGCGGGGGGAGGGGAGGGATTTATTTTATCTTTTCTTTTCTTTCGGCCCCGGTGGGCCCAACTGTAAAAATTCAATCTTCAAATAAAAAAACATTGATAAAAAAAAAAGAATAGATGACCTCCATTGAAACTTCACTGAGAGTGAGATTGATCACAGAGGAATCGCTCTCAGTGAAGTTTCAAGTCCGCTTAGTCCATTATTCTACATTCCATGGGGGTGTTTAATTACCATATATGGTTAATTAGAGGCGGTTCTGTATGCAAATACTTAAAATCGTGCAGGAGCGCGGAGCATAGAACAAGTGGCATTTATCAACACGGAGTACTTGCAGGTGTGCGTAGGACCTAGTGTTGTCACGATACAGCAATTTCGACTTCGATACGATACCTTGAAAAGTATCGATACTTCGATACCATTTCGATACCAAAAAAAATTTAAAAAATAAATAATAATAATAATATATATATATTTTTTTAACACATTTTGCTTTTGTTGCTGGTTGATTCTCTTCAGCTTCTCTCTGGTACTATATGAGAAGATAAATACACTTTTAAAACCATTTGTTTTAAAAGTGAGAGAGAAGGGGGGGGTAGCATTGTGTCGAGTTCATGCGTGTACTAGTGTAGTGTGGGTGGGCTCGGCGTTACTCCGTTTCCATGAAGTAATTATAAAGGTGACCAGCTAGCTAGCATAAGCTAACGGAGCTAACGGACGGAGCTAACGGACTAGCTAACGTTAGCTAATAGCTTTGTGTATTTAATTTTTTTATTATTTTTTAAACAAACACATAAACAAACATGACAACACACGATAAGATATACAAGCATTAATTGTCAGAGCACATCCAATGAAATCACATTTTAGTTAATTGTCTTATATAAGATATACCCCTAATACCTGTTATCTAAAAACCTACACACATATGCTCCAGCTCGAACCCCCCCCTCCCGGACCCCACCTTGGGTAGTACCTCCATTATCCCTCGCACCTAACCAGACACTACCATTATAAGCTAGCTTTTATTCTCTCCACCACTTCTAACCACATTGACATTTTGGATTCATTGAGACCCAGAATTCTTGCTGTAGATATTTCTTGATAAAGAATAAAAATTCTTGATATGTAAGAAACCAAACTTTCCGGCACATTTTTTCCGGTTGAAACCAGCGTGATGCGATCAGCTTTTTAGCTACTGTGATACCCGATAAAACCAATCTCTTAGCTAATAGCTTTGTTTACAAACTGAAGACAGGTCTGACGCGTCTGTGAGGGGGAGGAGGCTGCAGCAGCGCGTGTCTGTTGGTCTCTGAGGAGGAGGAGGACAGCAGCGTGTCTGTCTGTCAACAACTTGCGGGAGCAAGCCAGCTGGTATCGATACTGCAGAAAGTATCGGTATTTCGGGAAATGAGTATCAAAACCGTTTTAAATATTCAGTATCGGTATGTATCGATACTTCGATATTTTTGACAACACTAGTAGGACCTGTGTACGCATGTTTGATAAATCCCTTTCTGTGCGTAGAGACATTCTAAATTCCGTGGTTAGGAACAAAAATAGAACACTTTCTACTCATTATTGATAAATGAGGGCTCTGGTGATTCATCAAACAAAACGCTTAAAGGGATAGCTCAGATTTTTAGACCCCTAGCCCTGCGTCTCACTGACCAATGATGATGTTGATCGGTAGAGTCCTTTCTCACCACGATCCATGCTGTTCCTCATAGTGGCTCTGGATAGTTAACCCCTTAAGCCCGATATTGTCCGAGATTTATTTCACGTCATAAATAGATGAATACTCTGTATTAATTAATGTTGCATTTCTTTTTCAAATGTAGCCAAGAGTAAAGAGTAACCCTAACCCTATCAAAACAGCAGTCAAAGTGCATATTTTCAGCACTACGTTTGTTTAGCAATGATTTTAAGTGTTATTAGCTATCTCACGAACAAACCTGAATGTTATTGCCATAAAATACTATGTATATTGTTTCTATACCTTTCTGTGAACGTCTACAAAAAAAACGCATTGCAATCTGGTGAATTTTAAAGCGGACATTATGAATACAAAAGTAACGGGCGACTGGTGGTACAAATTTAACTCTGCCATTGGAAAGAGGAGATTTGGCCGGATCCATAGATGACTTGGCCATAATAAGGTCCTTATAGGCCTGATATTCTATATTCATATTTCAAATTGCATGTGTCCAGTTTCAGTACAAACTAAATCATCTGCCCTTTATTCATTTGCTTAGATCTTTTCTACACTTGATCTCAGGAAGGTGCTGAATGAGCTCAGTGGCAATATTTCATGTCTGGTCCATGTTAGCATGGTGTTATTCTAGAGCCATATGAAATCCACGTTCACAGAATCGCGGAATTGACAGAAAAAAATGGAATCAACTGTAAAACGTGGAATATTGCAGAATTTGCCCTAATCTGGACTGAAATTCCGTGTTCGGGAGAAGATGGAACGTTTGGTGCAAAGCAAACATGACCGGGGACGGTTACACACAACACACATCAATGTCCAAGCGTCTGGCTGCTTCGTTCTGTGTTAATTAACTCAATCAGCGCCGAAGTGATATGCGTGATGTGTGGTTAAAAGACCAGCGTTCTAAAGTATAGGAATACGTGGCGGTGTTTGCAGGGCTATAAATATATTTTATATTATAGCTATGCATACATTCCCATTTTATACCGTGGTGAATATAAGTATGGTTTTAGAGCGGTCTAGGGTAATTCCTGAGAGGCTGGTAATAGCCCGAAACGTGTATTATACTAAATGCATTGGCGTTCCGTCCCTACACACGCTACAATAAAAAAATCAAATGCATATGATAGGTATTATGTTCCATCATGAATGGGGGGTAATTTTTTGATGCTTTGATCGCCACCAACGGAATACGTTATGGACTAACGTTACACACATAGGCTCGGATCGCAATGAAGACATTCTTGGATCAACGCAAGATTGATATCATATAGCCCTTACCTTGACTAGGATGTACCCCAAAAAGAATATTCCAATTATCTGATCGCCATTCCAAGTATTGATGTCCATCGTGACGCTAACATAATCCACCACAAAACATGGATCGGGAGTAGGGTTGCACGGTATTAGTATAGTACCGCGGTACTAGAGTGTTCAAAATGATACTATACTGCGTTTGGGGAAAAACTGTACTTTTATTTTATTTTTTATTTATGCATGTGAATGCCTTCCTATTGGAGCACAGCGCTGCTGTCAGTGGTGACGTTGCGCTAGTTTACCGGAAGCAACCTTCTGGAATGAAGAACAACAAACTCTAGTTGAGACGGGAGCTGGCATGGCTCGTCCGGCGAGTGTTGGCATCGGTGGCATGACAGCAGTGCTGATAGGAGCTACTGTAGCACATAACGTTAGTTATCATAACCATCGGCAGTCACAGTGGGGATCTTTGTTGATTGGCGTTGGCTGGCTAGCGCATTTTGCGTGGAGTGGACTCGGCTAGCGTTGGCTTGTATAGCTAGCGAGCTGTAGTTCTGGTTGGGGCTGGCTGGCTGACGTTGATCAGTGGGGATCCTCGCTGCGATGGTTGTGGTGGCTGACGTTGCGTGCTGCGGTGGCTCCTGTCAGTGCTGTGGTCGTGCCGTTGATGCCAACGTTCGTTGGATGGGCTATGCTAGCTCTCGTGACTACAGTTCCTTATACGAGCATTAGAAAATGTCCACAATGCTATTCGCAAGAATAAAAAATAAATTGAAAAGCCTAATAATAAGCTATACACAGCCTAAACTGCCGTGCTGAAAGCTAGTAAACACAGCATCCCCTGTTTGTTGCCTAACCACAACAGAAATGAATTGATGCACACGTGCATCTCATCTCTATGGCTTAGTCACAAACGTGATTTATACAGAGACATTTGACAATTACCCATTAATGGTTCATACATACTGTATAAAGACAACGGAAATCTATTTTATTTTTGTTAAACAGCCTACAATATGACATAACCTAGTTCTAGAATTATGATAAGGCTATAATCAGTCTCACTCATCAAAATGTTTTCTAGGTAACTTATGGTATCTCAAACTAATTAGACCCTCTGCTATGACACATGTATAATAATACAACCATACTTTTTCTACCCCTTGAATTTTTTTTAACTACAGAAGTCTGCACAGAGTGACTCCCCCCACTCAGAAGCAACCTAACCTCCCAGCTTTTTTTGAGCAGCATATTAAGTACACAAATTAGTCCAAAGATGATAAAAGGCTCAACAGGGCAGTTCATCTGTATGGACCAAGTTCCAATATATATACAGTTGAGAAAGCTGGGTTCAGAAACCTTGTTTTTGAGTGCAAAGAAAGTTCTCCAGCATTTTGAATGCCATTGCTTTTAATTTAATTTAATTTTATTATTGTCATTGTTCATTGTTGTATTTTAAAATAAAGAACAATAATGACATCTGAGAGTTTTTCCCTGATTTTGAGGAAAAGTATCGAAAGTATCGAAGTTAATATTGGTAATGGTATAGTATCGAAACTAAAATGTTGGTATCGTGACAACCCTAATCGGGAGTACTTGATTCATCTCAATCCGAGTGTTATAACCGCTCGTCTTGCCCGGAGAAAAAGAGTCTAGGCCAGGGGGGGGCGTGCTTTTGCGGTCGCAGCCCCTGACCTCTGGAACAGCATCCTCATGTCCATCAAATCTGCCCCCTCCATCGAGTTTTTTTTAATCGAAACTCAAAACCCATCTACACAAAAACTGAATTTGGGAAAAAATATAATGGAATTTGGAAAAAGAATTAAAACGGATTTCATATGGCTCTATGTTATGGACAGATCCTTTATTGAAACTGGAATACCAGCATGGACAGATCCTTTATTGAAACTAGAATACCAGCGCGTGGACAGATCCTTTATTGAAACTGGAATACCAGCATGGACAGATCCTTTATTGAAACTGGAATACCAGCGCGTGGACAGATCCTTTATTGAAACTGGAATACCAGCATGGACAGATCCTTTATTGAAACTGGAATACCAGCGTGTGGACAGATCCATATTACTTTAAAATATGGGATGTGATTCTTTATTTTTACCATTATTTTGGAGTTATTGGACAAATATGGGCTAGTTATATGATATTAAAATGTTTCTCTACACAGACATACATGTATCTAGGCTAAAGGCTTTGCTTTGGTTTGGTAAATGGACTGCATTCATACCCAATGGGCTTTACAACTTATCAGGCCAATGGCTTTTTTCCCCCTTTCCTCACATTCACCCATTCACTCACACATTCACACACTGACGGCGGAGGCAACCATGCAAGGTCCCAACCTGCTCATCAGGAGCAGTTAGGGGGTTAAGTGTCTTGCTCAAGGACACTTCGACATGCTACATTCAGACATGGTATATGCAGTACCACTGTTTGTATTGGTGCTCTCCTAGACTCCTAGTACCCCCCCCCCCCCCACACACACACACACACACACACACACAGGCTAGAGAGATGACTGGCCAAACAAATGAGCAACAGAAAGCCAATGGATTTTCTTTATCACCTGGCTGGCTCCAGCCACCAGGACATAATATTTATTGACACTGCTGCTCCTGCTAGTGCCATCATCATGAAAAGGAATAAGAAGAGAAAGGGAGAGAAAAGAATTAGAGGAAAAAAAGAGAGAAGGCTGAGGTCCAAATCATTTACTAAATCTCTCTCTCTTTCTCTCCTCCCCTTATCTCTCTTCTCTCTTTCTCTCATCCCCTTCCCTCTCTCTCTTATGCTCTCCTCTCTCTCTCTCTCTCTCTCTCTCTCTCTCTCTCTCTCTCTCTCTCTCTCTCTCTCTCTCTCTCTCTCTGAAATTGCTGACAAACAATCAAGGGGGGGGAGTCAGGGCCAGGGTGCTGCTGAGACACTGCCAAAAACCAAGACAGAGGGAGAGAGAGAGAGAGAGAGAGAGAGAGAGAGAGAGAGAGAGAGAGAGAGAGAGAGAGGGGGGGAGCGATTGAAGATTGATCTACTGCTCTCACCTTCCTTACCATCAGGAGTTAATTAGCCCCTGGGAGGGAGGGAGAGAGGGATGAAGTAAGAGAGAGACATAGCAAGGATAGAGGGATGAAGTGAGAGAGAGACAGATGAGAGAGGAATGAAGTGAGAGAGACAGAGAGGATAGAGGTATGAAGTGAGAGAGACATAGAGAAGGATGAAGTGAGAGAGACATAGAGAGGATAGAGGGATGAAGTGAGGGAGACATAGAGAGGAGAGGGAGGGATGAAGTGAGGGAGAGACATAGAGAGGGATGGCAGAAGGAGTGCCCCCCCCCCCCCCCCCCCACACACACACACGGTGTGCCCTTGACTCCCTATGACCCCCTACCACCACCCAGTTAATCTACCCCTGCCTCCCTGTACTACTACACCCTCAGATCTCTCTCACCAGCCCGGCTCGGCCCCATTTAATTGCACTCGGGAACATTTACCCCCCTTTAGCTCAGACCATTTAGGGGAGGTTAGAGGGTCAACTCGGGTTGGAACAACTCTCCAACTGACCTCTGGTCCACAGCAGCAAACATCCGCAATAGAGGTAGACTGATAAGTGGATTTTTAAAAGGTTGATATAATAACGATAGTTTGGAGCAGGAAAAAGCAGGTAGCCGATTAATCGGCCGACATAATCTTTTTGGACACTGTCGAAAATGAACAATCTTTGACTTTATTAGTTGTTGTTGTTTTATTTTACTATTGAACCGAACAATTTGTTGTTTTAGTGTGCAAAATAAAGCTTTTTCAAAAGCTTCTGTGTGTTTTAGACCTTCCGTTTTTTTTATTTTGAAAACCCCAGAGTGGAAGTTGGCCTGTTGTGTTTTGGTTGTACGTTACTCCTGGAGTGGTTGTACTAACGTTACACATCGGCTGTCGTCTCAAGCTGGTGTTAAGTGACCATGGAAACTCTGCAGACGTTAAAGTCTGCCTGATATCAAGACACGAGATCCAGAAACATGTGATTTGGTGGATTATATAGTTGGAATATGTTCTCAATGGGCGATGTGCTGTTCTGTGATTTATGGATGGCCAGGGTTACTTGTTGCGTGGTCTCGTTAACGTCACATTGTGCCACTCACCATTAATGTTCATGATGGATATTCCCGGGTTGAGGAGGATCCTAAAGTGTGCAATTTGATTTCATGAATGGATAGATTATTTGGAAGAGAGAACACCAATTTGGTACGTAAAAGTAGCCTAACGGTGAATGGTTTCCTAATCTTTTCCTCCCCGTCACGTCTCCTGTGCTATATATTTGAGACGTAGCTTTTGTGGGGGAGACATTTAAACTGAAAACAGGTCAGATATGAGTTGAATGCCACTTGTCAGCCTTGCTGTAAAATCAACTGTTCCAATATTTACCCCGGGACAGATGTAGTCTAATGTTACATTGAAAAACGTAATTTAAAGCCATTAAAACATTTATGGCTGCATATCTGTACAGCAGTCACGAAAGTCTGTGGCCTAATGTTAACCGGTGTTTAGATTATTATCAGGAGTCAATCACACACACATATTTCAGCAAAAGTCAAAATGGCTCTCAAAAGATCTGATATGGCCATTGTTGTGAAGGGCCAGATTAAACCGAATATATATATTTATTATATATATATATTTAATTGTATTTGTATATTCTCTAATATTCCCTGATATCCCTTGTATATTCCTTGTACAATATGCATTGAATATCCATTCTAGCCTACTGAACATCCCATAATAGTCTCCATTCTACTATTGGTCGAGACCTTGGTGCCAGGCTGCCATACCCCCCAGACCCAGTTCAAACGTACCGCTCAACATGTACGAACAAGTCCTAGTTCCGCGTAGGAATCTGGCTACCGCACCACTAATGGGACTATTTGTTCATAGTGCGTATATATACTGCGCTACTAAAGTAGGACTTCCTTTTTTCAGTCCAGTTTCTTACCCTCCAATAGAGTGACAGACGTAAAGCCTCCCCGCGACGCCACGTGTGGGAGTAAGGCCAAGTTTGGCCTACCATCGGTATTGAGACATCGTGTATATTAATATTTGAATAGTCATATTTGGCACTATATCGTCGAGTTGGACGTAGTCTATTAAGCTAATAATAGTCTGTTAATATATAGTGCTTCGTACGGTGAGAATACTACCGTAGTCAGCACCCCATCGTTTCGGGCAGAAAACTGGCTGCTTAACCAGGATGATCGACCCCATGTGAGATTGCACCCGAGGAGCCCCAGAGCCGACGAGCGAGTGGACCTGTATACCGGATTATTCTACCGACGACAGCCCGCCTTCCCAGGCACGGATTATGCTTTGTGTACAGTGATTATTCCATGGATAAAGACTAGAGCCATATGAAATCCGCGTTCACGGAATCGCGGACGGAATCGCAGAATTAACCAATAAAAATGGAATCAACTGCAAAACGTGGAATATTGCAGAATTTGGCCTAATCTGGACTGAAATTTCGTTTTTGGGTGGAACGTTTGGTGTACACGCGACCGGGGAGGCGGGGACGCTACAGCGTGTTACACACAACACAGCCGCGGTGCTCAAGCGTCTGGCTGCTTGTGTTAACATCGTCAAGAAGCTAAACTATTCCACAATAAGCCCTCAATTCAGAGCAGAACAGTATCCTAATGACTTTTATGCCTCCGGTGATAAGGTGTTTTGCTAATTCTGTCAACGTTTCGTGGACTGGACCCGCAAAAACACTTGCGACACTATTGTGAGGACGTTAGGACGTTTAGCTTCTAGCTAAATCTAGTGCACCCATCCATTTGTTTAATGCAAACGACTGCCCTTTATAAACTAAATACACTTAAATAGCTATGTAACGTTATAGGACTATCCATGGAAATGATAGCTTCTAGAAGTTCTAGCTAAATCTGGTGCACCCATCAATTTGTTTAATGCAAACGATTGTCATTATACACTGCCCTTTATAATCTAAATAAACTTAAATAGCTATGAAACGTTACATTACATAGGACTATAGATGGAAATGATAGCTTCTTGCTAAATCTAGTGCACCCATCCATTTGTTTAATGCAAACTATTGTCATTATACACTGCCCTTTATAATCTAAATAAACTTAAATAGCTATGAAACGTTACAGTACATAGGACTATAGATGGAAATGATAGCTTCTTGCTAAATCTGGTGCACTCATCCATTTGTTTAATGCAAACGTTTGCCATTATACACTGTCCTTTATAAACGAAATAAACTAAACTAAAGGTGCCTAAATTATGCATTACTATATTTCATCACAATATAATAGATATAGCTAGGTTACTGACATTGTCATTGTGATAATGTCAGTAGTAGCTAGCTGTATCTATTGTTTACACTTGAAATATGTATTTTTATTTTGTCACAATATTAATTGAAAAATATTGTGTAAAATTGAACTGTATTTCTGAGTTGAAGCACTTAAAAACATTAAATGGACTGTTATATCTTATTCAATTGTGGACATTTATTCATTCCCACTTATTAGACACTATTTCTGATGGTAAAATGAGCATAAAAGGCAAAATACAGAATTCTGAAATATTAAAACGGAAAAAATGGAATTTGGGAAAAAATAAAATGGAATTTGGAAAATAATAAAACGGATTTCATATGGCTCTAATAAAGACCCCCGACACTGCCGTGTGTTGGAACCCCCCCCCCTGGAGAGGACGCAAGGTGAGGAGACGCTCTGCAAGACGAGGTCGCTTCACGTCTCTCCTCCGTGGACCGGAGGACGCCGGCCCACAAAGAGTCCATCTGCTTTCATCTGCGGTCCAAGGATCGCCGGCGCATTGAACGGCACTACAGTGGGTTCACCTGGGATACCCTTGGCCGGATGAGGCAGCCGGACTCTACCCCCCCCCCCCCTTCCTACTCCTGTCGGCTTACAAGCGACCGGATTAACCCCCCCTAGTGTATCCAGTCTATAATCATTAAAGTATCATTGCTGTTATTCCTTAACTATTCCAGGTCGTATATGTACCACCTGCGCCTTCAGAGATTGGACATTCTCTATTGATATACCGACGAATACTCTTGCCATAAAAGTGCATACTAATTCCCATTCATAAATGTGATTGATTTGATTAAGTGCTTGCTCTACACACCATCGCTGTGTAGAAATAAAGACCTATTTCTAATTCGTACATTTGTGTTGGATCCGTTTCATCTACGTGACAGTGTTTATCATAATATATTTATGCCGAGTACTGGGTGGCCGAATATTAAGTACAAAGGTAGTGGTAGTAAGTATCATATCTAGTAATACAGTCAGGGAATTGTACCCCTCAGTTACAGCCATAGTTGTGCAAGGTTATAATAACTATGCTTGCTACTAGCTAAACAGAGACGGCATGCTTTCAGCAGAGCGGCATGCTTTACGCAATTTACAACTGAGGTAGGTAGATTACATTTTTAGAGACTAAAGTACAGAAAAAAGGTACCGGTATGGGTTAAAATGTGAACGGTACCCAACCCTAACTGGAGCACACGGATTTAAGACAATAAACGTTATTTTACGTTTTGAGGATGGGTGCGTCTTCATCAGAAGTCCGATTCTTACGGGTCTGTGTGTGGGACGGCCCCTTGTGTCGTCATTGTTGCTGTTGTTGATATCACTCATCTTTGCCTCTGCTGTTTGTTCTGTTGATATTACTGTTGATCATTTCGTCTCAGGCACTTGAGGCCTTGACTGTTGTTGAAAATTATAGATGCCTTTCCTCCTTCTCTCTCCCTCTCTCTCTCTGCCTGACTGCTTGGTGCTTATAGACTCTTTTTTCTTTTTCGTCAACGTCAACTCTCTGGGAGAGACTCAGGGGACATGAAAGCACTTGCACAGACAGGTCGTTGGACGACGGGTGGTTTCATTCAGACTATTCCCAGAGCGGTGCCCCCTGGAGATGCACACGCAGTCTTGGGAGACAGAAGCGAGAGCATTGCCTACAAAATGTCACTGTAGCCGATAAAACATGGAAAAAAGCATCTACCAGGCCGACAATGGCAGCAGACAGCCACTGGTAGACGGGTACTGGCCTGGGTCTACATGCTGATTGCTGATGCGTTAGTGAATTACAAAGATGATTTGACTTAAGAGATGGCCGTCCACCTGGGGGCGCTTAATCAAGTGCCACCGGTGAGCGTGAAAATGGCTGTTTCTCAGGGTATTTTCTTAGAACTAGCAGAGCCTCTGCTAAATTATGTGATGTGAAAAGGCCACAGTCCGGATCACACACATATATTTTGGAAGTGCCAAAAGATGAAGGGGTTTTGTGGGAAGGAGTGTGGGAAATATTAAAGGGGATACTGGGTTATTATGCCTACGACGGGTCTGGTATTATACCTGGGGAATCTGACACAGGAAAACATACAGGGGGGGAGGCAGATACCTGGTGAAGCCATTGATAGCAGCCAGGAGGAAAACCATAACAAGAGCATGGTGGTATACTGTAAGGTGGATCGACCTACAAAGGAGCAGTGGTTGGATAATGGATATAGTGTAGGAATATATACGAACGACATGGAACGTTTTATTGAGGGTACAAGAGGAGAAATTTGGAATGGGGAAAATGGGTTGTATATAAAAAAAGGGAAAAAAAAGAGGCGGCTAGGTGGTGTAGTGGGCAAGGCACTCGCCACCAGTGTGGAGACGCTAGGATTCGCGTGTTCGAATCCAGCTCTCCACATTGTTTTCAGTTTAGCTGGTCGTCCGCAGTAATACACATTGGCCGTATTACGGGGAGGGAAACTGATGGATGGGGATCGGGCGTTGTGAACAAGCGACTCCTACAAGTCGGTTGGTGCGCCTGCGCAGTAGAATCAGGAAGTGTCGGGGGCAGCGTGAGCCTCCCACGCGTTACTCCTCGACACTGAGAGATCGAGCTGCGCAGGTGAAAAGATGCGACTGCTGTTACCTCAAGTACCGGAGGGGACTTGTGCTATGTATGACTTAGTCCACATTGCAGCCGGCTTGTGGGAGGCAAGAAACAGCGTTTGTGACAGGGGAGGGTTGAATTGGATGATACGAAATTGGGATGGGAGAAAAATATAGAAAAATGGGAGAAAAAGTGGATCAAAAAAAAAAAAAAAAAAAAAAAAAAAAAGAATTGGGAGGGATGGAATTTGAACATGATGTTACATTATAAATAAGGGAGAAAAGTAGTGATGCACTATATATCGGCCAATATGGCAGTTTTTTTACACATCGGTATCGGTCCGATATCAAGATTGGGCCGATATAAAAAAATTTTTTACATGTTTTGGCCTTAAATAGTTTCAAAATATCAGTCATTTCTGAAAATAACTTACAAAAGTACAAAAAAAAAGCGTTTTGGAAAATAGCTCTTTATTTGATTATCATAAAAAAGTGTTTTCTATACAGAGATATCGACATCGGTAAATATCGGTATCAGCCAGAACAGCAATATTAATATCGGTTATCGGTATCGGCCACAATTTTCACATCGGTGCAAGCCCACGTGTCACACTGTTGTGCTTTGTTTTTTTGTTTGTTTACATTTACATTTAGTAATTTAGCTGACGCTTTTATCCAAAGAGACTTACAAGTTGTAAGTTACAACTGTACGACAAGTCAGCAGGAAGGGTACAACTCTTTCAGCTGAGTAACAATGTTCATCAAAAAGTGTTGAAACTTGCAGTGTTGAGTGCATAGTAGTAGACATATTAGTATAGTAGGTAGGGCTTGGCGATAAAATGATAACGATAATTATCGTGATATATTTAAATAATCGATATCGATTGATAAAACATTTTTTTTTGTGACCTGCAACAGGGCAGTTTTAAAACCAGAGACAGTGGACAGACTTGTATTTCGTGCCTGCAACTTAAAGTAATGGCTTTGCTTGTCCAAAATTCAGATTTATTTTTCTCTTATTTATTTTGTTTGCTTTCTAATTTAAAATACAGTTTGAAACCGTCTGTACACAGTAGGCTATGTGTGCTAGCAGAGCTCGTCTCCAGTTGCGAGTCACGGTGCACATGTGTGGTGGTTTGTCCACCAAAAAAGCGCCAAAAGATAGAAAAGAAACTAGCAGAGCCAGAACTGTTCAACTCCCCTGGAGCCACAGCCAGCAGAGAAGCCGGTTTACTTTCGCATTTAAACCAGCTACAGCCTAAGAACTGGAGTGTGAGTGGATGTAACACTAAAGATGGCGGCAACGACAAAGAATTGCTGCAAAATAAACATACATTTGTTGTTTAAAAAATTAATAAAAACATTAACTTATAACAATTTCGATAATTATCGATATCGAGTGATATGATAACATTATCATATCGTTATTGCGAAATTATTTTTTGCCATATCGCCCAGCCCTAATTTACACCCTATTGCACACTCTTTCCCATCCCAATTCGTGATGTCAGAGTACCTGTTTTTTTTCTACGCAGACATTGATAGTACCTACCAAGGAGGTTATTTGACATCATCGCCAATTGGGCAATCCTCTCTGGTTCTATTGGTAATCAGAATGAGCATGCTGTGCGTAGACGTCACAGACAGTTCCATCTCACTGCCACTTGGAGCCGCCAAAGTGCCAAACTGTATTCAGTGCAGTTTTAAATCTTACATCCTGCGTCTTTAATGTATTGCAAAAGTCGGCTCCAGTACATTCTGTCATTTTGTTCTCTCCTCGCCCTGTTGGCTTCAACTCCCGTCGTCACAGCTTGCAGCCATGTTTTTCTAGGTGAAATCTTAAAGTAGGTAAGAAAATACTGTCCTTGTCAGCATTTTAAACAAACTCCCTGTGAATCCACCTGCAACACTAGCAAGCCCAACGCTGTTGACATCTTTTCCACGTTCATGTTTTCGCAGAGTAATGGAGCAGATTTTAATTATTTCAGCAGAATCTTTGTGCAATGTGTTCCGTTTCCTCTCCTCCCAGGTGTGTGTGTGCGTGTGTGTGTGTGTTTTTTGCAATTATCCCACACTAATAAGGGGTGAGTCACGGTCGCCCTAGGTGAATCACGCCTCCTCTTCAAGAATGACGTCACCTGCTGCCTACTGAACAACATGACAGCACACACACACACACACACACACACACACACACACACACCCTCAGACCCTACTAATGAGCTTAGTTTTCCAGGCCACAGCAGGGTCATCCACTTGCACACTGCTGTGCAAACACACATACAAGACACATACACACAAAAAACATGCCTACAGTATCACACAACACATAATTACCAATATATCAATACAATGTTGCTTATGACAGCTTCTTTGCTATACAAATGGCTATACAGAACCATTGCACACATTTTGCAAACAAGCTAGCAAGAACACAGACAGACATAATAACAGACAAACTCCCTCCGCCCACTTGTCATATAGGCCTAGCAGTAATACAGCCTAGTGATTATTACAAGATGGTTATTTACACAACTACTCATATTTGCATATGAACCTTGTAAAAAGGTACAACCAACCAACCACCAGCTATTGTAAAGGTAACACTTCTGCACTTAAATATTACTATGGTAGAATCCAATTTAAAATAAAGCAGGGCTCGCAACTCAGTCGTAGTTCCAAGGTGTTTTATTTGACAAAAAAAGGCAGATGCGACGTTTCGACCCTTCTGGTCTTCTTCAAGCATGAAGACAACAACACACTGACATCTTTTTATACAGGAAGTGAACTAAATTGATTATCAGCCCCACCTGGTGATCAGGGGCGGTCCCAATATTTGCATGATACATTCTATACATAATTAAGTAACAATTTCTTTTCATTTGACATTTTTTAGAAGATTTGAGAAATATCTATGTTAAACACAACATTAAGACATCATTTACAGATAGGCAGCAGTGTTAGTCACTGAAAACAAAAATGAAAAAAACACAAACAAAAAACAAAAACAAAGTCCATTGACTGTCTCCCTCTATAAGTTAAATTTACAAATAAGGTCTAATGTCAAAGTCCTCATTAAGTCCTGTTGGTGCCATCGTTTTAAGATAATGGATCCACCATACTTCTCTCCTCAGTAGGAGATTATCTATATCTCCCCCTCGTCTTGGAAGATGCACTCTCTCTATTCCAAGGTATCTTAATGATGAGAATCCAATTTAAACCATGATACCGATGGTAATAATAGCATGGTATTTCTATTATATGTTGGGCACTATTATGATGGCAGCCAGTGACCAAAGATTAAAAGACCATGATACTACTTTCTCTTTTTTTCTATGCCATGATGACACTTTTCTGGAGGAAATACCATGATACTTTTTGGGGAAATACCATGAAGGGAAGCAGGCAAGCGAGCACATACCAGACACATATAGACACAAAGATAACACAGCTTGTATCCTTGTCCCACAAACCAGCTCAGTTGTAGTACCTTTGCAGTTTACATGCTAGTCTAGGCTGCATTAACACAAAAAGATCAAATATGAGTTTTAAGTTGCAGATCTTTTCACAGCTGTCAAAACAGAGGAGAAACCAGATTCCGTTCCTAGTTTTTTCCCTGTTTAGACCAGGGCTGTGGTGTCCTACTCCAGTCTGGATTCCAGTCCACTTTCCTGTTATCGTGGGACTTGTCTAGTAGGGCTGGGCAAGAATTCAATATTATCGTTTCAAGATCATCACAGTGATAAAATCACGATATTGTGACATCGCTGCACACAATGTTGTCTATATTAATAGTAATACAGTGCTTTTACTAGGGATGCACCGATATGAAAATTGGCCACCGATACCGATACCGATTGTTCAACTAACATTATCGGCCGATACCGATATTTGTATATTTGTATATATAATAATATTTTTTTTTTTTTTTTTTATGAAACTACTGTATATTTGTATGTGTATGTTTGTATTTGTAGGCCTCTTTACTTACTTAAAAAAAGGAAACATCAAGAAATATGTTTATGGTATCACTATCTCTCTCCCAGTATCGTCTGGCGACCTGCAGAGGGATACTATTTTCTCAACCAGAGCTTTCAACCAATGCAATGGAACCATTCTGGCGGCCTGCAGCGGGATACTATTCTCTCAACCAGAGCTTTCAACCAATGCAATGGAACCATTTTGATTGACAGTCGATTCGGCCAATTACGCCACACCGCTAGCACCCACCTCCTGCTGTTCTTACCACCAATCGGCAAGCGTTTATTCTAGAGCTGGGCCGTTAACGGCGTTAACGTGCTGCGTTAACGCTATACTAGTATCGCGCGATAATATAATTAACGCATTAATCTAAAAAAAAAAAAAAAAAAAAAATGTTTTTTTTTTTACATTTATTTACCCAGGGTAGGTTCGCTGAGCACAGATGCTCTTTTTCAGGAATGCCCTGCTTCACATTCACACAGTTCCATTCACACCTGGGAGCTGCCCAGTACAACCACAGTTGACACCATTGGCCACTGAGCAACTCCACTGGAGCAGTTGATTCAAGCCATGTCACATAGTTCAAGTTTGAAATGATTCTTTCTGTTTTGCTCCTGAGAGTGCTAGATACTGTACTGTACTGGTAATATTATTTATTTGTGTTAAAGGGGCTATGCGTTATAAATGTCATTTTTCAGTCTCTAGCATTGTATTATAGTAATAGGAGTTCGTATCAATGTGTTTTTGGGCCTAAATACTATATTGACGAATTCCTCAGCTACAGCCCATCCCCTGTTTGCCTCTAGTAAATCAGGTCATGTTGATTTGACGAGCTGGGCAACGTCACCGGGCGCTGTTTATAGCGCAAGGTGATGTGATTGGCTGTGTGGTTTTACCTAATGCCCGCCTCCATTCTTGGTACCTGGAGCCGATACAACCTGGAAACAGAAATTGCCGTCACTCGCCTCAATTTCACGATGAGCAGCAAACCCCGCAGATGTAATGTTCCTGGTTGTAGAGCTACCGATTTTCCGATGACTAATGACGAAATGCTGCCGGCGATCACATGGCCTGACGGTAGGATACTATTCCCCCAAATTACAGCTGGATTGGACATTGTTTTAAAACCTAACGTGATCGATCACTGACATTGGCTACCTGAACGCACACTGTATTGCTAATCAATAATACTAATCGGCGTTCCCCGCCGCCCCCATTTCATCCATAGATGCTCTGTAATAGTCCGGATGCTACGCAGTTTGTTTTATTTCATTTGTATATATACAGCAGAAATGGCGTTTGATATAACGGCGCCAACGTTTAGCCTATTATCTAGCTCCCGGGAAAAAAGACGAGACGAAAAGTGCGATAAACCATATATTCACGACGCTATAAAATGACAACCAACCGATGGATTTTTATTTTCTTTAAGCCATTATGAAGGCACGGTTTATGCACTCAAGTGACAATGAGAATGGACAGATAGCAATACTATAAATTATATATATAGCTCTTAGAAAGTACATCGGTTTGTAAACAAACCTCTGTCCTCTGGCCTATAAATCGGCGCAAGACTGGTCGCCAATGTTTTCGACGGGCCGCGCGCGACAGAAGTACACAACTATTATATAACAGTAAGTAACTAATAGTGCAATTAATCAACTTACCAATCGGAAACGATGTACAGTAACGTAAGCCTCGATCGCTGTTGTTTGGGGGTTAGTGTCAGTACAATCTAACGTTAGTGAGTGTGTGTTTTCGACGGGCCGCGCGCGACAGAAGTACACAACTATTATATAACAGTAAGTAACTAATAGTGCAATTAATCAACTTACCAATCGGAAACGATGTAATGTAAGCCTCGCTGTAGCAAATCGCCTTCTTCTTCTTCTTCGGGATCAAACTGTGGGTCGCTCTCTGGATCCCAAACATAATGTACATCCATGTTGTATTAGTTAGTAAAATCGGTATATGTTTTTGCGTGTCGAAATAAAAACCTGAAACCTAAGACCTCAGACCTCTACCTGGATGGAATGACGGGGAGATGGGCGGAGCTATTTGGTGGGTGGCTGTCACTCAAAGTGTGGGTGGAGCCAAGCCAATAATAGCCTGATTTCATGAGGCTGAAAAATGCTGGTTTTGAGTACAAGATTAGAAATATAAAACAATGATTATTTTTGGAATAAAAATTACACATGTGTTACATAGACTCACAGGAAGTGTGTAAAGTTGCCCAAATAGTGCTAGGAATAGCACTGCATGACACCTTTAACTTCTGAATAAAACAACTTATTAAACACAAGTACATCTTATTGAACATTATTTTGATATTTCATTACCAATTATCATTAGGGATGCACCGATATGAAAATTGGCCGCCGATACCGATACCGATTGTTCAACTAACACTATCGGCCGATACCGATATTTGTATATTTGTATGTAAGTATTTGTAAAAAAAAAAAATTATTTTTATTTTTTATTTTTTTTTAATGAAACTACTGTATATTTGTATGTGTATGTTTGTATTTGTAGGCCTCTTTACTTACTTAAAAAAAGGAAACATCAAGAAATATGTTTATGGTATCACTATCTCTCTCCCAGTATCGTCTTGCGGCCTGCAGAGGGATACTATTTTGTCAACCAGAGCTTTCAACCAATGCAATGGAACCATTCTTGCGGCCTGCAGCGGGATACTATTCTCTCGACAGCAGGAGGTGGGTGCTAGCGGTGTGGCGTAATTGGCCGAATCGACTGTCAATCAAAATGGTTCCATTGCATTGGTTGAAAGCTCTGGTCCTTACCACCAATCGGCAAGCGTTTATAAATTTTTCTACTTCCGGGCATGCCGCCATTGTTCTGTTTGCGAGTCTGCGAGAGCAGAACACACTTAACGTAGCTACGTTAGCTGCCCGGCCCGCCGACCGGCGCTCCACGCATGACCAAATGAGACATAATGATTTTACTGCAACAAATGTTATAATAAAACAAAGCCTTTCTATACATTTGTCTGGTTGAAAACTTTATTAACAGATTGCAGAATGTGTAGTTGGGTACGGAATGAGGAACGGAATGGAACCGAGCTATGAACGGACTAATGCCTTGTTTACTGCTATCTTCGGGTAAATAATATGCTTGTTATTGAACGTGTAACACTTCATTTTAACAGCAGATACTTTCTTAAATGCCATCTTCCCGAGAGAGGGTGTTGACGGGGAGTTGTGTTATTAATAGCATTGAACAGCTAACCGAAAGCTAGCGTTAACTATTGTTAAAGGTTTAGCCATAACGTTACCTTGGCTAAAGTTGTGGCTATTCATAATGCAGCAATAATGACTGCAGACCTGCAAGCAAAGTACAGCAAGTTGACAAAGGAGTATTCCAACGCAAATCACATTTTCACCAGTAACGTTAGTCTTGCATCTAATAGCTAATAACGTAGCTACGTTAGCTGCCCGGCCCGCCGACCGGCGCTCCACGCATGACCAAATGAGACATAATGATTTTACTGCAACAAATGTTATAATAAAACAAAGCCTTTCTATACATTTGTCTGGTTGAAAACTTTATTAACAGATTGCAGAATGTGTAGTTGGGTACGGAATGAGCAACGGAATGGAACCGAGCTAATGAACGGACTCGGAGTAATGCATTGCTGCTATGGGTAATAATAATATGCTGATGTTATTGTCCGTGTAACACTAACTATATAACGCTAATGCCACAAAACGAATGCCTTGTTAATCATAAGTAATTACTTTGATGCAGTAGATTGTGTGTGTGTGTGGGGGACGGCGGGCGTTGTGCGGTAGGTCGCGAGTGAACTTTTATTTTTTTGCCTTTTGACGCTACACAAATTGATGGGTATTTATCGGCGACTGCTATCGGCACATTTGAGCTTATCGGCCGATAGGCCAATAGCAGTCAACAAGGCACTTATCGGCCGATACCGATACCCGACCGATATATCGGTGCACCCCTAATTATCATAGCAAAACAGCTTTTTCAAACAGTCTGTAATGCATTTTGGAAACGAGAGATGGGCTCATGGTGTAATGGGCCACCTGGCCTGAGAAACATAAGGAGGAAATTTAAAGGTGGCTACAAGGCTCATTCTGATAGTGGCTTTGGCAAGTCAGATCACGCATCCATTTTCCTTTCACCAAAGTACAGACAGAGAATTAAAAGTACTCCCGTAGTCTCGCGAGAGGTGCAGAAATGGGATCTGACGTCAGAAGAGACGATCCGGTCAGTGTTTCACCACACAGACTGGATTGTGTTCCGCGACACAGATAACATTAATGCCTACACGGAGACAGTGCTGGACTATGTTTGTACTAGGGTGAAAGAAACAATCCCCACTACCAAAATGAAAGTTTACCCAAATCAAAAACCCTGGGTAGACAAATCCGTCCGTGAAGCTCTGAGAGAGCGCACCAAAGCATACAATGACGGCCTAGTGGCAGGCAACATGAATGACCACAAGGTGGCGCGACACAACGTAAGGAGGACAGTGTCAGAGGCCAAACGGCGCTACAGGGATAAAATTGAACTCCAGTTTGAACAAGCTGACTCTAGAGCAGACCTGGGCATTGTACGGCCCGCGGGCCAGATCCGGCCCGCGGGATGATTCTGACCGGCCCGCGAAAGATTACATGATAATAAAAAAAAATAAAAAAAAAATAAAAAAAAATATATTTTTTTAATATTTTTTTTTATTTTTTTTTTTCATGTCAACGTTCACACGCACAGTATACGCTTAGGAGACATGCTCAGAAGATGTTGGTTCTCTTTGGATCCACCTACATATGTGAACAGACATTCTCAGTCATGACGTTTACCAAGTCCAGGTACAGATCCTCTCTCACTGATGAACATCTGGTAGCTGTGCTTCGCATCCCCACCTCAGACATGCAACCTGACTTTGATGGACTTGTTAAAGCTCAACAGAGACTGGATTTCTCACACTGAATGAAAAAAAAGAACTGAAGAACACTAAAATGTGGAAATATAACAAGTGAAATGGGACACTTGATATCTTTTTTTCTTTTTTTGCACAGTTCTGAAAACATAAAATGTTTAATATAGGCATGTAAAGTAAAAAAGGCTACAAAACTGGGACACTTTTCTTTACACAGTTCAGTGACATGTCTTGTTTATTTTTGCTATAAGATGATGTGATGTCTTTAGAAAGCAAGAAAATCCTTGTTTCAATAGTATATGAAACTCAAAATTCCCTTTGTTATTAATGTTTCACATTTTGTTTATCATTTTGGAAATAAATTCTATTTGAATAAATGATATTTTTGAAAGCTATAACCTCACCTTTTAATTGCCAAATAATAACATACACTCTTACCAGGGGTCAAAACAATGCCATTTACTGCTTTTTATATAGAAATAAAATGTATATTATGCATAATTGAGTTTGGAATTTTGGCCCGGCCCCCCAACATATTTTCAGTTGCTCATTCGGCCCCCCGGGAAAAATAATTGCCCACCCCTGCTCTAGAGCTATGTGGCAGGGGCTCAAAACGATGACAGACTACAAAGGCGCCTCCCTCAAACTGAACAGTGACATCTCCTTAGCAAACGACCTCAATACCTTCTATGCGAGGTTTGATGCTGGTAATAACAACACCAGCTCACAAGCCTCGGCAATGGGGGGGGGGGGGGTCGGCTGCTGATGGAGGCGCAGTGTTCAGGGTAACAGAGCATGAGGTGAGGCGGACCTTTAAAAAAGTGAATATCAGGAAGGCAGCAGGTCCGGACGGCATCCCCGGCCGCGTCCTAAAAGTCTGTGCCGACCAACTGGCCCCAGTATTCACTGACATATTTAACCTGTCCTTAGAACAGGCTGTCATCCCCACCTGCCTGAAGAAGTCCACTATTATCCCTGTACCCAAAAAATCCAAGCCTGCTTGCCTCAACGACTACCGCCCTGTAGCTCTCACCTCCATAGCCATGAAGTGCTTTGAGAAGCTAGTAAAGGGCTACATCTGCTCCTCCCTCCCCATCAACATGGACCCCCTGCAATTTGCATACCGCCCCAACAGGTCCACGGAGGACGCCATATCCCATGTGCTGCACACAGCAGCATCACACCTGGACAAGAGGCAGGGGAACTATGTGAGAATGCTATTCATCGACTACAGCTCGGCATTCAATACCATAGTCCCCTCCATACTCATAGCCAAGCTCAGGGACCTGGGCTTGGGCTATGACCTCTGCCAGTGGGTCTTGGACTTCCTGACTGGCAGACCCCAGGTGGTGAGAGCAGGCAACTGCACCTCCTCATCCATCACCCTCAACATAGGGGCCCCCCAGGGCTGTGTTCTGAGTCCCCTCCTCTACTCCCTGTACACACACGACTGTGTGGCTCAGCGGAGTAGCAATACAATCGTCAAATTTGCTGACGACACAGTGGTGGTGGGCCTGATCTCTGCCAACGACGAGAGGGCCTACCTGGAAGAGGTCAAGGTCCTGGCGGGATGGTGCCAGGAAAACAGCCTCTCCCTGAACGTCAGCAAAACAAAGGAGATGATTGTGGACTTCAGGAGGTCGGGGGTCAAGGACTACAGCCCCCTCAGCATCGACGGGGCACCGGTTGAGAGAGTCAACAGCTTCAAGTACCTCGGAGCCTACATATCCGAGGACTTGACATGGACCACACACATTAACAGTGTGGTGAAGAAGGCACGACAACGCCTCTACTTCCTCAGGCGCCTAAGGAAGTTCCAAGTCAGCCAGAAGATCCTTAAGAACTTCTACTCATGTACAATAGAGAGCATCTTGACCGGCAACATCACCTCCTGGTTTGGGAATAGCACTGCAAAAGACCGAAGCAGACTACAAAGAGTGACACGTTCAGCCAAACGCACAATTGGAGGGGGGCTCCCCACCCTCCAGAACATTTACTACAAGCGTTGCAAGGGCAAGGCTAAGAGAATCATTAAAGACTCCAGTCACCCGAACAACTGCCTCTTCGAACTGCTGCGGTCAGGCAAGCGATACAGGAGTCTCAAGGCGAGCACAGAAAGACTCAGAAGTAGCTTCTATCCCCAGGCCATCAGGCTGCTAAACGAACAATGAATGAACACTACACAACAACAACCACCAAACGCACATAGCACACACATCCACACGCACACACTCACTTTAAACAAACACACTGTAGCACCCACTCCACACACTTTATAGCACACACCCACTTTAAACAAACACACTGTAGCACCCACTCCCCACACTTTATATTTATGGATGAAGGATTGCACTACAACTCGTACACCTTACTGTAAATTGTACCTAAAATTGTACCTCATCCCATTTCTGCTTTGCACTAGATAGTACTGTACATTAGTACACTGCATAGTATTGTGTATTGTATATTATATGGTAACTCAGAACATTGTACATATGTCTATACCGAACACTGTGACCTCATTTTCTTCTTCTAAATTCATGCTATATTATGTTATTATGTTATTTGATACTATCTTGTCTAGCACAGTCTCTGGAGCGTAACAGTAAGAAGCATTTTGTATGAAAGTATTCTGTACTTCTGTATGACAACTATTAAAGAACTTGAAAAAGTAAGGACTTACTTCTGGTCATTATTTGGGTAGAACACACATATTTTGAATGCCTTCGGCAGGTTTTTTTTTTTTTTTTTAAGCCATTTTAATCTAGATTAATCTAGATTAAATCCAGGATTGCAGATAGATTAATCTAGATTAAAAAAATTAATCTATGCCCACCTCTAGTTTATTCATTTTCTACTTTCTGGCATGCCGCCATTGATCTGCTTGCGACTCACTCGAGAGCACATCACAACAAACTTAACGTAGCTAATACCTTAGCTGCCCGGCCCGCCGACCAGCGCTCCACAGCATGACCAAATGAGACATAATGATTTTACTGCAACAAATGTTATAATAAAACAAAGCCTTTCTATACATTTGTCTGGTTGAAAACTTTATTAACAGATTGCAGAATGGGTAGTTTGGTACGGAATGAGCAACGGAGCTATGAACGGAATAATGCCTTGCTTACTTGCTGTGTTCGGGTAAATAATATGCTGATGTTATATTGAACGTGTAACACTAACTATATAACGTTATTAACTAACTAGCTACCGTACCGGGAGCTCAAGTTGATGCCTGGATGGTGCTAACTAACTAGCTACCGTACCGGGAGCTCACGTTGATGCCTGGATGGTGCTAACTAACTAGCTACCGTACCGGGAGCTCACGTTGATGCCTGGATGGTGCTAACTAACTAACTAGCTACCGTACCGGGAGCTCACGTTGATGCCTGGATGGTGCTAACTAACTAGCTACCGTACCGGGAGCTCACGTTGATTCCTGGATGGTGCTAACTAACTAGTAGTGGGTAGTTGGGTACGGAATGAGCAACGGAATGAGCAACGGAATGGAACTGAGCTATGAACGGACTCGGAGTAATGCCTTGCTGCTATGGGTAATAATAATTAGGGATGCACGATAATTATCGGGCCGATAATTATCGGGCCGATATCAGCAATTATGACGTCATCCCGATAAACCCGATAACGTTATTAATAGCTCCGATAATATAATATATCTTTTGGTAAAAGAAAATGCTGTGTGGGTGAATTGGAATGAAGTGCGTTTGTTTTGACTGTAGGCTCATCCCGTTTTGCCAGTACTGTGGTACGACTGACAGCGTGTGGTTTAAGAACAGGGCGTTTTACACAAATCGAGCGCTCCCTTTCTTGGCTGTGACGTAGGCCCGTAAGTTTCTGAATCAGCGCGGACGTTAAAAACAAAGATGGCCGCGTCGGTACTCGGAATTTCAGAGGAAAAAGATTGCTTGCTATTTGTAATAAATGCAATGGAGAAGTTCCACAAGGAGGGAAAAGGGCAACAACTTGTAATACATCCAGCCTGACGGGTCACCTGCGGCATCACCACCGCTACGATGGTGTGTTATTGTGTTAACTTAGAAGCCTACGACGACGCGAGGAGCTAAGCAAAGCTAGCCCCTTCCATGGCTGTGATGCAACCCTCGGTTGAACGCAGTCACTTATTGCTCCATAGTAGCCAGGTTAATTTGCACCACCAAGGACTGCTTAAAAGCTAGCGGCTTGAGCCCTTGGGTCATTTCTGTCAAACTTCTTTAATTTAGCAAACGACTCGTCAATAGCTGGCTTTGGATTCACAGCAGCTTCTAGCTTCTAGCTTCTAGGTTCTAGCTTGTTGCAGGTGACTTGTTGTGGTGGTGATGTGTCCACTCAAAGCCTTTTTTTCAAGGCTCCGCTTTGAAAAAAGAAGAACAAAAAGCTTCGAGCGTCTTAGGTTGGATGTATTATAAGTTGTTGACGGATTGTGAATTTTCATTTGGAAAAATAAATATGGTCACTTTATCAGTCAATACTGTTGTCTTGGCTTTTGTTTCTGTTGTCTGGTTAGGTCACATTTAAGTTGGTGTTAAGTTATTGTCCTGGGAAGTCTTTTTATGTATTATTATTGTATTGTGATATGTTTTGTTTCATGTTTTAAAAAAAAATTGATAAAAAAAATAATATATACATTAAGAAAAAAGATTATAATACAATAAATATCGGTTATCGATATCGGTTATCGGCCTGAGGAGCATAAAGTTATCGATATCGGTATCGGTGTCAAAAAATCAATATCGTGCATCCCTAATAATAATATGCTGATGTTATTGTCCTATAATTATATAACGTTAATGCCACAAAACGAATGCCTTGTTAATCATAAGTAGTAACTGTGATGCAGTAGCTTGTGTGTGGGGGACGGCGGGCGTTGTGCAGGTAGGTCGCGAGTGAACTTTTTATTTTTTTGCCTTTTGACGCTACACAAATTGATGCTTATTTATCGGCGACTGCTATCGGCACATTTGAGCTTATCGGCCGATAGGCCGATAGCAGTCAACAAGGCACTTATCGGCCGATACCGATACCCGACCGATATATCGGTGCACCCCTAGTTTTTACACCTGAAAAAGTGGCTGTCTTAGTATATTCACACTCTTAGAGAGATTGAAGGTGTGGCAGTAAAGAAAGTTCAAATTTTTAGTGATATTTAGCCCATTTCCTGATAAGCTAGTATAATATCACTGGATTCCTTCTGCAATCTCAAATTGAATATGCTATCACTGGCTTTATGCCATCTTAAAAACTGAGCCCACTACCACATCCAAAAGACAGTGATGTTAATGTCGGTTGACCCACAAAATTCCAGATGATTATCTTGATATTAATTTCTCTTAATGTCTCTTTGGATAAAAGCATCAGCTAAATGACTAAATGTAAATGTCATATCACCCAGCCTTATTGTCTAGGTCCCCTGATCATTTTGACTTGGTCGTGTCTTGGTCTCTGCCACTACTGGATGTTGATGTGATGTTTTCCCCTGCCTATCTAAGGATTTTCAAAAGATGCATACATAAACATAAACTCTTTTTTCTCCACCTGATCTGTAATGAAATTATTGACTGCATGCATGCCCTCTTAGGTTTGATCTACCAATGCAATGCTGAGCCTTTTTTGAGATTCTTATGAGATGTTTATTGCCTATTTCAGTCTTTAATGGGAATCCATTTGCTTGGGACAATGGGACACTGTCTTCACTTGGTTTCAAACTTTAGATTTGGTCCTGGCTGGAACAGGACTTGACCTGGTTTTGAACTTGACTTGGTCTCAACCCCCATTTAGCTTTGGTCCTGACTGGAACTGGACTTGACCTGGTTTTGAACTTGACTTGGACTCTTATCTTATGGACTCTTAAGATGGTCTTGACTACAGCCAGGGCCGCCTCAGGGGGTGTGCGAGCAGTGCGGTCGCACAGGGCCTCGCGGGAAGGGGGGCCTCGCACAAAAAAAAAAAAAAAAAAAATAAGAATATTTTTTATTTATTGTTTATTATTATTATTATTTTTTTTTTTTTTTTTTGCGAGGCCCCCCTTCCCGCGAGGCCCTTTTTCATCACAGACCTAAAATCTAGTTTTGCTTATATGCTTATATATTTCACATTAGACACGTTTGTAGAATGTGTCTAACTTGTTCCTGGATCTGCGGCTCTGCAGCAGACACTCACTATTGGAGCTCTGGGGCTCTGCAGCAGACATACTATTGGTTTCAACGAAGGGAGGGGTTACATCATGTGTACGCCGGCGTGCGTCAGCTGCGTTTGACTATTTCGCGCGTGCAGCTTTGGAGGTTATGCTTAGTTATGCCAGCCAAGACAAAGAGGACGGTCATTCGGCAGATGTCAGGCTAGCCATGTCAGCTTAGCTAAAGGCAGGGACAGCTAGTTAGCTTTAGCTACGTTATAATATCGAGTGCTAACGTGTGGTTCAGTCGGGATAGCCATGATGATGTCGGCTAGTAGCTAGCTTAGCTAAAGGCTAACTAGCGTTAGCTAACCTAGAGAGAGCGCGTGCAGTATTGTTATGCCAAGATGAAGAGGACGGTCATTCGGCAGATGAACTTCGTCAACTTGGACGTTTGGTGAGTTTTTAATGCACTCTATTCTATTCCCGCCATGGATATATCTCTCTCTCTCTCTCTGGAGCCAAATGGGCCGGCTAGCTGTTGTAGCCTAATGTTATATTGAGCCAAAGCGAGTCGGCTAGCTAACGTAGCTAACGTTATATTGAGCCAAACGGGCCGGCTAGCTGTTGTAGTAGCTAACGGTGTGTGGCCTGGTGTCAGTACCTGGCTACTCTATTTGCAGTTAGCCTATTTAGCTGATGTCGGCCATTGGCTCCTTGCTACTTTGTTTTCTCTGGTATAGACCCTCTTCTCTTTGGATTTAAGTGTTGATCTTTGTCCTTTTGGATCTATGTATATTCATGTTGCCTTTGTGAAGTTATCTTTTCCTTCTGTTTTGTTCTTCCATTAAAAGTTGAATATCCTTTAGGGGCTCATCTTTGCTTATCTCTCTCATACATGCTCTCTCTCTAACACACACACACACAGACATGCTCTCTCTCTCTCTCTTTCTAACACACACAGACATGCTCTATATCTCTCTCTAACACACAAAATGACATGCTCTCTCTTAGGGCTGGGCGATATGGCCTAAATATGATATCACGATATTTTCTGACCTTTCGGCGATACACGATACGCATCACGATGTTTTTCTTTTTTCCCCCCAAACAATTCATTATGAGGCTTACCAAGACAGTATTTGAGTTTGCAAGCTAACATTAAAGACAAAATAAAATACCCATGCATTTAGCATTTTTATATTATATATTAGATTTAGATTATTGGATTATTAGATTATATATTGCATATATTTAGCAATGAGATATTATATGATTTAGATACGAAATATGATGAATTGAAAATGGGGGACCCTGATGTAAACAAGACGAAAGTCTTTCTCTGGTCTGCATCCTCCAGTCCACTGTTGACTGTTGTTGTATTGAGCTGTACTGTATTGTACCTATGCTGCAATCTGTTAATAACGTTTATATTCATTCAGTCGGCAAACAGAATCATTTTGATTGACAGTCGCGTCTGCCAATTACGTCACATCGCTTGCACCCGCCCTGCTGTTCTTAGCACCAATCGGCAAGCGCGTATTAATTTTTTACTTCCGCTATTGGAGAGCTCAATGAAAACAACAATGGCAGCGGTAGCTCGCCGCGGCCGACTTTTACCTTTTAGCTCTGCAGAATGACTAAACGACTGGAGGCATAATGATTTTACTGCAACGGATGTTATAATAAAAGCATTTCCATACATCTGTCTGATTGAAAACGTTATTAACAGACCGCAGAATGGGCACAACGGAGTCAGCACGGGCTGAGATATGAACGGCTAATGCTTGCTATATCTAGGTCGACCTCGGTCGTTGCTATGTAAATACGCTGATGTTATTGAAAGTGTAACTATTATAACGTCAATGCCACAAAACGAATGCCTTTGTTATCATAAGTAGTAACTTTTGATGCAGTAGTGTGTGTGTGGGGCGGCGCTGTTCAAAAGTGTCAACGTGTGGACCAGATTGACGCAACACAAGCCTCTTGGGCAAAACATCACGATATCCACGATACGTTTAAAAAGTGTATCGTTAATGAACTGTACCCGATATTTATATAATATCGTCATATCGCCCAGCCCTACTCTCTCTCTCTATATTTCTCTCTCTTTCTAACACACATATACATGCTCTCTCTCTAACACACACACAAACAGACATGCTCTCTCTCTATCTCTCTCTTTCTAACACACATATACATGCTCTCTCTCTAACACACACACACAAACAGACATGCTCTATCTATCTCTCTCTCTTCAATTCAAATGGGCTTTATTTCACATTCTTGTATTTCTCCCAGTAGGTATGGGAGTTTTGAGTTATTGTCGATGTTTTCAAAGTCTCTTTGGGTGTTTGCAATTTGTGGGAAGTATGTCTTGGTATAGTGGGCAGGTTGTTAAGAAGTGGAGCTCGGTTTCCACCTCATCTTGTGTGCAGTGGGTCTGTCTTCGCTTGGGCCTAACAAAAATAATAGTTGGTTTCAGGTTGGTTGTCAGTTTGGCCATGGGTAGGTAGGGAATTTATTTTATTTTATTTTTTTATTTTATTCTTTCCCACGGCGACTATGGATAGGGAATTTCTTTATTTAATTAAAATGTTCACAACAACATGGATGCATGTACTCTGCCAGCATGTTTAATATCCATAATACTAAATGTTTGACTAAGATTTCTATGAAACTTTATTCTAAAAAAAAAAAAAAAAAAAAAAAAAAAAAATTTTAATATATAATTTTTTTTAAAAACTCATAAAATATATTGGGTCGCACCTAAATCGGCAGGGTCGGTCGGCAACCTGAAACCAACCATTATTTTTGTTAGGCCTTGGGAGCCAGGTCTGCCTATGGCGGCCTTTCTCAATGGCTGTGCTCGCTGAGTCTGTACCTAGTCAAGGATCTTCTTAGTATTGGGTCAGTCACAGTGCTCAGGTATTCTGCCACTGTGTACTCTCTGTTTAGGGCCAAATAGCATTTCAATTTGCTCTGGTTTTGGGTTGTTTCTTTCCAATGTCTCTCTCTCTCTGGCCTTGCTCTGGTGGAGGGTCAGGGGCATTGCCGGGTGTGTGCAGCGATAACACTGTATATTGACTGTAGAACGGGAGCTCTCTCTCGCTCTCTCTCTTGCTATATGTTGACTGTATCATGCCCAGCCTCGGGCAGCGCTATTATTTAAGAATATGTTGACTGTATGAAAAAAAGAAAAGAAAATTATTATATATATATATATATATATATATATTTTTTTTTTTTACCTTTTAGGGGGGGGGGGCTCGCATTTAAATCTCGCACAGGGCCTCGCATTTCTCCCAGGCGGCCCTGACTACAGCCCTGATATAGTCCGACAGCATCACACCTGATCCACAAGCAACTGACCTACACTACAGTATTCAGCTTGGAAGATGTTGTTGTGGAAGCGAGATGGCGGAGCCGATGGCCATTTTTTGGGCAGCCCTCAATCCAATGTAGGGCCTTCAGTCATCAAAACCCAGGCTGTATTAATGTCTACCGTCATGGATCCATGCAAAGGTTAGGGTTTTTACTATATACCGTCATCCACGATATAAACAACAAATGTGTTCCTTGCAGCAGTATTGTAAATATTTTGGGATATAAATTGGATTAAATGGTAAATGTGATTAAGAAGATACAACTCCTTGAAATGAAAGAAAACATCCTCATAATTGCATTACAAAAGTAAATACATTAACACATTCCTTGCCAAGAACGAGTTTACTCGTTATTGCCCGCCAATCTAATAACGCCAACAACGAGTTTACTCGTTTTTATGATCGTTATTTCCTTTATTCGCTATTGGCATTCATAATTCATCCAGCAAGGCTGTGGGAGCCTCTGGACTCTGTCTGATATTGCAACACCTCAATACCGCGGCCTGGTGGATTTCGGACGAGTTGCACTCCACTCTAAACCGGATGTGGCGCTCTGTGCATCGGGGAAAATGTTCCGGCAGAGCTATCTTGTTACGTGGATCCAGACAAACACTCAAGTGCATTGGATCGCTTTCGAGACGCAAGAATCAATATGCTTTCGGCGTTTATTGCGTCGTACAAGCGGAAAATTGATCTAGCAGATCAAAATCAAATAATTGGAATATTTTTTCTCCAGACTCATCGGCCACAGGTAAGAGGAATCTAACGTTAATTCCAGCTCGATTGTCCATTTATTTCATTGCAATCCATCTGATCAACGTATGATGTCGTACTAAAGAAAGCCGTTACTGACAATCAAGGAATCATAAACGACCCCCCCCCCCTTTCCTTCACGCATGATGGAGCATAATGTATACCGATCATATGCATTTGAATTTTTTAATATAGCGTGTATAGGAACGAAACGCCAATCGTTGTATATGTGTAATGTATAATGTGTATGTATAATATGCGTCGGGGCCTACAACTCGCGTTCTAGGAATTACTGCTCTACACTCTAAAAACACGTATATTCACGACGGTACTAACACGACAATGTATGAATGGAAAAATATAACGTTCCCACATCCGGAACGATAGATACCCGATGTTGAATGGGCCATAGTAATGTCGATATAGCTATAATGTTTAAAAAGTTATAGCCCTGCAAAGAAGGTGAGCGACTCCATGGGCAGAGAGTGGTATATAATAAGATGGGCAAACTGTGTGGCAGACAATGTGTTAAAGAATATGTCAATCACCGTCATTTGCATGGGGAAAAAAACAAATACCGTCAAATATCATTATACCATCTGGCATCAAAAATATAATAATATCATATTTTGACCATATTGCCCAGCCCTAAGGCCACCCATGCTAAAAATCTATTTTGTATTGGAATGAATGCACTCAAGCCAAGGTACTAAGACGGTTTGAATAAAAGCATCCAGTCCACCAAAAGGCCTACAGTATGTTATGTTGGCTATAAGCTGTACGTTATATAATCATCCGTCACAATTCTACAAGTTATAGTAGTAATATATCCTGGTTTCTTTTAGGTTTGCACACTAGTTAGTTAGTTAGTTAGTTAGTTAGTTAGTTAGTTAGTTAGTTGGCAAGCGGAGGAGCACAGCAGACTTGTGACACGGGTCATGACAGCCAGCCAACACACCCCCAGGCAAACCACACACAAGTCTCTGGGATGGCATCCCTTCAACCGACTCATATCACTATAACATACACACCCACACATACTTGCCCTCTGACCTCCCTTAGCTGTGTGTGTGTATGTGTGAGTATGCACATGTGTGCCGTCATGCATACTCCTGTATGTGTGCGAGTGTTCAAGCATGCATGTGTTTGTGTATGTGTATGTATATGTGTGTGTACTGGCAGGGGACTGAGAGTACAGTTGGAGTGACGTACTACAGCCATGAGCGTCAGTCCATTCATGAGTAACACGCACACACACACACATCCCCCGCCCCCCTCCCCCCGGAGCTGCTAATGCGATACTAAATACCACGTGGGTTCCTTACCCCCTTTTCCCACCAATCGCCGGCGAGCGCTGTGATCACACACACGCATACGCTCCTAGTACCCGCCCCCCCCCCCCTCACACACACGTGTGCGTATGTACACATGTGCTCTCGCGCCATGACTTAACACGCCAGTTACATATACAGTATGCTCGTACGCCGACATGCCGTACGAATGCAGACGTGGGCTTTCGCGTGGCTGCTTACACGCGCGTGAGCATACGCAAATTCCTCAATGCCACGTTCCCTTAGGCGGTGATGAAAAGATCAAATGCTTCTCGCGGTACCAGCTTGCTACGCGGTCAAATGAGGAGGCGGAGTGGATGATGGATGGATGATCAATAAACAGACAAATGGATGGATGGGTAGATAGATGGATGGATAAATGGATGGTTGGATGGATGAATGGGTGGATAGATGGATGGATGGATGGATGGATGGATGAATATAAAATCTCATTCCCTTTGAGTTGCCTTGTAAACAACAACCCACTGTTTCTAGGTAAGAGAAGCTGCCTCCAAATTGATAGGGGGAGGAAATAGTGAATAAAAACAAGACTACATTACATGAGTAAGAAGGTATATGAGAGACGTAGAAAGAGAAATGGAGGGAGAGAGATTGATGGGGAGAAAGAGATAGAGAGATGGAGAGAAAGAGATTGAGAGAGAGCGAGAGCTGTTATGCCCCCACACACCATGACTCATCTCCGGTTTCGTACCCAGCAGGAGAGGGGTTATGTGTGTGTATGCGTGTGAGAGAGAGGGAGAGAGTGAGAGAGAGAGGGAGAGGGAGAGAGAGAGAGAGAACACGAGTGACTGGTGTGGGGGGAGCTGTCACAACTGGGAACGTTTAACAAGTCCCCAGACAATTCTGACTTTAATTGATTCAAGACTAGAGCCAGCTCAACCACACATGTGCCATCAAGAAATCAGAATAAATTTCTCAGTACTGCTCATAATGATGAAGACTAATATACTGGAATAATATTGAAGTTTGCAAGGCAATTACCAAGAGTGGGTGGTAAAAAAGAAGGAAAAAAACGTTAGTCACCCCGGAAGCACAGCGTCGCAAAACAGGCGCAAATTAGTTTAGTTTACTCAGTTAATTTGAGGGACAGTGCATATTAATCAACAGTTTATACATTTATAAATTAATAAAAGAAAAACTGTAAATATGCCAACATTAGCAGGGTTGCTAGTTTTCAGGTGTAGGCAGCCGGCAGGGACTACACCTGAAAACTAGCCTGGGCTAGATGTTTAAGCCAGAAAAGAAACAGAAAAAAATGGAAAGAAATAGAAGGATATAAAGCTAATATAAAAACAGTTTAAACCATATTCTGTACATTCACTCTCTGGGCATTTTGTGGATCTATAAAAAATAAAATAAAATAGATGATCAGTATGATCTTTAAATGTATCACATCTGAGTGACAGAATTCGGCTATAGAGCACATCAAGTCCTTGTGTATGTCATGTGTGTTTTCCCCCTCGTTTGAAAACTGGAAGGTGAGGAGGATGCAGCAGCACATGCGCAGCAGCACCGAGTAAGATAGCCCCGCCCCGCCCCGCGCGCGAGACTTTTCAGGAGGTAAACAACGGCCACTCCCCCTACAGTCGGCTCGCGAGCTCACGGTCTGCTCGCTCGGCACGAAGCAGGGGAGAGGAGAGGAGAGGAGAGGGAGAGGGGATGACGGAGGGAGAGAATAGTTGCTCTAATTCCTTGATATGTGTGTGTGTGTGTGTGCGTGCTCAGCCTTCCAAAAAGCGCTCCCTGTTCCTTCTCTTCGCCAGGGAGTAACACGTGCGCCACAAATATGAAACCCGACGTTTAAGATCAATTGCATGATTCGCCAAAATGGTCATCATCATCAACGTGCTGTTATACAACAACTTCACAGTTATCGCTACCATCAAAAGTGTGTGTGGTGTGTGTGTGTGTTCAGCACCGTCTGCTGTTACATTTGCCCGCTCGCTGCCCTCGCCCACAGACAGTTTACATGTAATAATAGTAACATTGTACTTGTAGTAGTAGAACCGGGCCAATAATCAAGGTGCAATACATGTACAACTAACTTCATGTTGCACTTACTATTTCAAGATAACGCGTTCAACATTGCTTCGGAACACGACATTACAAGTTTTTATTAAAACGCCGGTATCCCTTCTTCATATATATTCCTAGGATGTTGAGGCGTGTTGTTGTCCGCGGTGTTCCCTGCAGCTTGACCCACATGCAGCACCGGGCTAACTAACGTCAGGCACCCCTCTGGCTACTAGGTCTGACTGACTGACAACCCGCTTCAAAAGTGCGTGCAAGCTACTCCCCTGCTAGCAGCTAGCACCATAGTAGCTGCTACTGTACTTCTTGTGTGCAAGAATCCAAAACCTGTCCCACCTTTTTTTTTTTTTTTTTTTTTTACCTTGATCGCAGTCAGCTTCAGGTGGCGGAACGTCCTCGGTTCTGGACGGCGGGTTATTATTCCGAACGATTAGGAGATCATTTGAAGCGAACGGTCCACATGTACTCCCAGTGGGTTCAGCGGTACAGTCTGGTTCCTCAGTGCCCGGCTGCCTGGCTGCTAGCCCCCCTGCCTGTGTCCACGTTAGTGACAGGACCGTCCCTTCCTTCCCGGTGTGTGTGTGTGGTGACAGCAGCGCGTCAGATTTGCAAAGATGAACGAGTCCAAATAAAATTTAAATAAAAAGTAGCGATAGACAGAATCCTGGCTGCAGGTCAGCAGCAGTGGTGGTTATATTGTAGAAAGATGCGAGGTGCGCGCTGCAAGATCATTTTCAGAAAGCATGTCGCATTTCAAAAACTGCCCAAAAAAAAATCCGCTAGGTCTCGATCTCTCTTGACGCGAGAGTGTGTTTTCCTCCCCGGTGCCACAGCACGTAAAAAGCAGGGTGCTTAATTTCCAAAGGATGAGTCATAAAAAGATTGCAAGCTTAACTGGCTAGTTTCGCAACGTTCCTCCTTCAAAACAGAGCTTCCTCCTCACTTGCTGCTGGCTTGCTGAGCTCCCCCCCTTTGCCCGACCGTGTACACCGTTCTCTGCACAAACGCACAAGCAGGTCTTGCAACCTCACACAAAAATCAGCTCATGTCATTAGCTTGAAAACTCTTTTGGCGCCATATTTATTATGGCGTACTTTCAATTCACCGTTACCGAAAGCCGCACTTCCTATTCTAAATGCAAGATGATAATAACGCCTCGGAGAGGAAAGGGTGGGCATTGAATCTTCACCTGTCACTTTTGAAAGTAAATCATGTGCAATTGTAGCCAGTATAGATATCGGCAGGCAACGAGAATATATATATATATATATCAACAATCCTCCTCTAAAGAAATCCTGTGTTTCGTTTTCATTTTCTGAACAAGCTTGGAATATGACTGATTCAATAGACCCGCTCCACATTAAATAGTTAATTACCCTGTTTTTTTAGGCGTCTTGCTGGAAATAATTTCATTATGAATAGCCAAGACTGACATGTGCCAGGCCTGGACTGGCCATCTAGCATACCGGGCATTTTCCCGGTGGGCCGACGCATATTTGGGCCGTTATGATTTGATTAAAAAAAATTATAATTATAAAAAAAATTTAAATTTTATTATTTTTTCATTTGGTCAACGACCGGCCCACTACTAGGCTGGGACAGCGGCCCATTGGTACTGACTGACACTGGGCTGGCCCAATCACATATCTTACTAAGCACCCCCCAGCCAGTCGTGCAGGTACATGACTGAGAGGGGGGCTGGGATGGGGCTGTGGTACATGACTGAGAGGGGACTGTGGTACATGACTGAGAGGGGGGCTGGGATGGGGCTGTGGTACATGACTGAGAGGGGACTGTGGTACATGACTGAGAGGGGACTGTGGTACATGACTGAGAGGGGGCTGTGGTACATGACTGAGAGGGGACTGTGGTACATGACTGAGAGGGGGCTGTGGTACATGACTGAGAGAGGGCTGTGGTACATGACTGAGAGGGGACTGTGGTACATGACTGAGATGGCCTGTGGTACATGACTGAGAGGGGGCTGGTACATGACTGAGAGGGGGCTGTGGTACATGACTGAGAGGGGGCTGGCTGGTACATGACTGAGATGGCCTGTGGTACATGACTGAGAGGGGGCTGGGATGGGGCTGTGGTACATGACTGAGAGGGGACTGTGGTACATGACTGAGATGGGGCTGTGGTACATGACTGAGAGGGGACTGTGGTACATGACTGAGAGGGGGGCTGGGATGGGGCTGTGGTACATGACTGAGAGGGGACTGTGGTACATGACTGAGATGGGGCTGTGGTACATGACTGAGAGGGGACTGTGGTACATGACTGAGAGGGGACTGTGGTACATGACTGAGAGGGGACTGTGGTACATGACTGAGAGGGGGCTGTGGTACATGACTGAGAGGGGGCTGGCTGGTACATGACTGAGATGGCCTGTGGTACATGACTGAGAGGGGGCTGGCTGGTACATGACTGAGATGGACTGTGGTACATGACTGAGAGGGGGCTGGTACATGACTGAGAGGGGGCTGGCTGGTACATGACTGAGAGGGGGCTGGTACATGACTGAGAGGGGGCTGTGGTACATGACTGAGAGGGGGCTGGTACATGACTGAGAGGGGGCTGTGGTACATGACTGAGAGGGGGCTGGTACATGACTGAGAGGGGGCTGGTATACAGGACTGAGAGGGGGGCTGGTATACATGACTGAGAGGGGGCTGGCTGGTACATGACTGAGAGGGGGCTGGTACATGATTGAGAGGGGGCTGGTACCATGTATTGGACTGACTAACACTGGGCTGGCCCAATCACATCTCTTACTAAGCACCCCCCGCCAGTCGTGTGGTACATGACTGAGAGGGGGGCTGGTACATGACTGAGAGGGGGCTGTGGTACATGACTGAGAGGGGGCTGGTACATGACTGAGGGGGCTGGTATACAGGACTGAGAGGGGGGCTGGTACATGACTGAGAGGGGGCTGGCTGGTACATGACTGAGAGGGGGCTGGTACATGACTGAGAGGGGGCTGGCTGGTACATGACTGAGAGGGGGCTGGTACATGACTGAGGGGGCTGGTATACAGGACTGAGAGGGGGCTGTGGTACATGACAGAGGGGGCTGGTACATGACTGAGAGGGGGCTGGTACATGACTGAGATGGGGCTGTGGTACATGACTGAGAGGGGGCTGGCTGGTACATGACTGAGAGGGGGCTGGCTGGTACATGACTGAGAGGGGGCTGGTACATGACTGAGAGGGGGCTGTGGTACATGACTGAGAGGGGGCTGGTACATGACTGAGAGGGGGCTGGTACATGACTGAGAGGGGGCTGTGGTACATGACTGAGAGGGGGCTGGCTGGTACATGACTGAGAGGGGGCTGGCTGGTACATGACTGAGAGGGGGCTGGCTGGTACATGACTGAGAGGGGGCTGGTACATGACTGAGAGGGGGCTGTGGTACATGACTGAGAGGGGGCTGGTACATGACTGAGAGGGGGCTGTGGTACATGACTGAGAGGGGGCTGGTACATGACTGAGAGGGGGCTGGTACATGACTGAGAGGGGGCTGGCTGGTACATGACTGAGAGGGGGCTGGCTGGTACATGACTGAGAGGGGGCTGGCTGGTACATGACTGAGAGGGGGCTGGTACATGATTGAGAGGGGGCTGGTACCATGTATTGGTACTGACTAACACTGGGCTGGCCCAATCACATCTCTTACTAAGCACCCCCCGCCAGTCGTGTGGTACATGACTGAGAGGGGGGCTGGTACATGACTGAGATGGGGCTGTGGTACATGACTGAGAGGGGGCTGGCTGGTACATGACTGAGAGGGGGCTGGTACCATGTATTGTGCATCATTGTAGGTCAAACCATTAAAAAGTTAATTTCCACAGCAGCCATTTTGGATTTTGGTCTCTCACAAATTTCCCCGCCTTTTTTTTAAATACACCCCGGCTAAATTTGTTTATTAACCCTCCTAGATAACAAATCCATTGAGAAACGAAGTGCCACAGATGACCCAACTACTAGGTCCATATCGTATGATATTATTAAAAAAATCATTAGGATAAGGGTTCCCTTGATAAAGATGCATTAAAAGGCTGTATAATATACAACACCTGTAGCTCAACTGCAAAAACTGCTTTTTTTATTTGATTAGATTTGTATTTGTAAATTAAAAACACATCATAAAACAAATTATCTTGACCAATTTGTATTCCTGAGGATATCACCTAAAAGCATTAATTAAACATTTCCAAGGTGGTCCTCGATGGAAGACATAAAATTACAGCACATAGCCTACTCAACTGCTAAAATTTATGCCTACTTATGTATTAGCCTACAGGGAAAAACACATTCACAACAGGCAGCAAAGTTTATTTTCAGCCAAGTATGGTAATAAGGTAACTATTAGGATATATATGGTATGGATTACTTACTCTTATAACTTATTACTATCTGTGGTAGCTCTAGTCTCCACCTACACAAATAGTTTTTGGGCTGTCCATTGATCATGCACCTTCACATGGTAGGCACATTAACGTAAGGTTATGTATATAACCAAGTTCTATGAATTATGGCGACGCTCAGCATCATCTGCACTGTACTTCACTTCGTGCACGAGCACTGAATAAAAAATTCCACCATGTACCTTTACATCCCAACATTCGTCTGGCCACACCCCCATCCGCTTACCTTCTGAGGCCCCCCACAACCATCAGACCGGGGAGGACCGAGCCTCCCGACCCTTCCTAATGGAGGATACCCCCCCTATTGGAGGCTTACGGGAGGGAGACTGATCCGACCGTGCGAAGAGGAACTCAAGCAACTCAACGCACAGGGTGAGCAGACCGTGGCTTGACCCCACGACTACACACACGCACAATCCGCATGCCACCAGGGAACGAACGGAAGGAACAACCTCGTTACTGCCCCCAAAATCACGGGGTCAAGAGCAAACCCAACCCCGTGGCAAGGCCGTAGCAGCGGAGCGCGAAGGAAGACCCAGACCCACTGAAGGGACTGGATCCCCTGGAAAAAGGGGGCCCGGAGAGGTCAATGACGCCAGGCATCAAGACCCCACCAGGCGGTCACTTAATGACACCGCCCCCCACATCGCCAGCGTATTCGGATAAGGCCCCTCCAAGAGCGGGCCCTTTCCCCCCAATAGCACACCACCTGGCACACTGACCCTGCAGAACAGGCAGTCAGCATGGCCGTAAGCACTCAAAAAGGTTAACCAACGGAAGCAGGCAGCGCACCGGGGAAACCAGGCAGCAGGCTGTAACCTGAGCCTGGAGCACTGCGGACGAGACAGGCGCCAAAGGAGTCAGCTGAAAACAGCCCCCCCGGCGGAAGGGGCGTATGCTGGCGTTGTTGATCACCATGACAAAGCCTCCATTAAAAAAAACCCACCCAGGGGGGTCGAGGCAGAGAAGGCTGACATGATTGGCAGACGTCATGAACGTGCAGGGGCACACTCAACCGGGCAACCCGGGAGTTGACTCTGCTCCAACATACCAGGGAATCAACTACCCTCTCGGTACAGACGGTGGTTGTTCCTATAACCCCTCAAGAAAAAACTCCAAAACACACCTGCGGGTATACACCAGCTATACCGCAGTACAAGTGTTTCAGTTTCCAAAAAAGGGTTATTTACTTCGGACCGGGCCCGGCGGCCCGGGAAGCACACAGGATTACCAGAGGGAGTCCAGAAGACCACCCCAACAGCCCCCTCTTTGCCATGCGTGAGAGAGGAGCGAAAGAAAGGAGAACCAGCCCCTTACAATAGTGCCAGGTACAAAAGAGTACCCAACAAAGGGTCTCCATAACGCCTAACCCTGTGACACCCGGGCCGACCCGGCATTTTTCCCCCTGAAAAAAGCCCAAGTCCCTCAGGGTACCAGAACAGCAGATCTGCATCCCCGGCGGACAACGGGTTAACTGACCTGGACCAGCGTGACCAGAACCAGTCCCGTGCCCTAACCACGCCGACATGCCTACTCCAGGAGAAGGGGCAGATATGCGTGTTGATCTAAAACATGAAAAGAGGGCGCCACCCAGACGGTCCGGTTTGAACCGTGCACGGTGGCCCACCCCCAGGGCGTGAGACCCCTCTACCTATGTTCTGATCTATTCCGTTAACATCCCCCAGATATGAACGAGAATCCGTCGAGACCTAGTAACAGGCTCTCGGAAGAGGGAAAAAAACCCATCCCAGTTGCTTTATAAAAACGCTGTTTTAATAACAAGCAACCAAGGCGTACTAGCCACCCGTATGATTCTTATCAGAAACACCCAGAGCCAGCACTATGCATGCGTCGGGACACAAAACACATCAATGAACAGTCCAACCAGACCCCACATTGATCCCTCAAGGCGCCTGGGAGAACGACAAGAAGGGTGTGGTGCTTCATATACTCCACACTCTTTTATTAAAAAAGAAAGAAACACCGACTGACATGAATCCCACTTGACGCAGCCGAGGATAAAAACTGTTTACATTTTTATATCCCGTCATCCCTACCACAGAGGATAGACGGAACTCCCCAGAGAGACTTCCCACGTGAGCCATAGATTGAAAAAGCCACGGTAACCTTGAGTCATGTGACCAACCGACTCAAGTTACGCGTAGGGATGTCCCGATCGCCTTTTTTTGCTTCCGATCCGATCCCGAGCATGTGATTTTAAATATCTATCGATCCGATCGTTTCCGATCCGATCTTTCACATTAGTAATCAATTTTGACGCATTTTTGTCAGAAACTGGCAGAGCGAGACAAGCCCAGTATAATAGTTGCCTAGTATAATAGTCCGGGGCGCGAGAGCGGAGGCTTTTGTTATTACATTCACCCTGAGAAATGTGCTTCTGCTTCATATGAGAAATATTAAAAGTTTCAATATATGTTTGCACATTAGTATACATTCAGTGTTCGACTTACGTAATGGTCCATTCTGGTCTGAAACGGCGACGATAATCCTCAGTCACGTAACGTTATCCTCCAGTTGAAAAGTTAGTCTGAAAACTTCGCCTCCAGCCTGCTGCTTCATGAGTTTTTCCTCCACGCGGAATCTCCTCCTTGCAAACATTGCAACTGGCTTGACTTTATATTTTAAAATGCTTAGTTCCAAACCTCTGACATTAAGTCTAGCTGCTCAAGTCAGTGGATATTAACCGTGTTTCGGGAGCGACGTGTTGTTGTTGTGATCAATTCAATGTGGTCGCGTGTAGCGTGTAGCGTCTAAATTAAAGGGAATGTTTGTTGCAACGGTGAAAATTAAAGGGGAATGTGTTTGTTGTGGATAATTATTCTGCTCTGTGTGACAATAAATACATTAATGATGATATATTATATGTAATTTAAAACCAAAACTAAGGCCTCCGTATGAGTTTAAGACGTGGACATGGTCATGTTTGTTGAATACAATTTTTCTTTTTTTGACTGCCGATTTTTATAATTTTTTTTTCCCGATCCCCGATCCTCTGAAAAGCACGTGATCGACGCCGATTCCGATCACGTGATCGGATCGGGACATCCCTAGTTACGCGTATATCGAGCGTAGTGGAACTTTAATTCCTACGCTCTATCCCGACACTTTGACAATAACAGACCTTACATACGGGTCTAACTCACGGAAGCCATCGTCCAATAGCAACGTGCGTAGTGACGTGTGCTATGACGGGGGGAAACCCAAGACTCAACGCCTGTGATAGGTGCAGAGTCTGGGAAACCCTTCCCCCCCCCCCTCCCTGCCAAGCCGTCTAACAGCTTGGCCCTGACTGAACTAATAAGAGAGGAATAAACCCCCTGACCAATCAGAAGAGGGAAGGAGGGGTTTATCCGGTACCCCCTCACAAGCCCAACCCTTGCATACAACAACAACTAGCCATATGATACCTTTAGTAGCAATGCTAATGAATAGCGCAAGCTAATACAATGCACGCTAACCACAGATAATCTGTGAACAGGGTTTATAACAAGACCAAGTCGCGTGTGTGTGTGAATCCTACACCCGCATCCATGTTGTAACACAGAAAAAACATTGATAGAGAGAGAGAGACAGAGCCGTGGTACGTTTTCATACGAGCATTACTGCAAACCCAACACAACAGTGTTGTAGCTCAATATCACTGTGTAAGCAACAGAGCACACAACTAGCCTCTACCTTTATGTGGAGATTCAGGCTGAGGCAGAAAAAAAACCTTTTTCAACCGAGTGTAGGCTGCAGGCCTTGCTTAAGCTCTAACATGAATGTAACCCTCCTATCAACCCATACTAGCGAAGATTCACACGTTTCAACCCCATCATATGTTTGGTGAATAAACACACAGTTTGTTAACAAAAAATACAGTCCCCCTTTAGAGGGGACTCTTTATTTTTGAACAAAATCATAGCAGGGCCGGGAAGCGAAAAACAGAGGGGGGACCACAGGGGAAAAAAGTCACTGGGTCCTAGCGACGCCTGCCACGAGCCGCTCGGGATTTGCCACCTCGTGGAGCACCGGAGGGACGGTAAACGATCGGCGGCTGGTCACGACGATCCCTACCGTCGCCTCTGGGCGTAGATGGGCCGGCTGTCGTAACGGAGGCGCCCTCTCTCCTCCTGACCTTCTTCCCCGAAGGTCCAGCAGTGGCGGTGGTGGCAGCGGCGGCCACGGCGGAAGATGCTCGACGACGTGGCGGCCGTCTGACTCCACCGGCGACATCGGGAGGGGGGAAATGAGGCTGGAGCACGGATCGCTCCTCCTGCATCTCTCTGCAAGTCGAGGTCATCAATTGCAGGGCCGTCCCGAATAGTCCAGCATCGGAGAGGGGTGCCGTCAGAAGTGGAACTCTCTTCTTCTCCGGCACACGCGCCTGCTCCAGCCAAAGGTGGTGCTGGACCAGAGTTGCCAGGGCGCGCACTTTCCCAGCGGCTATAGCCTGCGGCTGAGTAAGATGCAGGATGGCTCCTGCCGACTGGGCGAGCTGGTCATGTTGTACATCAGTCAGCTCCGTGCCGCCCGTCAATATCCCGGACATGAATCTCGCCAGCTGCGCGATGTTAGACGCGGCAGCTAGAGATTGTGTTCCGGTGATAAATGACTGGTCGCTCCAATATGCCAACCGCCTCGCCGATTTCCCTTGGGGAACCGGCTTCCGTAACGGCTCCCACACCACCTCCGGACAAAGGAGCGCCGCCATCGGCCTATCAAGCCGTGGCACGCCCTCCTTCATACCGTCGACCAAACCCGCCACCCGCGTGACTTGCACGTAGGCAGGAGTAAGGCCTATGATGTGGGAGACCACCTGTCCCTGACGGACATAGGCCGCCATTTAGGGGAAAAATGGGTAGACAACGTCCACCCCTCTCACCGGGCGACGTTGCCATAGATGAGCTATGAGATCATCAGGGACAGGAACAGGCAGTGGCTGCGGCAGCGGCACGCCGTTTGCGACTGCCGCCGCCGCCGCCATGAGCTCGGGAAACAAAGCACGCAGTTCCCCCTGCAGACTTTCCTCCTCCGAGCCCGCATCCCTCACATACAGCAGGCTACTACTGGTCAAGGAGCCACACTACGATGTGGCTGATAGCAGGGCATCCCGCCGACGAGTCAGAGGTTCTACCCCAACGTCTTCGAACGAGGCGCCCCAAGGAGACATCTCACCCCCCTCCAGTGTTACCTGGACGGGCGGGAGACATGTCTCCACCGGGCCTTCAAATAAGAACCCGTCCGCCTCTATCATGTAGTCCTCTGTCTCCATCGGGCATGTAGAGACCGACGCATCCTCACCTGGCTCCAGCAACTCACCAAAACCGGGCCGTTCACGTCTGGAACCAGAGCCGGAACCAGGCCATCGCACAGGCGACGGCCCCGGTGCACCAGCTCCTTGGAGAGGCAAACTACCCATCGGACGCCTACCGGGCGTGGCTGCCGACCACGAGAGAGGTCTCAGCCCCGCTCCAAGACGCACGACGGAGGCGGAAATGGAGAACCGCTGGTGAAGAGTAGCGTTGCGAGCGCGACTCCCCGAAGTAGAAAAATATGAGAGAAGAAAAAAACAAGCAACAATGTAAACACGTCTCAACTTTCTTCAGCTAACAACCTCGTCAAGTGTGGGATCTACCGAAGGCACTTCCTTGTGGTGAAAGTGAAGAAGGAGGCGAGTAGGTGACCACACACCTGCTTATGAAGGTAAGCGGATGGGGGTGTGGCCAGACAAATGTTGGGATGTAAAGGTACATGGTGGAATTTTTTATTCAGTGCTTGTGCACGAAGTGAAGTACAGTGCAGATGATGCTGAGCGAAAGCCATAATGAAATAGAACTGTAGGTCAAACTCCCCAAACAAACAAGCACACCATTGATTTAATTGCCATATAAATCACATACAAAGATCTTACTATTACTCTTCTCTGAACATGAATATAAAACAAGAAGGTGATCTATTAACTGTGTAAACCTTATGCAATATTCATCATTGATATTTGAATACTTGAAATCTGTATGAACTGAGTAGTTAGTATCAAATGAAATAAGATGGAACAGCCCCATGCATTCATTGAATAAACAACTATTTGCTCATTACCAGTATGGTATTGTTTAATATGTACAGCTTTTTGCACATCTTTGTCAGGGAATTCCAACAATTTTGGACCTGAATGTACCAGTTAATTGTAATCATCTCTCTCTCTCCTTATGTCTAGTCAAGCCAGGTTGTGGAGGAGAGAGACAGGGGGGAACAGGTTATAGACTACTTTGCCCATCCTGAGCCTGCTATGATGCAGATGTTTTTACATCACCACCCAAAACAATATTCAGCCAAGAGTGAGTGAGTACACTGGTCCACTTGCACTGGTACACTTGTCCATGGCACTTACTACCCAGTTTTGTAGTGGTTTGGGGGAATAGTACAGTAGATACGCATATTTAAGGGGACCGCAAGGATGGTGTACTGGTGGGTGGTGTCCGACCGATTATGGTGGGCCGGTCTGGGCCAAAAATGCCAGGGCCGATTTTTGGTCCCAGTCCAGCCCTGCTGACATGTGCCTATTGTTCATGATATCAATAGTATCGATTGAATTCATGAAGCCATTGCCTACCCACTGTGTCAACTCAAATGCATAGCCTCTGTCAGAATAACTAATAAACACTATGACCAGGTCCCATAGTAATTCTATGCCATTTATGGACACTTATCCAAAGCACCTTACAGGTACAATATAGCCTACATTTTATTTTAGAATGCAGCCCCAGTGGGGATAAAAGCCCTAACAGCCAGTGTTAGTATAGTATCATGCTTTTCCAATCGAGCCACTAAGACAATTTCTTCCATTAGCTCTTCTCTGAAACCTATAGTTAACGAGGGCAATGCTACAGTATTAATCATTTATAACAACAACTGCACTTCGCACCCCAGCCCGCCCCTCCTAGAAAAAGCACCCCCCAGCTCTTATGAAATAGTCTTATATGTACATTTCAGTGTCTATAAACATCTCCTCTTAACCAGAGCTATTGCTAATTGTCATGGGCAGGGAGGCGCCATTTATGTCATAGCAATAACAGATAACCTGAATTGTTCTAATTAATATCCACACAGCCGTTTATATCTCAGGGCTCACTGTCTGGTCAATACATGGTCCCAAATCACTGCAGAGTCAGGAGGCTGTGGTAAAATTAAGGTCATTCTGATGAGTAGCTAAATGGGACAATTCTACCAGCAACTAACACACACACGCATGCACACACACACACACACACACACTGGACAGAGATGAGAGACTTTTTCAGCATCACACACACAATGTCAGGTGCACAAACGCTCATATCAGGTGTCCCACAGTCAGTAGATGAAGAGAGAAAGGGAGTGTGAGATAGAAAAGAAAGAGGGGGGCCAGAGTGAGTGAATGAGAGGGAGAAGCAGAGTGAGTGAGAGAGAAGCAGAGTGAGTGAAAGAGAGAGAGAGAGAGGGGTGCTCTTTTGCACAAAGTGAAATGAGGCGGTGAAGGACACAGAGGAGGGTTTTGTCTGGCACACGTTCAAATGCAAAAGCTGCATCCAGTACACCTTGCCCCCCCCTCCCATAACATAGCAGGGTTAAATTCCCCAGAGAAAACAGTCTGTGACCCTTTTCATGGTTTATTTTTTTATGTGCGCTAATGCAATTGACTCTCTACTCCACTCGTCGTTAATTTGGCAGTTAGACGCACATCATAAACCAGATGTGTTCATAATTGATCTCCATTTGGGACCCTAAAGGTGCACTATGTCGTTTTGGGAAAGTCATAGGAGTGAAAAGATGATTTTCATAACTGAGTAAACAAAGCTGTCCTCAGAGGGACACTGTGTTTCCCTGGAATGCTGCGTGAAGCCAGAAAGCTACCTGAAAAGTTACTGTTTGGTTGTTATTGTTGTTGTTGTTATTATTGATGATTATGTTGTTGTTGTTGTTATTGATATTGTTGTTGTAATGTAATGTTTCATGCAATGTGTTCACACCGAAAACGTCATGATATGATTTCAGGCTGCCAATACATTTGGAAAAACCTGGAGTGCGTGCCTGGACATTGTTTCCCTATTTTTATGTTGTAATGTAAACAAATCCCCCTTCCCTTCAAATAGTGCACCTTGAAGTGGATGTGATTGGTATTGTGCTGAAGGGAGGTGTGTGTGTGTGTGTGTGTGTGTGTGTGTGTGTGTGTGTGTGTGTGTGTGTGTGTGTGTGTGTGTGTGTGTGTGTGTGTGTGTGTGTGTGTGTGTGTGTGTGTGTGTGTGTGTGTGTGTGTGTGTGTGTGTGTGTGTGTGTGCGTGCGTGCGTGCGTGCGTGCGTGCGTGCGTGCGTGCGTGCGTGCGTGCGTGCGTGCGTGCGTGCGTGCGTGCGTGCGTGCGTGCGTGCGTGCGTGTACCATCCAATACACAGTTGGCAGTTGGGTTAACAAAATAAAAAAGAGTGAGAAACTACCTCAGTAATGGGGAGGCTGGTTGGATCTTTTTATTTCCTTTTTTAAACCCTTTGTGGTGTGTTTTTGTTGTTGTTTGTTGTGTCAAATATTTCCTCAGAATTCCATTTTGGAATTCTTGAACATTAGGTGTAGAACGATGACGTGGTGACTTTATGGTGTGGAAGAAGAGCATAGCTTTTGATGCAACTCCTATGCATGAGAGGTGGATGACAAGTCACTGTCAATTCAGTTCACATTTTAATTGTCCCACAAGCGGAAATATAATATAATACAATAATTATAGATACCATAAGAATGCATAAAATAAACAGAGATGGATGGCGGTTAGATACAATACTAAAGAGGTAGATATATTTATTTTAAAAAGAAACATGCTAAAGTGTGCAGAAATGCAAACGTGGGAAGTGCAACGTTTTACATTGTGTGCAAATCAAGCATAATCATTGTATGTGGGATAAAGGAAATGTTGTATCTATTGCATTTTGCCCCTGGGTATACCTGTACGGTACTCCAGCCTGAGGGGAGATGCTTGAATTCCTCAGAGAGAAGGTGAAATGTAATACAATGAAATATAATACAATATAGATATAATAAACGCCCATTAAATAAACAGAGATGAATGGTGGTTAGACACAATACACGTGTAAAGAGGTCAGTGGTGGAAGAAGCACACAGTTTCTTACTTTAAGTAAAAGTAGAAATACTCAGATGAGATCGTACTCTGGTAAAAGGCCTCCATTAGAAATTCTAGGTAAGTAAAAGTATAGAAAGTAGAAAATACTTTATATTTAATGTACTGCAGTATCAAAAGTAAAAGTACAGATGACACATGATGTTCTTTAGTGCTCAGGAGCATTCAGCCCTCGACCCTTTGACCTTTAAAGGTTATAATAAAGTGGTATGAGGTCCACTTATGCTGCTCTGATTACGTCCTCTTGAAGTTGACAGGCTTCAAATTTAAAAGGACATTGTCTTCATCAACTTATGCCATGTCTTGTGTGCAAAATATTTTTGTTCAATGTGACTAGTAACTCGTGGGTTCAGATTAATGTAGTGGAGCAAAAGTACAAAGTTCCTAAAAATAAAAATACAAAAAGTACAAGTTCATCGACTGCTCCTCATCAATGATTTTGGTCGCCACATTGCACGCTTTTTGTTTTGTTCTGCATATTCAAGTTACCATACCAAGAAACCAATGAAAAGGTTATATATAGATAATTATGCTGACTAGTGGCCATTGATACATCACCATTAGAATGTTCACTTCTCAAAATTGAAACCAACCTGTTGATATTCTTCACCAATGTTGACCAGTCGTCACTTGTTCGCCTAGCTGCAATGCCGAAACCAGCCATAATCTTCACCTAAAAAGTTCTTTATAAACTTAACCCTTACCCTAACCCTAACCTTTACAGTGAAGACCTCACACCCCACCCTATAATAGATAATAATAGCTATAATAGAGATGGGGGAAAAAATATCATAGATTTTCGAGGATATAGCATTTTCTACTTTGCAACTGGGCTGTTTAGTGACAACCATTTTGGCTAGTAGCCATTGTTACTTCACAATGTACATTGTACCATCATCATTAGAATGTTCACTTGGATCACCATTGTTCACCATTATTACATTTACATTTTACATTTAGTCATTTAGCTGACGCTTTTATCCAAAGCGACTTACAAGTTCTGTACGACAAGCCATCAGGAAGGGCACAACTCTATAAGCTGAGTAACAATGTTCATCAAAGTGTTGAGTGCCACAGTGTAGGTTAGTATATTAGGACAAGTGCATGACAGTAAGGTTAGTTAGGGTTTGATTATTATTATTATTATTATTATTATTTATTAATTTTTTCATTTAGATAATGGTTGAAGAAGTGCGTTTTTAGTCAACGGCGAAAGATTGGATGGGTTTCGGCTGTTCTAACTGGGGTGGGTAGTTAATTCCACCATTGTGGGGCAAGGACTGAGAAAAGGCGGCTTCTCCTTGATGACCCTCCCGGAGCTCGGATTATTACATCATCATAAGAATGTTCACTTTGATCACTATTGTTCACCATTGTTACATCATCATTAGAACATTGACTTTGATCACCATTGTTCACCATTGTTACATCATCATTAGAACGTTGACTTTGATCACCATTATTCACCATTGTTACATCACCATTGTTCACCATTGTTACATCATCATTAGAACGTTGCCTTTAATTACCATTGTTCACCATTGTTATATCATCGTTTGAATATCCACTTCCGGGGTGCCCTCGTGGCGCACCGCATAGTGCCTCACACACCTACGCGGCAGTCCCGGGTTCGCCTCCCGCTCCCGGCCGTTATTTGTCGCATGTCTTCCCCACATCTCCTCCTGTTCTCCTTCTCCTCTATCGGTCCTGCGTGACCAGAAAAAGCTGTAAAAATGCTAAAAATAATAAGAAAATAAAAAATAATGTGATTGATTGACTGATTGATTGGGGTTGGGTAGGCAGGGTGGGAGGGGGGTAACTGTACATTGGATTATGGATGAAACCATACTTGGTCCCAAGAAGAGGGTCTCGTGTATTATTGGGTTAGGACATTTACTGTACATTGGAGGGGGTTGGGTTAGGACATTTACAGGGGCCAGTTTCGAATTGCAGTCTCCCATAGGTGCTCTTTGAGAGCTTTGGTTATGAAAGTGGGTAGTGATTCACATTCCTTTACAGCTGTGGGTAGGGCGTTCCACATTGATGTGGCATAATTGCTAAACGTGTTTTGTTTACTGATTGATTGATTGATTGATTGATTGAAAATTTTATTAACAGATTGCAGAATGGGTACAATACAGTACAGCTCAATAAACACAATTGTTAAGGGGATGCAGACCAGAGAAAGACTTTCGCCTTGTTTACATCAGGGTCCCCCATTTTCAATATAACATACTATAACAACATATGACATACATGACATACAGATAGACTACTTACATCTATACATTTATGACATACCAGATTTACAAATACAGTACTGTTTTTGATACAAAAAGAGTCTAAAAAAGAGGGTATATAAGAAATCGGTCCTGTGTGACCAGAAAAAGCTGTAAAAATGCTAAAAAGAATAAAAATAAATAAAAAGAATGTCCACTTCCAATTAAAATCAAACTGGTGTGATCATAATAGATCATTAGCAGGTCAAGTTTGTTGATTTAGATTGGCCATCCATGAAGCACAAGCTATGAGCGGGAGACATTTGGCCAAATTGATCAAATCCATCCATCAGTCTTCAGCTGCATTCAGAACTAGGAAGTTTCCAACCTCTGAGCCATATCATGTTATTATTATTTTAACTTTAACACAATCCTTTATATCAATTTCTTCAAGAAACCAAAATGATCAGATGATACATTATAATTTTGTCTTGAGAACATATTGCACACCCCGCAAATTATTTCTGAAAAGCCAGACAATCCTCAAATTGTATGCTTTGCCCTCAGGGAGTCTCTGGCACATTTTTGCATATGATTTTGGAATGTCCAGAAGTGTTTAGATTCTGGAACTGTGTCTCTTCATGTCTGTGGGGGATCATGGAACGTTCTATACCATGCTCTCCATTGGTTTTTAATGCTGATTCCTTATTGAAATGGTTGGCCTAACAGAAGCTAGAGAAATGATTGCTCTACTACGTTGACATTCCTAGCAGAGACAGTAGCGGTTCCTTAACTTTCTGGATATTCCCTACAGTATGTTGTAAGGACACACAAAACAAAACAATTTGAATGTTTTAGTTCATGCTTTTGAAAGCATAAAAGCACTATTGTATGTATTATTGGTCTGTTGTATTCAGTGATGGTAATCTTTTGGATGCAGTTTATTATTTTATTATTATTATTATTTACACCCTATTCTGAGTGATCCTTGGATGCAACAGGGCCTGTGTGTCCAGTAAGACCTTGCAGGGAGGTGTCGTGGTCGGTTGATAATGTTTTTGGTTTTTCCTACAGTATATGTATGTATGTATATGTATGTGTGTAAATGGTAAATGGTGTATTATAGCACTTTTATCCAAAGCGCCGGCGGAGGCAACCATGCAAGGTGCCAACCTGCTCACTGGGAGCAGTTAGGGATTAACCCTCGAGTCAACCTTTAAAAAACCCACTACCTGTCTCCCTAGTGACTGAAACTGCGATCTCAGTAAAACATATATTTTTCATGTATTGTTCCAATTTTCTTTCATGAATATCATTATTAACTTCAGTCCTCACCATACATATAGAATATGTATCCATTTTCAGGATTTTAACCATTTCTTAAATTAGGGTTAGGGTTATGGTTGGGGTTAGGGTTGGGGTTGGGGTTGGGGTTGGGGTTAGGGTTGGGGTTAGGGTTAGGGTTAGGGGGTTAGGGTTACCCTAGGGTTACCCTAACCCTAACCCTAACCTGTCCAGTTCTGCGACTAGGGTGAAAGGTGTTATATGGCGACTATCCAAACATTTATGGAGTCACCGAGAGACTAAACCGGGGAAATAATTCTACCTGCCAGACGCGCCGATTGTCATGAAATCACTGCTCCAGGATACTGCGTTTGGTTACTTTATTGCGATTAAAAGCAGTTGATATAGTAACGTCATTAAAAGCAAATCACAGCTTGATTGGATATTGTGTAACGTGCGGTTAGCAAAGTATGACTTCCCCGTTCACTCCCTCATCATTTCAATACCTGAAACCCGCCGGTGAACAGCTGACTTTTACTCATACTACTACACCACGTGACCCATTTGTGAATGACGTGACCATAACAACCCGTCTTGTCTATACCTGTCACCAACAGGTGTGACACTTGTTGTTCACGCGCTTAAAGGGGAACTCCAACATTTTGGGAAATTTGCTTATTTAACATCTTCCCTGGAGTTAGACAAGAAGATACATACCTTTTTTGTCTCTGTGCGTGCATTTTAGCTTTGGGAATAGACGCTCCGTTAGCATAGCTTAGCTTCATCACTGGAAGTGAGGCAGGACAGTAGCCTTACAGTGCCTTACAGTGTATTGCAAGGTCTGACATTGACCAAATTTGATATGCATGACCTTGGTGGGCTCTAGGTCAACTCCTGAAAAGGGGGTCAATGTCAGACCTTGCAATCAAAAGTTAGGGGGCGCACTGAAATTATGGCAAGGGTTATTAGCCCCCTAACTTTTGATTACAAAGTCTGACATTGACCCCCTTTTCAGGAGTTGACCTAGAGCCCACCAAGGTCATGCATATCAAGTTTGGTCAATGTCAGACCTTGCAATACACTGTAAGGCACTGTAAGGCTACTGTCCTCCCCCACTTCCAGTGATGAAGCTAAGCTATGCTAACGGAGCGTCTATTCCCAAAGCTAAAATGCACGCACAGAGACAAAAAAGGTATGTATCTTCTTGTCTAACTCCAGGGAAGATGTTAAATAAGCTAATTTCCCAAAATGTTGGAGTTCCCCTTTAATAGTGAAAACAAACATGGATTATTGTAATAGGTCAAAGATGTGATACTGAGCTATTTTCCTGGCATATACATAAAATATAGCCAACGCTATCCACAAACACACGTGAAGAAAACCCTAACCCATTTGACCAGAATTGCGACAAGGGTGACTCGAGGGTTAAGTGTCTTGCTCAAGGACAAGAAGAGCGGGAATGGAACTGGGAACCTCCGGATTACCAGATGATTGCTCTACCTCCTGAACCACTGTCGCCCCCACAATGTATATATATATATATATATATATATATATATATATATATATATATATATATATATATATATATATATATATATATATATATATACATATATATGTTTGTTTGTCATATATGTCATATATATCCTGTGAAGTGTTGTTCTTTTCAATAAAGATTTGATCACACACACAAAAAAAAAGACAATCCTTTTGTTGGTCGGTAACACAGTCACTCACTGCAAGTCCTCCTCTTGTCAACCAGACAGACCTGCTCTGCTGCCTCATGTGGATTCTTAAAAAATATTCACAACAGCCTTTTCCACAACCTACTGCAACCGATATCCTTTATATCTTTCACCGCTTTCAAAATCATCCATCTCCATCCTTCCCATCATCACCCATCTGTTTCAAACACTGTAACCATTCATAGCATAACCATAGCGACAGATCTGGTATAGACCCCAAACAATGTTTTTCTCAAAAAAGTATTTATCACAAAATATGTTTTTTTCTGAAAATGCCAGAAGCACTTACTGTACACAGATCCAAATTAGTCTCAGATGTTAAAACAAGATATCTGGCCAAGTCTTGTCAACGTTTCCCATCAAAGGGGGCAGCCTCTAAAGACAGCCTTGTTTATCTTCCAGATTGTTGCGAGCTACTATTACTATTTTTTACTTTGCTAAATTATGCATATTTATTAGATTAGATTCAAACCTTCTGTCATTATACAGCACAAGTACAGTACAACAAAAATAAATTTGGCATCCAACCAGAGTGCAAATGTAACAGTAAAGTGCAATAGCAATAGCAATATACAATGTACAGGTGATTAAACTGGATATAAAATATATAAATGAGTACTACTGAGTATAGTGCTAATCAGATGTATGTACAGAGTTGTAGCAGTAATTAATTAATGTACAGTGATTGTTTTGTTTTTTCCCACTTTTTCTCCTCTTTTTCTATTTTTCTCCCATCCCAATTCCACTGTGCCAATTCTTCCCTCCCTTGTCTTGAACGTTGCTCGCATATGCCCCCCACTGGCCGGTTGTAGGGAGGATAGAAGCCTTGTATCATGTGTCCCCTCCGATACACGAGGAGGCAGCCTGTCACATCTTTTCACCTGCCAGCGCGGACTCTCATTGGCGAGGTGTAATGTGTGGGAGGCTCACACTACCCCCGCCATTTCCTGTCTCTGCTGTGCAGGCGTCCCCAACCGACCTGTAGGAGTCGCTGTCCACAACGTCCAGATTACCACCCATCGTCTTCCACCCGCTAACTCTGCCAATTGAGTTAGTATGACGGCTGGCCCAAGCCGGAGGCAACGGCGACAGCCGGAGTCGAACCCGGTGTCTCTTGCGTTGGTGAGGAGCGCAATGTCCGTTGCGCCACCCAGCCGCTCCATGTACAGTGATTGTTATGGTTTGTATGCGACCCCAACAGCTCGACACAGACAGGTAAATCAGAGTTAGCCAAAACAAAGGGCGTATATAAAAAACTGAATTTGCAACACTGTTCCTTTAACACATTCTCTGCCAGCACTGAAAGTCTATGGAGATGTTCACCTTATTTGCAGGGCTATAACTTTTTAAATTGTATTGCTAAATTGACATTACTATGGCCTATTCAACATCGATTATCTATCGTTCAGGATGTAATAACGTTTTCACTTTTTCATTCATACGAAAATACCGTCTAGAATATAAATATGTTTTTATCGTTTTCTGCAGTAATTCCTAGAACGTGAGATATAGGCATAAACGCATATATAGATTATCAAATGCCGTTTGTTGCCGATCCACGCTATATTAAAAATTTCAACTGTACATGATCCTAAACGTTATGACTGATCATGCGCGGATGAACGGGGGGGGGGGGGGTTGTTTATAATTCTGTGATCGTCGTTGAATGCTTTATGTAGTATGGGTGATATATTGATGAGAGCAGTTTGCATGGATAATAATAAACAAACAGGCTGAAAGTAACATCAGCGTCCTCTTACCGTTGGGCGATGAGACTGGAGCAAAAAGATCCCACTTATCTGACGGCGATCGAGTCGATCCATTTCCGGTTTGTATAATAATAATACACGCCCAAATCATGACGATTATTGAGTTATGGCAGCGATCCATATCCACGGTGTGTGGCTAGTGTGCCACAACAATATGCGAGTGCCAGACGCATTTCGGAGACGCACCGAGGTCGACTCGGCCATTTCCGGTTTGGCAACTCGCCTATCATCCACCAGGGGGCAGTATTGAAGCGTTGCAGAGTTGTGCCGAGTCCCACTGCATCAGACCAGGCTCCGTGAGGGAAATATGAATAACATGGCAAAAAAATGAAATATGATCTCAATAACGTCGTACGCCGTGGATTGGCAGAATTAGCATGAACTTGAAACACGTCGTACAACGGTATTGGCGCAGGATGTGTTAAGGACAAACATTTATGTGAGAAAACAAACAGCGTCCAGTAACTGAGGGATTTAGGAATGTCCCCTTTAAAGGAAAACTCCAACATTTTGGGAAATTCGCTTATTTAACATCTTCCCTGGAGTTAGACAAGAAGACACATTTTTGTCTCTCTGCATGCATTAGGCTTAGGGAATGCCCGCACCGTTAGCGTAGCTTAGCTTCATCACTGGAAGTGGGTCAGACATTTACCCTGAAGTTCCCTACAGTCACGAAATACACTCCAAATACAACTCCAAAACTTTCCTGTAAACATGTTGTGACCTGTGTATTTACCACGTGGAGAAATAAAAAATAATTGAATTCGACATTTACGTTTTCTAAGCAAATATACTCTGAAATTTTTTTTGCCGAACCACTCCTCTCTGGGCTCAGTGATTTCACATCACCAGTGCTACTTTCTAACGTGAGGCCAGTGTTTGTTTACATTTTCATTTCATTCAAAGGATCCGAAACGATTGAAGTTATTATGGATACCATGACTGTGGTAAGTTTTCATTTATGTTTTTAGATGGAAGGCTGTATTCCATCTGTCTAACGTTAGAGAATATTGTGAGATTGATGAATAGGACAGTCATAACGTTGCTGGACTATCGACCTAGTTAGCCCCTTTCGTGACTGCGATGCGAGTGAATCCACACTCGTGGTATTATTATAACTAATTTATTGTGTAACGCTAGCCCCTTAAAACTTACCACAGTCATGGTATCTGTAACGGCAATTTTTCCTTTCCAATGTCCTGTTTTCTCTTGCCTGTTACTTCACAGGTATGGTAGGGAGTGATCTTACGCAGTAGACACAGCAATGATGGATGTCCAGTCGTGATTCCAGGTTTAGGGGTGTTTATTGCTGAAGTTGCAGTTGTACTTTAAATTATTGCCAGTGTGGGTTCTGTAGGAATTATATGGTATTCTATATTTATTTGGTATTTCTTTCTGCTTCTGGCTGCTGAGCAGCTGAGGTCGACTCGGCCATTTCCGGTTTGGCAACTCGCCTATCATCCACCAGGGGGCAGTATTGAAGCGTTGCAGAGTTGTGCCGAGTCCCACTGCATCAGACCAGGCTCCGTGAGGGAAATATGAATAACATGGCAAAAAAATGAAATATGATCTCAATAACGTCGTATGCCGTGGATTGGCAGAATTAGCATGAACTTGAAACACGTCGTACAACGGTATTGGCGCAGGATGTGTTAAGGACAAACATTTATGTGAGAAAACAAACAGCGTCCAGTAACTGAGGGATTTAGGAATGTCCCCTTTAAAGGAAAACTCCAACATTTTGGGAAATTCGCTTATTTAACATCTTCCCTGGAGTTAGACAAGAAGACACATTTTTGTCTCTCTGCATGCATTAGGCTTAGGGAATGCCCGCACCGTTAGCGTAGCTTAGCTTCATCACTGGAAGTGGGTCAGACATTTACCCTGAAGTTCCCTACAGTCACGAAATACACTCCAAATACAACTCCAAAACTTTCCTGTAAACATGTTGTGACCTGTGTATTTACCACGTGGAGAAATAAAAAATAATTGAATTCGACATTTACGTTTTCTAAGCAAATATACTCTGACATTTTTTTTGCCGAACCACTCCTCTCTGGGCTCAGTGATTTCACATCACCAGTGCTACTTTCTAACGTGAGGCCAGTGTTTGTTTACATTTTCATTTCATTCAAAGGATCCGAACCGATTGAAGTTATTATGGATACCATGACTGTGGTAAGTTTTCATTTATGTTTTTAGATGGAAGGCTGTATTCCATCTGTCTAACGTTAGAGAATATTGTGAGATTGATGAATAGGACAGTCATAACGTTGCTGGACTATCGACCTAGTTAGCCCCTTTCGTGACTGCGATGCGAGTGAATCCACACTCGTGGTATTATTATAACTAATTTATTGTGTAACGCTAGCCCCTTAAAACTTACCACAGTCATGGTATCTGTAACGGCAATTTTTCCTTTCCAATGTCCTGTTTTCTCTTGCCTGTTACTTCACAGGTATGGTAGGGAGTGATCTTACGCAGTAGACACAGCAATGATGGATGTCCAGTCGTGATTCCAGGTTTAGGGGTGTTTATTGCTGAAGTTGCAGTTGTACTTTAAATTATTGCCAGTGTGGGTTCTGTAGGAATTATATGGTATTCTATATTTATTTGGTATTTCTTTCTGCTTCTGGCTGCTGAGCAGCTGAGCTTCTGGTAAGAACAGTGGGCTCCTCACAGTGGCGGACTGGGACACAAATTCAGCCCGGGACATTCAGACGCACCAGCCGTTATGAAACACTTGTCCAGTATTAAACAACCCAAGGCTGTGGCTAAGGAGTCAACATCAGGGAGACCAAATCTACACCCCGCCCCTAGATGTGCACTTGTGCACAGTGCACACACACACACACACACACACACACACACACACACACACACACACACACACACACACACACACACACACACACACACACACACACACACACACATACATATACCGTTACTTTGGCTTTTTACTTTTTAGTAACATCTTAGTGCCTCATTAGCCTAGGGATTAAGGATACATGAAGTATTAACTACACCATAATAATATTGAGGTTTTGATCCATAGAAAGGTCTGTGCTACACAATTTCAGTTAGATTGGATTTATTGTCCTTTAATTTGGCACTCATGACATTAGTTGCTTGCCGTTTAATCAACATCGAAAGACCCCCCACTTCCTCCCAGACACCCATTCCAAGAGTCTCAGTCTCTCTCAGTCTCTCTCAGTCTCTCTCAGTCTCTCAGTCTCTCTCAGTCTCTCAGTCTCTCTCAGTCTCTCTCAGTCTCTCTCAGTCTCTCAGTCTCTCTCAGTCTCTCAGTCTCTCTCAGTCTCTCTCTCTCTCTCTCTCTCTCTCTCTCTCTCTCTCTCTCTCTCTCTCTCTCTCTCTCTCTCTCTCAATAGTGACTCAGTATTAGCAGAGTTGATAGGAAAAGGGAAGTTTTGTCTGGGCTCTGCTGAGAAGTCATGGGTCAAATAGAAGGTGTGGGGGTGACTAGAGAAGATGGGGAAGTTGGTGAGTGGTGACTACTCCCATTTTCAGAATTTGAGGGTTCATTGGAATCTGATTTTCTTCAGAATTCAATGAGGCAGAGAATGCTCTGATTCAGACTGACATCACATCTATATTCTGTATGCTGTTCCAACTCTTTGTTGAGGCTTTATTGAATAAAATGTTTGAATACAATGTTTTTATCGCTGCACCATTTCATCCAATAGAGAAAAACATGTTATCTTCACTAGAATTGAAAATAAAGTTGAAATCTGTGCTAGTAGTGATGGACCCAGTAGTGGGGGCAGTAAGGAAGAAGATACAAATATACTAGGGATGTTCGATATTGGCTTTTTTACCGATATCCGATATAGTCCAACACTTAAATTTCCGATACCAATATCAACCGATACCAATATATGCAGGGTTTCCCCCCCAAAAAACGAATAATTTCAGGTAATTAACATTACATATCTCTTGTTGTGGAATTAACACAACATTATGCATACTTTTGACAATAAATAAAATCAGAATTTGTTCTTACTTGCTTGCCTGGGTAAATAAAGGTTAAATAAATATAAAAAATAAAAATATTGAATTTTTCTTTTTTGAAAACAGATACCAATAATTTCCGATATCACATTTTAATGCCAATATCGGTAGGCCGATAATATCGGACATCACTAAAATATACACATTATAATACACAATTTGAAAAGTAATGTCATGATCTAGGTATCTTTTATAAACGTTTTCATTCTACTGGATGAAGCTCAACTTCATCATGGCTGCTTGCCATCTCTCTCTCTCTCTCTCTCTCTCTCTCTCTCTCTCTCTCTCTCTCTCTCTCTCTCTCTCTCTCTCTCTCTCTCTCTCTCTCTCTCTCTCTCTCTCTCTCTCTGCATTCACACTCACACACGCTACTGGTGGTCATGAGCAGCATCAGCAAACACAGCTGCCCTGTGGCAGACTGACGGAATCATGTCTGCTATTCAGCGCCAACCACCATCAACAACCTTCATAAATACATTCAACATTAATGGAATAGGCTAACTACCAACTTAGCTGTAGCAGTTAGCTGTTATATGCAATCACATTTGTTTAACTACGGGGTAGTAGTTGACCGAGTTGTTAGCTTAAGCTAGTTAGCTGTGGTTATTTACAAACATGTAGATGAGACTAATCATATCGAGAACATGGCTAACAGTTAGGAATTCTAAGGTACATCTTATTTAAGCATGTAAAATGGCAACTAATCAATTCAATCAATTAGATTACCAATATTATATCAACATGAAAATTTGGAAGGGAACATAATAGTATTTTATTTTAGTATTTACTATTATAATATTAGTAGCCGATTAATTTGCAGCCCGTCCTAGGTTCTGATTGGCTCTCTAGGTTAGCACTTTAGCTTCTGATGCTGTGGTGGGCACTAGTCCTAACATTGCTAACTAAACTTTTAGTCAGAGAAAAAACTTCACGAGTCACGACTATTTATGTCCACGTGCTGTAAGGAATCAGGAATACGGAAAGCACATTGTCTTGTAATAGAATGACTGAAATCACTGCAAGAGCTAGTATAGGCTAGCTAGCCCTCATGAACCGGCAGACACCAACAGTAGAATATGCACTAGGCTACTGCACGCACCTGTCATGTTACTGTTGGTTCCTTCCACTTGAACTTCATCATTATTAGCAGCAGCAGCTACTCTAACGAGAGCCCTTCCTCTACTAAACATGTCTGTAATTTTAGAACATTGTTCTGCGTCTTTTACTAGCAATTTTTGTTTTTTTATTCTAGCTTTTTCAGCTCCACTTTTTTTTTTTTTTTTTCTCCATTTCTGCGCTTCTAGGCCTACTCGCGGTTGGGAGGAAACGTGAATCTCATTCACTGATGTCTCATGTCTCATTCAAGACAAAAACAAAAGCATGTCTTTCACTTAACACCAAGAAAACAGTGTCTATGATGTTCACAAAGTCACCAGTAGAGGTCACTCACTCTAATGTGTTTCTGGGAGAGGCGGAGCTGGACATTGTACATTAATTCGGGAGCATGTCTGTCTATGTTCCCCGGGTCCTATGTTCCCCGGGTCCTATGTTCCCCGGGTTCTATGTTCCCCGCTTTGATTGATTGAAATTTTTAGACCACCAGCCCTGATTCCAAACTCTAACCATAACCAGTTCGAAAGAGGGCCTAAGCTTAACCAGTTCGAAACAAGGCGGACATTCATAATTAATAAAATAATAGAAATTAATAAAAATGTCAATCTATTAATCAATCAAGCGGGGAACATAGGACCCGGGGAACATAGGACCCGGGGAACATAAGGATGATCCCATTAATTCAAGTATCTTGGGGTCACATTGGACTCTACATTGACCTTCAAAAAGTCATGTGAAGAAAGTGACAGTCAAGTTTAACATCGAAAACTTCAGGCAGATCAGGCCCTGCCTGCCAGTTAATGCTGCAAGGATGTTTCTGCATTCAATGATTTTATCACACATCGAGTACTGTTTTATCAACTGGTCTCTTTCATATGTCACTACTCTTACACCAATAGAATTACTCTACAAAAAAGCCATAAAAGGACTTCCGGTTTAGCTTTAGAATGGAGTAGGTCGCATGTGACACAGCTGCTCACCCGTTATTTTTTTTTTTCGTTTTAAAAACATATTTATATACCATTAATGCGTTTAAAACTTGACGCATATATCAACTGAGACTATCAACTAACTATATTGACCAAAAGAATCGAGATGTCACCAAAGAAAGACCCAAAGAAAGACCCAAAACCAGTCGAAGAGGTCCCGCCGCGGGACCCAGGATTCGTACAGCGGACAGCAGAAAATATTGACTTGACAGAGGCCGCTTCAAGTTCATCCCCATCAAACACCTCCGCAGATACCGAACATATCATCCGGAAAATGGAGGAAATGGGGAAGACAATAATGAAGGAAATGATCCACCAATCACAACTGTCGGAGAAGATAATAACTCAAAAAGTAGATGCTATTAAAGAATCTATTGAAGGCAAAATTGATGCGCTGAGAGCGGACGCCGACGCACAGAATAAACGCACCGAGGCTCTGGAGAAAGTAGTGGAAGCCCACGAAATCAATTTCACTCGCATCTACAAGGAAGTAGAGGCTAACACAGTTAACCTAACTGCTGAGATGAAGGGGAACTACAATGAAATCAAGACGGAGCTCAGCGAAATAACGTTGGAGCTCACGCGAATCAATAAAGAACAGAAAGCCAAAATATTCGAGATGGAATATCAAAAACGCAGGCTGAATATTCGTATTGTCGGTCTGGACGAATCAGTGAGATGTGAAAACCCTGAAGAGTTTGCCACAGAATTACAGAAAATCTTGGGAACAGGAATCCTTCCTAAAATACCGGAGGTGGATGAGTGCTTCAGATTGGGTCCCCGCTCCATTGGCAATAACGCTAAGCCCAGAGTGATATTAGTTGTACTGCGCCAAGTCAGAATAAAAGAAATGATTATGCGTGAAACTCGCAGGATGAAAGGCAATCTGAAACATATGGAGGTACCAATACACTGCTTTGAAGATCATTGTCGTGAGGTAGTGGAACTGCGTGCCAAGTTCAAGACGGTGATGTCTCAACTATACCTGGGGAAATACAGACCCCTACTAATATACCCTGCAATACTTCGCGTCGTCGACAAACAAGGAGCAAAGGTTCTCCTCAACTCGCCTGAAGATGCAGCCAAATTCCTGTCTGAACAGGAGCAGAATAGTGTATAAATGGCCTTTTAAATCTCAGTTATGCAAGGTCACCATATAGTACAACCTTTAATAACCGAGGATTTGGGACAGAGAGACCTACGTGCTCAGAGTTTTTGAATGCTTTCCCCGACGTGTATATTATTGCGGACATATTGGATTTAAGATTGGAACACTCCAGAACATTCAGACAATGTAAAAATGACATATTGGAATAATCTAGAACATCGAAGCATTCTTTGATATATGGAGCATTCTGGAATATCAGCAATACGTGGTCATTCATTCTACCAGAAGCCCCTCGGGGGAATAATCAACAGCTATCTAGATGCAGAACCACAGAGCCATCATAGCCGGCCGGCTGAAAGATCACTCTACACAACGATCATCGCCCACCCCGATCGGGGGAAATGCTGCATATACGTATTTAAAAATTGTTTTTTATTAATGGGAAATAATTTCACTACTTCTCCAATTAATACTTTAAATGTTTAAGCATAGCAATGCTCTTTTAAGATCTAAGTTAATGTTCTCTTCCTTTTACTTGTTTTTTTTTTTTTTTTTTTCATCCGCTCTCTCTGATTTATTGAGGCTCTCTCTTCAGTTCAATACCTTCATATTATTCATGGGTTACTATAAATTACTATAAATTACAAGTTCATATAAAATGTAAGTGATTAAGGCATGACAATTGAAGCTTATTTTTGGTCTTTATTTTTAGTTTATCTCATTTAAATTTTTATTTATTTATTTTTTACGGGTAAGTGGCCAAGCCACAGTCGACATTCTACTTATGGTAGAATTTAGAGTGTTAGATCCTATGGTATACATAGGAATGTTAAGGATAATTGGATCATTCTGGGATATCCGGTGGTGCAAGGGAGAGAGTCATACGCAAAGGTTGTGTTCATGGAACACAATCCTGTACGACTCTCGGTGGGAGGGAAGGGTAGGGGATTTTTATTTGTATATATGTATGTTTTTAAGCTCGGCTCTCAACGGGACCTCACTAGTGGGATGTATATCTATTATTGCCTCGCACTCTAGAAGCATTACCAAAAATTACAATGCAACATGTATAGACTATGGCTAGTTTGAATATAATGATATGGAACACCGGGGGAATAAATAACCAACTCAAACGCAAAAGCGTGCTCACACTGATGAAAAAAGAACATGTGGACATTGCTCTGCTAAGCGAAACACACATTCTAGGGAAAGACATAGGTAAATTAGCGGACAACATATACCATAATATCAGTCACTCCTCTATTGGTACGAGAACTCGGGGTGTAGCAATAGTCGTTAAACGTAAGTTGAATATTGTACTAAAGGGAGTATGGTCTGATGTAGAAGGTCGGATAACTATAGCTAAGATTGAACATAAGAACAGGAAAATAGCGTTGATAGCGGTATACGCCCCAAATTTGTACGAAGAAGATTTCTTCACTACACTAACCAATGCAATGTTAGACATTCCCGATTACTCATTTATAATAGGAGCGGATTTTAATGCCATCTGGAACCCAAGGATAGACAAATCTTACCTCGCCTTTTCCAGCGAACAAAAGAATTCATCGAAGGCATTAAAGGATTGGTCAAAGATTACAGGTGTAAAGGACTTATGGCGGTTACTTAATCCCACGACCCGAAAGTACTCTTGTCGATCTGCGAGACATAAGACACTATCCAGAATAGATTATGTCTTTGCATCACAGAGACTATTTGATAATTATGAAGTGGAAATGATACCCAACGCACTATCAGATCACTGTTATTTACTCCTTAAAGGTACATTTGGTATACTATCCTCCCGAGCCCCAAGATGGCGATTTAACTCGTTGCTGCTTAACAACAAGGAATTCATTACACAACTCAAAGAAGCTCTTATAGTATTCCAACGGGAGAATGCAAACTCGGTGCAAGACCCCAGAATAATATGGATGTCGGTAAAGGGAATGATCAAAGACTTCACGGATAGCTTTTCCTCCAAAATGCGCAAGAATCAAAGCACAAAACTGGATGAGCTGGAAACGCTTTACTCAACGTTATTTAATTCTCTGAAATACAACAACTCAACTCGACTAGAAAATCAAGTTAACGTACTAAAAATAGAGATCAATGACATATACAGACAACAATCGGAAATACAAATACGCAGCACAAGACAACAGCAGTACTCCCATGGTTCCAAACCCAGCCACCTATTAGCCATGCGATTAAGAATTAATGCAACATTTGCAGATATAACTACCATTAGAGCACAACAAGTACTTGTAACAGATCCTGTAAAAATAAACGATACATTCAAAGTATTCTACTCCGATTTATATAAATCAGAAATGACCTTCGATCAAAACAAAATGGACACATTTCTTAATCAAATTATTCTCCCTAAACTTTCAGAGGATGACGCTAAACAGTTAGAAATACCGATCACACTAGAGGAACTCAAGAAGGCCATAACCGCAATGAAAAGTGGTAAGGCTCCAGGAAGAGACGGTTTCCCATCAGAAATGTACCTTTCTTGTTGGGACATAATTGGCCCCTTATTACTAAATATGATCTTATACTCAGTCAAGGAGGGGAACTTCCATAAAATTGACAATATTGCACTCATAACAGTCCTCCTTAAAAAAGACAAAGACCCCAACGAGTGCGGTAGTTATAGACCTGTAAGCCTCCTCGGAACAGATATCAAACTGTACTCTAAGGTATTAGCCATCAGATTACAAAAGCATATGACGTCTTTAGTTCACCCGGACCAAACTGGCTTCATAGGAGGCCGCCTGATCACTGAGAACATAAGACGTATACTGCACGTACTTGATGCCGACAAGGAGGACACCATACCTAAGGCGATGCTGTCCCTGGATGCTATGAAGGCCTTTGACAGGCTGGAATGGTCGTATCTGTGGGCAGTGCTAGAAAGGATGGGGTTAGGAAAAGGATTCATCGATATGATTAAAGTATTATACAAAGACCCATCGGCCATGATTACAACAGGCACAATCATCTCTGAAATATTTCCGGTATCACGCTCTGCCAGACAGGGTTGTCCTCTTAGTCCCGGACTGTTCAATCTATCATTAGAGCCTTTAGCACAATATATAAGACAATCCCAATCCATAGAACCTATCGTAATCAAGGGCACACAACAAAAAATTTGTTTATATGCGGACGATGTAATATTGTTCATGAAAAACCCCAACACCACATTGCCTCATCTGCTCAAGTTGATTGAGGACTTTGGTGATTTATCGGGATTTAAGATAAATTGGCCGAAGTCGGCTTTCCTTCCACTTAACACCCCTGCAAAAAAAGATACAACCCTCCCAGGACAGATACCGATGGTAAAACATTTCAGATGCTTGGGAGTGGAAATATTCCCTACCATAAGACAAACGGTGAAGCACAACTACACAAAAATCCAAAACAAAATCAAAGACGACCTTGATAGATGGGCAAAACTTAAGAACACAGTACAAGCACGGATATCAATAGTTAAGATGGATGTACTACCTAAAATCAACTTCTTCTGTTCAATGCTACCGTTACCCCCTCCAGAGGGTTACTGGAAAAGATTACACTCCTCCACATACAAATTTATTTGGAATAACAAACCACCACGTATAAAAAGATCCACCGCACAGAGAAATAAAGCAGATGGTGGCATGGCATTTCCAGATTTTTTCCTATATTTTAAGGCGTACTCATTAAGTCCATTGACAACATGGTTTGACTCCCAAGCATTAGCATCTTGGAGAAAAATAGAAGAAAACATAGTAGCCCCACATAGACTGAAGGACATAGCATACACTAAACTACCAATCAAGCACTGTGAACGAAAATTTGGCCCCATAATTACTCATGCGATCCGGATATGGCGTGAATCACAAAAAAAAAATCCTAACCCACAAGAATGGCACAATCATACTCCCTTATTCAATAACATTGCTCTCTTAATTGGAAAACGACCTATAAGATTCCCTATATGGGAAGAGCAAGGCATACACTCATTAGGGGATGTTTTTAACAAACAGGGTTTTTGTAGTGATAAAGAAATACGCAAAAAATGTAATCTCACCAAGTCCACATGGCTTTTTCACAAACAGTTAGAGCTATGTTTGAAGTCTCACGGTGTTCCATTAGACAGACCAATTGAACACCACAGATACCACAAATTCTTCTACTCAAGAGAGACATCGAGAGGTTTTGTTTCAGAATTTTATCATCAATTACTAACGTCCTCGTATGAAACCCTCCAACTTGACTCTGTCTGGAGGAGGGATATACCAGACCTGGAAAATGACTTTGATTGGCAAGGAGCCTGGGCAAATGTCCGACTTACATCAAGGAACCCGGATCATCAACAAATCAATCTTAACTATATTCACAGGACATACTTGACTCCTATAAGACTGTGCCGAATGGGGCTCAAACAAGATTCCAAATGCACCCAATGTACAAATGGGGACGAAGGGACATTTATGCACATGTATTGGGACTGCTCACCAGTTAAGGCATTCTGGAAAGATGTGACCCAACAAATATCAAAACTCGTATCTTGGAATATACCTGTACACCCCTCGGTATTGCTGTTGAATGATGTTTTTGAGTTTGCAGTGAATCCACAGCTAAAGAGATTGGTTTTATCGGGTATCACAGTAGCCAAAAAGCTGATCGCATCACGCTGGTTTCAACCGGAAAAAATGTGCCGTAAAGTTTGGTTTCTTACATATCTCGATGTAATTTACCATGAAATATCTACAGCAAGAATTCTGGGTCTCAATGAATCCAAAATGTCAATGTGGTTAGAAGTGGTGGAGAGAATAAAAGCTAGCTTATAATGGTAGTGTCTGGTTAGGTGCGAGGGATAGTGGAGGTACTTCTCAAGGTGGGGTCCGGGAGGGGGGGGTTCGAGCTGAGCATATGTGTGTAGGGTTTTTTTTTTTAGATAACAGGTATTATGGGTATATCTTATATAAAACAACTAACCAAAAGGTGATCTCATTGGATGTGCCCTGACAATTAATGCTTGTATATCTTATCGTGTGTTGTCATGTTTGTTTATATGTTTGTTTAAAAAAGAATAAAAAAATTAAATACAAAAAAAAAAAAAAAGCCATAAAAGTATTTGATAGGAAACCAATTTCATTTCATCACTGTAATGTTTTAGAAAAACATAACATGCAACAAGGTTCTGCATGGACTTGCCCCTCCCCCATTGAATGAGTTCATCCAACAGAAAGCAGACACTGGCATTACCCACATACTGGCCCACACACCGGCCCACACACCGGCCCACATACTGGCCCACACACCGGCCCACACACTGGCCCACATTAGTGGCCCACACACCGACTCACACACTGGCCCACACACCGGCCCACACACTGGCCCACATACTGGCCCACACACCGGCCCACACACCGGCCCACATACTGGCCCACACACTGGCCCACACACTGGCCCACATTAGTGGCCCACACACCGACTCACACACCGGCCCACACACTGGCCCACATTAGTGGCCCACACACTGGCCCACACACTGGCCCACATACTGGCCCACACACTGGCCCACACACTGGCCCACACACCGGCCCACACACCGGCCCACATACTGGCCCACACACTGGCCCACACACTGGCCCACACACTGGCCCACATTAGTGGCCCACACACCGACTCACACACCGGCCCACACACTGGCCCACATTAGTGGCCCACACACCGACTCACACACCGGCCCACACACTGGCCCACATTAGTGGCCCACACACTGGCCCACACACTGGCCCACATACTGGCCCACACACCGGCCCACACACCGGCCCACATACTGGCCCACACACTGGCCCACACACTGGCCCACACACTGGCCCACACACTGGCCCACACACTGGCCCACATTAGTGGACCACACACCGACTCACACACCGGCCCACACACTGGCCCACATTAGTGGCCCACACACTGGCCCACACACTGGCCCACACACCGGCCCACATTAGTGGCCCACACACTGGCCCACATTAGTGGCCCACACACTGGCCCCCCAAAAAAAAAAAAAAAATTATATATATATATATATATATATATATATATATATATATATATATATATATATATATATATATATATATATTTTTTTTTTGGACCAGCCCACTTTGGTTCCGGCCCATCGGGATTCGTCCCGAACGTCCCGATGGCCAGTCCGCCACTGGCTCCTCATTACCTGTGTCCTTGTTGATTACTGCACCTGTGACACTCTAAATACCTAACCAGTGCTGTCAAATCTAAAACCCGCCACCAGGTGTCCAATAATAATATTACAAATAATAAATAATATGCCACCATCATAATGGCTCCCACACACCGGCCCCTAATTGTCTCAAGTGTAACGACAATTAACCCTTTAATCGCCAATGACGTGTTTAGACGTCATTCCTCGCCATGCGTAATCTGCCAATGACGTCGTACAGCGTCTTTGAGATCAATATTTAAAAAATATGTCATGGCAATCATATTTCACCCATGGAGACTTGACGGGTGCTGTAGAGCTCCTCTCAACTCTCCAACGGTGCAAGACCGCCATCTGGTGGCCGATCGGCGAGGTGCCAAAACCGGAAGTGAGCGGCCGGAAGTGGTGCTCACCCATATTTCGTGACTCCAGCTTGATACACTGGATAGCAATCCGTTGCCAATAACTCGATAAACAACATGATTTGGACGTATATAGTATTATACAACCTGGAACTGGACCAACAAGATCGACATCCCATAATAACGATCTTTTTGCTCCAGTAGCATCCCCCATCGCTACGAGGAAGCTGCAGTGAGTTTCAGCGTGTTTGATTATTATTGTCCATACAAACTGCTCTGATCTATGTATCACCCATACTACATAAATTATTTAACGTCGGCCACGGACTTATAAACCCCCCCCCCTCCGGTCACCAGCAGATGATGAGGCATGACGTTTAGGACCTTGTACAATTGAATTTTTTTATCTGACGTCAATCGGTATCAAACTACATTTGATGATCTAATATATGTATTTATGGCTATAACTCACGTTCTGCAGAATGCTGCAGAAAACGATAAAAACATATTTATACTTTAGACCGTATTTTAGTATGAATATGTGAATGAAAAAGTAGAACGTTGCTAAACGATAGATACTTGACGTTGAATGGGCCATAGTAATGTCAATTTAGCAATATAATTTAAAAAGTTATAGCCCTGCAAAGAAGGGGAACATCTCCATAGACTTACAGTGGTGGCAGAGAGGTGATTAAGATCAGAATAATCCCTGGCAGATAAAGGGTTAATACTAAAATCATATTCAGGGAGCCATATTCAAAACTTTGACATATTTTTTTCTCTTTATTTTTTTACTATTTCATTGCCAATTTCTGAAGAAAATACATAAAATAAAAAATGTGTAGGCATTCAATCTTCTTTAAACTTCAGTCTCTTGGAGAAGACATGTCTTCGTTATTGGTCTCTCCAAGATGTTGCTTTTGATCTATAGTCGAACTGTGTGTACAAGACCTTTTCCATCAGAAATGGTATCCAATATTCTCCCCAGTAACCAGGAGCCTTGTGGTGCAGTGGGATCAACCACCACAACAATATCACCAGGGGCAAAACTTCTTTTTACTGTTGACCATCGTTGACGTTCTTGAATTAGAGGCAAGTATTCTTTTGTCCATCGTTTCCAAAAGAGATCTGCCATGTATTGCACCTGTTTCCATCTACGTTTGATGTACAGATCCTCTTTTACAAACAATCCAGGTGGCAATACTGGCTGTATTTTCAACAAAAGAAGATGGTTCGGGGTCAGCGCTTCCAGGTCCAATGGGTCATCAGAAGACTTGGTAATGGGTCGATCATTTAGAATTGCTTCTACTTCACACATTAAAGTTTGCAATCCTTCATCATCAAGCACTTGTTGATGAAGAACAGAACATAGTACATTTCGTACCATGCGGATAAGTCGCTCCCAAACACCGCCGTGATGGGATCCTGCAGGGGGGTTAAAGCTCCACTTTATCCCTTGCTGAAGCATAGCATTCTGGATCTTATCCTGATTCAAGCTATTCAGTGCCTCCCTCAATTCTCTTTCTGCTCCTATAAAGTTTGTGCCATTGTCTGATCTCAAAGACAAAACTTGACCTCGTCGACAGATGAATCTTCGTAATGCATGGATGCAGGAGTCTGTATCAAGTGTATGTGCAATTTCGAGATGTACTGCCCTGCTTGCCATGCAGGTGAAGATTACACCATACCTTTTAACTAGACTTCGTCCTCTCTTGATCTCTATCGGACCGAAGTAGTCCACTCCTACATCTGTAAATGGAGGCTTATCTGGTTGAATCCTCTCCAAGGGCAAGTCTGCCATTTTCTGCTCTCCAATTCTACCCCGCTGTCGTTTGCACACAATACAGTCAGTTATGATTTTTCTTGCAGCGGAGTTAGCATTGATGATCCAATATCTTTTGCGGAGACAAGACAGCATATAGTTTCTTCCTCCATGTCCGAGTTGTTTATGGATATGTCGTAACAATAGTGTGGATATGTGAAGGTCCTTCGAGAGAATAATTGGATGTTTGGTCTCTTCCGGCATCGCAAGCCTATTCAGGCGACCATCTACTCTCAGAAGTCCATCATCCAGCACTGGATCCAATTTGTACAAATGACTGCTTCTTTTGACATTTTTACCAGCTTGTAGAACGGATATTTCTTCCTGGAATTTTTGTCTTTGACTGAATGAGATGACTGCATCTTCTGCTTGGATAAGATCTTCAGGAGATAAGCACTGTCCACAAAGTGTCACTTGAAAGACTTGCATCTCCTCTGCAACCTTTTCCTTTAATTTGACAAGATCATTTTCAACACTACTCATGGCAGTTTGAATCTCCTTTCTCCTTCTAGTCAGTTGCAGGAGTGTGGTCTTTACTTTAAGAAGCCAAGCTACAGCAGTCTTCAGCTTCATCCATGATGAGAAGTAGTGGATTAGATATTTGGTTGGGTTCAATTGACTTTTGACGATGACATTTACTGTGATGTCAGTTTTGATTTCTGGATCATTGGCAGAGATTGTAGATTCAAAGTGCAAGTTCGGCCATTCATCATTTGATCTACAGAGAAAATCTGGTCCTCTGATCCATCTTTTGTAGCTTAAGAAGCGGTCTGCTGTCAGCCCTCTTGACGCTGCATCTGCAGGATTTTCCTTTGTGCTCACATATCTCCATTGTGATACGTCAGTAGCATCCCTTACAAAAGAGATCCTGTTTGCTACAAATGTTTGAAAACGTTTAGTTTCATTGTTTATGTACTTAAACACTGTTGTGCTATCCGTCCAAAAAAATTATTTGTCCAGTGGTAGCTGCAAGTCCTTTCGCAGCATCGTATCAACTCTGACAGCGAGGACTGCCGCTGCCAGCTCCATTCTTGGAATTGTCATTTGTTTCAATGGTGCCACTCTGGACTTTCCTATTGTGAATGCAACGTGCACTTCCCCGTTGCTGTTCTCCAGTCTTAGGTAAGAGACAGTTCCGTAGCCACTCTCACTGGCATCTGAAAAGTGTGTGACTTGGCAAAAGTTCTTAGGTTTCATACACCGATCCACTTTAAACTCCACCATTTGCTTGAGATCCGCTAGCCATCCTGTCCACTGCTGAGAGAAAACCTGGGGTATGGCTGCATCCCATCCAAGCCTCCTCCTGCAGAGCTCCTGCATTATTAGCTCGGCTGGCAGAGCAAATGGTGCCAGAAATCCCAAAGGGTCATATATTGAACCGACCACAGACAAGATGCCACGTCTAGTGTGTGGCCTCTCTGGTGCTGTAACCGTGAACCTGAACACATCTGTCTCAACACACCAGTGTAATCCCAGGGCTCTTTCAACTGGTAGACTGTCCTTGTCCAAGTCCAACTCCCTGAACTCCTTGGCTCTGTGCTCATGTGGAACAGATGCCAATACAGCACGGCTGTTGCTGATCCATTTGGATAAAGTGAATCCACCCCTCTGGCAGAGAGCAGTCAGTTCTTTCACCAATTGTACCGCTTCTCGCTCTGTAGGCATGGATTTCAGGCAATCATCCACATAGAAGTTGTCGTTCACCGTGTCCGACACTCCAGGTGGAAAATGGGCTCGGTTGTCTTCAGCAGTCTTCCTCAAAGTAAAATTTCCACAACTAGGTGACGACACAGCTCCAAAAAGATGTACCTTCATTCTAAATTCAGCCAGATCTTGCTGCACATCACCATCAGGCCACCATAAGAACCGCAGGTAGTCAACATGTTTTTCAGATACCTTAACCTGATGGAACATGGCCTTGATGTCTGCCATCAAGGCAACAGGTTCCTGTCTGAATCTGATGAGGACTCCAATAAGTGAGTTGGTAAGATCGGGACCCTGAAGCAGTCGACAGTTTAGTGATGTTCCTTTAAAGACTGCACCGCAATCAAAGACGACTCTCAAGGTGCCTTTCTTTGAGTGATGCACACCATGATGTGGGATATACCAGAGTTTTCCATCACCTCGATTCAGCTGGTCCACTGGCACCAATTCAGCATAGCCACTGTTAATCATATCTGTGAGGAAAAAAGTGTATTCATCATGGAACTTTTCAATTTTGTTAAACTTGCGTTTCAGGCTCTGGATGCGTTGCTCTGCGATACAACGGTTGTTTGGCATGATGGGATCTTCTTGTTTGAAAGGCAAGTTTAGACAGTAATGTCCATCTTCAATCCTTGCTGAGTGGTTTACAATATCAAGTAATTGTACCTCTTCTCTTGACATTTCCTCTGTTTCTTTACTGGCTCTTTCACTGAAATCCTGGTTGTACTGTTTCACAAGTAACTCCTCTATGTTTAGAATAGATATTCTATTAAACAGCGACTCCTACAGTTCGGTCGGGGCGCCTGCTAAGCGCGGATAGGATCTAAGTGGGATAGTGTGATCCTTCCACACGCTACGTCCTCTCAGTGAGAATCCGCGCTGCCAGGTGAAAAGAAGCGGTTGATTGGCTGGACGTGTGTCGGAGGAAGCACGTGGTAGCCTCCACTCTCCCAGACCGACTGTGGGGGGTAAGTGCGCAGCGACCAGGAAGGGGATTGGGAATTGGCATAACGACTAACATTGGGATGGGAGAAAAATTGGAGGAAAAAGGAGGGGGAAAAAGATCAATAAAAAAAAGAAATAATAATAGATATTCTATTGACAGCAGCAGCAGGGCAGCCATTCTCATCCCTGATGGTGTTGTCTCCTCTTAAGGGACCATAGACGACCCACCCCAATAGGGTCCTCACAGCGTATGGTCCATCTGCCTGGCTATTGACCACCTCCCAGGGTTCCAGTACCTTTGAGGCGTTTGTGCCGATGACGAGGTCAATGCCAGAGTCTATTTCAGTTATTGTGATATGGTTCAAATATGGCCATGGTGACAAGCCCTGTTGTTTTGGAATATTGTGTTGTGAAACTGGCATGGTTTTATGAGTGAACACATCAGGCAGTTGAATGAAGTTGTTTGTGTCCATCCTAGCTATTTCCAGACCGGTAATATGGTAGCTGGTCTCAGGCTTCACTTGTTTCATGGTACAGAGAAGAATATTCGTTTTTTGTCCAGGAATGTTTAGCCTTCTCATTAAGCTTTCAGTGCAGAATGTAGATGTGCTTCCATGATCCAAGAATGCATACATTTACAATACTGTGTCCCCCTTGTGGCTCTTTACCTGTACTGGTACTATACAAATCAAATCAAATCAAATTTATTTGTAAGGCCCGACAACACACGTTAATGTCCCCATGGGCCGTACACGTCTTCTTTAAACAAGTCAAGAAGAAACATAACAATATGTCAAGAACAGAACAAGAACACCATAAGGTCCAACAAATTTAAAATAAATGCAAATAAATGAAAGAATGCAAGCACTCCCAGACATACCCCACGCGAAGGTAAGGAAAAACTCACTAAAACCTAACAATAGGGAAAAATGCTCCACAGGCAGTGTGGAGGAGAGAAACCTTAGAAGGGCCATTCAAGGGGGGATCTCCCTTCTTAGATGTCTAGTAGTGTTGCAGACTAACAGTTGGTAAGCATGCACTCAAGTGTGTAGTGAAACACAGATGAGTGCATGCAATAGCAACTGAACATTTTTGAAAGTTTAAAGATAGAGCTGATAGCGATAGCAACTGAACATTTTGAAAGATTAAAGATAGAGCTGATAGCGAATCTATTTGAGGCACAGGGGCGGCGCAAAGAGGGTTGTGTCCTCCCCGTCTTAATCACGGGACATGTAACACTCCGGTCATTGCTTCGAGACAGCCGGAGATAGGGGGCGGCGCAGAGAGGGTAGCAACCTCCCCGACATCATTGCGGGACGTCCAGCACTCCGGTCACCACTACGAGACCGCCGGAGACAGGGAGACAGGAGGGCACGCAGAGAGGGTCGCATCCTTCCGGCCTTCATCACGGGACGTCCGACACTCCGGTCAGCACTCCAGGACAGCAACTCACAGGGAGACAGGGAGACGGGACAGGCGTTAGACAGCTCGCGTGATTGTAGTGGGCGGACATAGCAATAGATACAAGTGGTAAGCATATATGTGAATAGAGTAGATATATGAAGTAAGCATATTATGTGAATAGAATAGAAGTACTTAACCCAGCAATGAAACCACGTTGACAGGCCAGTTGACAAGACCACGGACAGACGACGGTAAGTAGCTGATCCATGGCCTCGGTGGTGCATGTAGAGCAGTCACTGCAATCTTGGCCAAGACCCCATCACCGGCCCCAATATGACCAGAGGTGTGAGGTGAGACGACAGCATTGTCTCCTAATGATTCCTGTGCCATTTGTTCAATGTGGAGTATATCGGGATGTTTTTGTTTACATGTACCACACGTTAAACGACTTTTGCAGTCTCTGCTTAAGTGTCCTCTTCTCAAACAGCCAAAACAGACTCCCTTTTCCCTTAAGAAGTCTATCTTCTCTCTGTGTTTTTTCTTTTTCATCTGTGGACACCGCTCCAATGTGTGATCACTTTTATTGCAGAACAGACAAGAATTATGAGAACTGATGAATACATTTCTTTGCACTCTATTTGACTCCACTGCCGTTTCCATGGGTGTTACTGTTGTTGCAAAACTGCTTCTTGGGCTTGACCTTTCTCTTGGTTTAATCAAGTTGAGGTTTTGACAGTTGAATTCTGTTTAGTAGGGCTGACCCCTATTAGTCGATTAGTCGACTAATCGGTCGAAAGGAGCCGTAGTCGACCAGCCAACCTCTTAGTCCAATAAAAAAATAAAATAAAAATATAATTGATAATATTTAAAAGAGGCCTAGAAGCGTGGCTAACGCTAATGGCACGCATACCAGAAGCTAACTGCCTACGAAAACAGGCACAGAGGCACTGAAAGAGGATTTCACCCATCTAATGAACACACTAGACTAGACAAATATCAAGATGTATCCATCAGTGGACCAATTGCATGCTTTTGCAGAGGACAAGAAGCCTTCAGTCGACTCCTTCAGACATTAAGCACAGCCCAAATGGAATGATACAAAAAAATAATATATATATATATATATATATATATATATATATATATATATATATATATATATATATATATATATATATATATAAAAAAATAATAATAATTAAAAATATTATATATATATTTTTTTTGTCTACCAATAGTCGACTAACGGCAGATTTTCGCTAATCATAGTCGACCATCCAAATCCTTAGTCGGGGACAGCCCTACTGTTTAGCATCCTGGATGTTTCCAATAAGCGGGTCAGACAGTATTTTCACCTGTCTCTCTATGAAATGTACCAGGTCTGAGAAAATAGCACGATGTCCAAGCTCCTGTAGCTCATATGCCCTGTTCCTCCATCTTTCTCTGATCATGTATGGTAGTTTCATAGGGATGGTCCTCATGTTTGACACAACATTCATCTCCTCCATATAGGATAGATTTTCCATTGCATTGCAACAGCATCTGAGGAAGAGAGAGAATGCCTGCAATTCTTTCACATCCTCCTGCTTGATTGCTGCCCAAGCAAAGGCCTTTTCCATGTATGCTGTTGCAATTTTGTGCTCATTCCCAAAATGCTCTTTGAGTAGATGTCTTGCCCTCTGATAGCCCTGTGATGGAGGCAGATGTTGGCAGCTGCGGACCAGGTTTTTTGGATGTCCTCTTGTATATTGCTCTAGGAAGTGTAAGCAGTCACTGTCATCATCAGTTCTTCTCTCCACTCCTCCCTCAAATGCACTGATAAAACCTTCATATTTTAATGGATCACCATCATACACAGGAATGTCTCTTGGTGGTAGAGTGGAATACAGATTTTGCTTAACCAGCAAAGCAGTTATGTCATTCTGTCTTTGTAGCACATTGCAAATATCACCGGCAGGGGGTGTAGTATGAATGACATGACCTTGTGGCTCCTTTTCCAAATGAACCTGTATATTTTCAGTTTGAACATGTTGGCTGGGGAGATAATATTGCATTGGAGGAGTCATAGAATGAGCTTTGGCAGGTTTTCACAAATAGGCTGTTTAGGCCTCACAACCTGTGGCAGGGAGGGAGGCTTTGTTTCCCTTAGCAAAGCAGTTATGTCATTCTGTCTTTGTAGCACATTGCAAATATCACCGGCAGGGGGTGTAGTATAAATGACATAACCTTGAACATCCTTTTCCAAATGAATCTGTATATTTTCAGTTTGAACATGTTGGCTGGGGAGAGAATATTGCGTTAGAGGAGTCATAGAATGAGCTTTGGCAGGTTTATCACAAATAGGCTGTTTAGGCCTCACAACCTGTGACAGGGAGGGAGGCTTTGTTTCCCTTTGAGCAGCAGCAGCTCCTTTTTGCAAGTCTGAGTTCCTCCCACTTGACACTCTTGAACTGTTCCTTGATCCCATTGTTTCCAGTACATGGGCCTTTGCATTTTCTGCTGCCAGCTGTGTTTCCATTTCCAGTTGCTCTTTTTCTCTTCTCAGTTGTTCCTGTTGCATTCTGAACAGTTGTTCCTGTTGCATTCTGAGTTGTTCTTGTTGCATTCTGAGTTGTTCTTGTTGTGCCTCCAGTTTATGTTTTTTGTCTAAGGCAGCAACATTTTCCATTAGGGCAGCCTTTTCGGCCTGAGCTATAATACGAGCAGATGAGGTGGAAGATGTTTTTGATGCAATGGATTTGGGTGTGGATCTTGATTTTGAAGTATTTGATACACTGTCATGAGGTCCAATATCATCAGAATTTACATCACTCAGTCTTTCACCTTCAGTAGTGACATGTGTTTCCTTTTCAACAGTGACATGTATTTGTTGTTCCACTTCTGATAGCCACAGATGTACATCCTGTATAAAACCTTCTATAATGTCAATTTTTGGTTGAAACCATTCATTTTGCCTTTCAATTTCCTCTTCGGGTAATGGTAAAATCATCAATGATGAATGACTTTCCTTGGCTTCATCACACAGAGTGGTTAATTCATTCAAATGGCCTTTTACTGCATTTGCATTTTCATTTGACTTCATGAGCCCTTCAATGCATCTCTTGATTTAGCAGCCTTTTTGACACACAAGCCTCTTGTCTTCTGACAGTTTTTTTTTTATCTACTTTTTCTCCCATTTTTCAATTTTTCTCCCATCCCAATTTCGTATCGTCCAATTCTACCCTCTCCTGTCTCGAACGCTGTTAGGCCATGCCTCCCACAAGCCGGCTGCAATGTGGACTAAGCCTTACATCACGTGTCCCCTCCGGTACTCGAGGAAGCAGCAGTCGCATCTTTTCACCTGCACAGCGCGATCTCTCAGCGTCGGGGGTCTGCGTTTTGGAGGGCACGCCGCCCCCGTCGCTTCCTGATTCTGCTGCGCAGGCGCACCAACCGACCTGTAGGAGTCGCTGTCCACAACGTCCGATCCCCACCCATCAGCTTCCCACCCCCTAATACTGCAAATTGTATTAGTATGAACGACCAGCCAAGCTGATAGCGATGCGGAGAGCTGGGCTTGAACCCAGCGTATCCCGCATTGGTGGTGAGCGCCTTTCCCACTGCACCAACTAGCCGCCCGGTCTTCTGACAGTTTTCAACCAACATTTCCAAGCCTTTAGCTGTATACTTGCAAACTCGTTTTTCCCTTTCAGGATCCTGTCCAACATTGCCATCTTGTGGCTGGGCATCACTATTGCCACCAGACATGATAGTTCATTCACAGATTTACAACAGCTTAATTCACAACTCACCCAGTAGAGCTGCGCAGGTGTTTCCAATCACCCCAATCAGCCGCCTGGCTGTGAAACAATCTGTCCTTCTGAAGCCTTTGATGATGTCCTAGTTTCACTCATGGCTGTAGAGCATAGGTGTCAAACTCACGGCCCGCGGGCCAAATGCGGCCCGCCACGTCATTTGAGAGCTCAGGTAAAAAAAAAATAAAAAATGTTTACATTAATATTGGGTTAAAAAATAGCAGTGTTAAAATAATTGTGGGTTAATGCGTTAATAAAGCTTTAACTTTGACAACCTTAGTTATTACACATTCTTACACATACATGTATGTTGAACATCTGAGGTATTGATGAAGTAACAAAGGAAAAAAGCCAAAAGCACTTACTCCTCAGACATTCTTTGACAATTTTACAGCCCAAAATACAAAAAAGATCCAGGCGGAATAGGTAACAAAGGGTTGAAGAAATATTGTCTGAACTGTCAGATGCAAACTGGCTGTGTGACATAACCGAGCATCTCGCTCAATTGAATAAGAAGCTGTAGGGACGCAAACAAGTCCCACCCAAAACTTGACCAATATAGTTGTGAACTGAGACAACCCTTATTTTGTTATTTTTGAGTACAGTTACAGTTGTGTGTTCATGCAGACACATAATAGCAATTTCATTACGAATTGAAAATGGGGGACCCTGATGTAAACAAGTCGAAAGTCTTTCTCTGGTCTGCATCCCCTTAACAATTGTGTGTATTGAGCTGTACTGTACTGTACCCATTCTGCAATCTGTTAATTAAAGTTAATTCAACTATCTTCCATTAGTTGGATGTATGGCCTCTGCAAGGTTGTGTGCAGCCATTTGTTTTTGTAACATCTGCTACATCTGTCCCACGTGTTCTTTGCAGCTCAGTTGTTAGTTCTGCCCCTCTTGACTGTGACAAAAAGGTTTTGAACAAACTTAATGTCATAGCTTGTATTTGATGATATTCTTCTTTGTTATTTACTTGAATGGTTTGATCATTGATTGATGGAGTAATATGGGGTTCTGATAAACTAAAATTATTTGTTAAAATAACATAAGCTAACATATATTTTTACATTTATGCAAATGCATATGCAATATGTATAACTTGAATAAGTAATAAATACAGAAACAACATGTTTAACAATATGTAAATGTGTAGCTACATTTATTTTACATTACATTAACATTTATACGGTCTTTGGCCCTTTGAGGGCAACCATAATGCTGATGTGGCCCTCTGTGAAAATGAGTTTGACACCCCTGCTGTAGAGTGTTGTTCTTACTTGAATGTAACGGCAATTTTTCCTTTCCAATGTCCTGTTTTCTCCTGCCCGTTACTTCACAGGTATGGTAGGGAGTGATCTTACGCAGTAGACGTCCAGTTGATGTCCAGTCGTGATTCCAGGTTTAGGGGTGTTTATTGCTGAAGTTGCAGTTGTACATTAAATATATGGTATTCTATATTTATTTGGTATTTCTTTCTGCTTCTGGCTGCTGAGCTGCTGAGCTTTTGGTAATAACAGTGTGCTCCTCACTACCTGTGTCCTTGTTGATTACTGCACCTGTAACCCTCTAAATACCTAACCAGTGCTGTCAAATCTAAAACCCGCCACCAGGTGTCCAATAATAATATTACAAATAATAAATAATATGCCACCATCATAATGGCTCCTACAGTATCCATAATAACTTCAATCGGTCCGGATCCTTTGAATGAAATGAAAATGTAAACAAACACTGGCCTCACGTTAGAAAGTAGCACTGGTGACGTGAAATCACTGAGCCCAGAGAGGAGTGGTTCGGCAAAAAATAGTTCAGAGTATATTTGCTTTGAAAATGTAAATGTCTAATTCAATAATTTTTTATTTCTCCACGTGGTAAATACACAGGTCACAACATGTTTACAGGAACATTTTGGAGTTGTATTTGGAGTGTATTTCGTGACTGTAGGGGACTGTAGGGAACTTCAGGGTAAAGGTCTGACCCACTTCCAGTGATGAAGCTAAGCTACACTAACGGTGCGGGCGTTCCCTAAGCCTAATGCATGCAGAGAGACAAAAAAGGTATGTATCTTCTTGTCTAACTCTAGGGAAGATGTTAAATAAGCTAATTTCCCAAAATGTTGGAGTTTTCCTTTAAGGGAGGATGTTACTATGCCAAACGAAGTAGCACGGCAGCGTCCAGTAACTGTGGGAATCTGGAACGTCCCCTTTAAGGGAGAATGTCATTAGCCAAATGAAATAAGCAAGGCAGCGTCCAGTAAACGTAGAATCAAACAAATCTTCACAGGATATGGAAAACACCCGAAGGCGAGCGAAGGCACAGAGTCCAGTGCTAAACGTGGAATTGTTCAGAGACAGTCTTATTCAAGACTCACCAAGAGTACTGCCGACGGGCAATTCGAAAGCAAGGGTCCATGGAAATGAAGAGCGTGTGCACAGCAGGAAACTCCAAGGTACGGCAGGGCAGCAACAACCGTCTCACACTGGAGACCACAGGAGAACATGACAGCAGATGGTGGAGACAAGACGACCAGACAACGAGTGACCTACAGTCAGCGTATATGAGTCCTCCCGACGAGCTGATTGGAATTCATCTCAGGTGCGTGATGTTGATTGGCGCTGAGAAGCACGCAGTACTGGGCCAGCCCTCACAGTACCCCCCCCTCCACAGGAGCCACCTGGCGACCTGCCCGGCCTTGGCTTGTCCGGATGGGAACGGTGAAAGTCGGTGATCAGGGCGGGGTCCATGATGAGCTGGCGGGAGACCCAGCTCCGTTCCTCGGGCCGTATCCCTCCCAGTCCACCAGATACTGGAACCCCCGTCCTCGGCGTCGGATGTCCATGAGCCGGCGAACCTTAGCTGGGGGTGTCCATCCACCATCTCAGGAGGAGGCGGATCTGGGGCAGGAGGGGGACTGAGAGAGACAGGTTTTACACGGGACACATGAAACACAGGATGGATCTGCATGGAGGCTAGAAGCCTTAGACTCACCGCCGTGGGGCTGAGCACCTTCCGGATCTCGAAAGGACTGACGAACCGGGGGTTCAGCTTCTTGGCGGTGGATTGAAGTGGGAGATCCTTGGAGGATAGCCACACCCTCTGCCCTGGTTGGTATGCCGGCGCTGGGGTCCGGCGTCGGTTAGCTCCCCGACTGGCGCGCTCCGATGCCCAGAGCAGAGTAGTCCTGGTGATCTCCCAGACGCAACGACACCGGTCGAGATTAATCTGCATGGAGGGAACTGCCACTTCCGACTCCTGTGCTGTGAAGAGAGGGGGTTGGTAGCCCAGAGATACCTCGAACGGCGAGAGGCCAGCAGAGCTGACCAGGGAGTTAATGGCGTACTCGACCCAGGGGAGGAACCGGCTCCAGGATGCAGGCTTCTTGGCGGCAACACACCGGAGAGCAGACTCCATGCTCTGCTTCATTCTCTCCGTCTGCCCGTTAGTCTGTGGGTGATAACAAGAGGAAAGGCTAACAGTAGCCCCCAATCCTTTACAAAAAGCCCGCCATACCTGGGAGGTGAACTGGGGCCCCCGGTCCGAGACGACATCCTGGGGAAACCCATGGAAGCGGAACACGTGGTTCGTCAGGAGGTCCGCCGTCTCGGGAGCTGATGGAAGCTTGGGAAGGGCCACGAGATGGACCCCCTTGCTGAAACTATCCACGACTGTTAGAATGACTGTATTTCCCTGGGAGGGAAGAAGGCCAGAGACGAAGTCCAACGCCACATGGGACCAAGGGCGGCTCGGAATGGGGAGTGGCTGCAGCAGACCGGCGGGTGCTTGGTGAGAGGCCTTGCTGCAGGCGCAGACCGTGCAGGCCATCACAAACTCCCTGACGTCGTTCCTCATGGTGGACCACCAGAACCGACGAGCCAGGAAGGAGAAGGTGCAGTGGACGCCGGGGTGGCAGGCAAACCGGCTGGTGTGGCTCCATTGAAGAACCCGGGACCGGACAGAGTCGGGGACAAAGAGGCGACGAAAAGGTTGTTGCTCGGAGCAGGATGGAAATGTAAGGCACGCTTGACCACTGTCTCGATGCCCCAGGTAACCACTCCCATCACCCTGGCCTCAGGGAGAATGGGAGTCGGATCCTCTGTAGTTTTACACGGTTTGCAGTGTAATATGGTTATAGATATATAGATATATAGATATTAGATATGAGGCTAAAGGCTAGTCACGTTATATCAAACGCCATTTCTGTTGTATATATACGAATGAAATAAAACAAACTGCTTAGCATCCGGACTATTACAGAGCATCTATGGATGAAATGGGGGCGGCGGGGGACGCCGATTAATATTATTGATTAGCAATACAGTGTGCGTTCAAGTAGCCACATTCAACTGATCGATCGCTTGTGTGTTACAACAATGTCCAATCCGGCTGTAATTTGGGTGAATAGTATCCTACCGTCAGCCCATGTGATCGCCGGCAGCATTTCGTCATTATTCATCGGAATCTGGTAGATCGATATGTCCATTGGCTGATCATAAATCCCATTATTCCAGGCTGAAATCTGCGTTCGGTAACGTGATCAAAGATGGAGGATGTTCGGCTGGGATCCAGGCTCATATGAAACGCCCCTAGACAATAAAAATAATTATTTTCCCATTCGGCCTCAATGATACTGCAGTGGAGCGATGGCGCCCCTAAGAGGATCTGGCCGGTATTGCATGTTTCGGAAATCAAATATGCGGGTAGATCCTGCAAGTCGATCGGGGACGTTAATACCGTTATTAATATGGAATAAAACAATAACAACTTGCCACGAGTTAACTCGTGGCTCTGGTCCTCAACGGGTGGAATCAAAACACGAGTTAACTCGTGGTTGGGCGGCAAAGTGTTAATGATAGTGTTTGTGTATACTTGCATGTATTATGAATGAGTGTTCTTGAGTTCTTGTGTAATGGATGGGTGTTTATGGGATGCATTCAAGTATTATGTCTCCATCTTTTATTACGTCTAAACATACTGATAGATATATAGTATACACATTGTGTATTCTGCATTGCTGAAGTGATTCTCTGTAATATGCTGCCTGGATAACATGGAGCCCCTTCTCAAGCCCCTGGAGGGTTTTCAGGCAATTCTCCTTCACATCCCCTTGCAAATTAGGCTTATGTATTATATCTTTAAGAATAGTTATATACGTAAATAAACAAACAAACAAACTAAATTAAGAAATATAAATGGAGACATATTTTCATTCTCTAGTTGATTAACTGAGCCATTGATACAACGAGACAAGACTGGACAACATCATTCATTTTTTATGATATTTTCTTGTGTTTTGCGGCTACAAGGGGTTTGTGTATGTTGGTAATCTTTGAAACACTGGAGCAAAACACATGTTTATTCCAATTTATAATGGGTTATGAAAGATTATTTTCAAGAATGTTAATGTACCCCATATTCATATGGAAGAAAGATCTTGGATTGGGGATTTAATACATGTAACATATTAAAGTGTCTTGCTTTTCTAATACAGAGATGTATTTATTTTTCTTTGACCTTTTCTCCCATCCCCCAATTTAGTTTATATGCCAATTCCATTCCTGGTCATTGTGCTGCCCTACTGTCAGTCTGGGGAGGGTGTAGACTACCACATGCTGCCCTACTGTCAGTCTGGGGAGGGTGTAGACTTCCACATACTGCCATACTGTCAGTCTGGGGAGGGTGTAGACTACTACATGCTGCCCTACTGTCAGTCTGGGGAGGGTGTAGACTACCACATGCTGCCCTACTGTCAGTCTGGGGAGGGTGTAGACTACCACATGCTGCCCTACTGTCAGTCTGGGGAGGGTGTATACTACCACATACTGTACTGCCCTACTGTCAGTCTGGGGAGGGTGTAGACTACCACATACTGCCCTACTGTCAGTCTGGGGAGGGTGTAGACTACCACATGCTGCCCTACTGTCAGTCTGGGGAGGGTGTAGACTACCACATACTGCCCTACTGTCAGTCTGGGGAGGGTGTAGACTACCACATGCTGCCCTACTGTCAGTCTGGGGAGGGTGTAGACTACTACATGCTGCCCTACTGTCAGTCTGGGGAGGGTGTAGACTACCACATGCTCCCCTCTGTCAGTCTGGGGAGGGTGTAGACTACCACATGCTGCCCTACTGTCCATCTGGGGAGGGTGTAGACTACCACATACTGCCCTACTGTCAGTCTGGGGAGGGTGTAGACTACCACATGCTGCCCTACTGTCAGTCTGGGGAGGGTGTAGACTACTACATGCTGCCCTACTGTCAGTCTGGGGAGGGTGTAGACTACTACATGCTGCCCTACTGTCAGTCTAGGGAGGGTGTAGACTACCACATGCTGCCCTACTGTCAGTCTGGGGAGGGTGTAGACTACCACATGCTGCCCTACTGTCAGTCTGGAGAGGGTGTAGACTACCACATGCTGCCCTACTGTCAGTCTGGGGAGGGTGTAGACTACCACATACTGCCCTACTGTCAGTCTGGGGAGGGTGTAGACTACCACATGCTGCCCTACTGTCAGTCTGGGGAGGGTGTAGACTACCACATGCTGCCCTACTGTCAGTCTGGGGAGGGTGTAGACTACTACATGCTGCCCTACTGTCAGTCTGGGGAGGGTGTAGACTACCACATGCTGCCCTACTGTCAGTCTGGGGAGGGTGTAGACTACCACATGCTGCCCTACTGTCCATCTGGGGAGGGTGTAGACTACCACATACTGCCCTACTGTCAGTCTGGGGAGGGTGTAGACTACCACATGCTGCCCTACTGTCAGTCTGGGGAGGGTGTAGACTACCACATGCTGCCCTACTGTCAGTCTGGGGAGGGTGTAGACTACTACATGCTGCCCTACTGTCAGTCTGGGGAGGGTGTAGACTACCACATGCTGCCCTAATGTCAGTCGGGCGAGGGTGTAGACTACCACATGCTGCCCTACTGTCAGTCTGGGGAGGGTGTAGACTACCACATGCTGCCCTACTGTCAGTCTGGGGAGGGTGTAGACTACTACATGCTGCCCTACTGTCAGTCTGGGGAGGGTGTAGACTACCACATGCTGCCCTACTGTCAGTCTGGGGAGGGTGTAGACTACCACATGCTGCCCTACTGTCAGTCTGGGGAGGGTGTGTAGACTACTACATGCTGCCCTACTGTCAGTCTGGGGAGGGTGTAGACTACCACATGCTGCTCTACTGTCAGTCTGGGGAGGGTGTAGACTACCACATACTGTACTGCCCTACTGTCAGTCTGGGGAGGGTGAAGACTACCACATACTGCCCTACTGTCAGTCTGGGGAGGGTGTAGACTACCGCATGCTGCCCTACTGTCAGTCTGGGGAGGGTGTAGACTACTACATGCTGCCCTACTGTCAGTCTGGGGAGGGTGTAGACTACCACATGCTGCCCTACTGTCAGTCTGGGGAGGGTTTAGACTACCACATGCTGCCCTACTACCACATACTGTCAGTCTGGGGAGGGTGTAGACTACCACATGCTGCCCTACTGTCAGTCTGGGGAGGGTGTAGACTACCACAATGTACCACATGCTGCCCTACTGTCAGTCTGGGGAGGGTGTAGACTACCACATGCTGCCCTACTGTCAGTCTGGGGAGGGTGTAGACTACCACATACTGTACTGCCCTACTGTCAGTCTGGGGAGGGTGTAGACTACCACATGCTGCCCTACTGTCAGTCTAGGGAGGGTGTAGACTACCACATGCTGCCCTACTGTCGGTCTGGGGAGGGTGTAGACTACCACATGCTGCCCTACTGTCAGTCTTGGGAGGGTGTAAACTACCACATGCTGCCCTACTGTCAGTCTTGGGAGGGTGTAGACTACCACATGCCTCCTCCAATACATGTGGAGTCGCCAGATGCTTTTTTTCACCTGACAGCTAGGAGTTTCACTGGGAGGATAGGTTCACGCCAGATCTCCACCAGATCCCCTCCCTGCTTACCAGTAGGAGTCACTGTTGCAACGACCAGGACGCGTCTATGCTTTAGGCAAGTGGCTTGTCCTTCCACGTTCCCGTTTTGCGCTCTGATTGGCCACGCACCTTAACCAACTTCGAAAGAGTGCCTAAGCTTAACCGTTGAAAGAACTTGCCGTCACGCTCTAAGACAAACTCTAACCTTAACCAACTCCGAAAGCGTGCCTAAGCTTAACCGTCCAAAAACTTGCCGTCCCACGATTGGCACACATGTCACATGACCAGAAACGTGCGAGGCCAATCAGAGCGCAAAACGGGAATGCGGAAGGACAAGCCACTTGCCTAAAGTATAGAAGCGACCAGGACTCATACCCCCACCGGCTTCCCACCTCACCTGCGAACACTGACAATTGTGTTCGTAGGGATGACTGACCAAGCCGGAAGTACCGCTGCTGGGAATTTAACCTGGGTCTCTGCGGTGGTAGGGCAGAAATGTATTAACATTTTGCTCAAATGCTAAAAAATACACCAAAATATTTCCTTTAGGTTTGTGCAGTTTGTGTCGAGTTCAGTTGAATGTGTTTCATGGCATTGTTGTATGATCATATTATCAGTTCAAGATCATATTATATGATCAAGTTAATCAATCAATAATTTGGTGTGGATTAGAGTGTTTGTGCTCAGCACCAAGAACATTGAGAACCATATATCTATAATGATCAGAAGGCCAGGGACCAACAACTGGGCGCATCCAGTGAGGACGGTGGCGCAGTGAAGTGGGTGCCATTCAGCGTCCATCCCGCGTAGCTCTCCACCACCTCCCACCATCAGGCACTGCTGAAGGGCCCTTGAGCAAGGCACTTAACCCCCTACCACAACCACTCTAGGTGAGCTACCCAGTGCCCAATAGTAGAAAGACTGGTTGTGCTGGGAAACTGTATGAACAGTTTGAGAATTATTGAGAAAAGGGATGTGTTCAGCAAATCCTCTCTGTAAATGTTTTTCTTTTCTTTTTACCATTTGTTGGTTCCTGAGACCCAAAAGACTGAGAGATGCTGTTCTCTGCAGCACTGTACTGTATAGGTTTATTACTGTACTCTACTGTATAGGTTTAATACTGTACTCTACTGTATATGATTATACTGTACTCTACTGTATATGTTTATTACTGTACTCTACTGTATATGTGTATATGTGTATTACTGTACTTTACTGTATAGGTTTATTACTGTACTCTATTGTATAGGTGCACTACTGTACTCTACTGTAGATGTTTGTTACTGTACTCTACTGTATATGTGTCTTACTGTACTCTACTGTATAGTTTAGTACTGTACTTTACTGTATAGTTGTATTACTGTACTAAAAAATATAGGTGTATTACTGTACTCTACTCTATATGATTATTACTGTAGTCTACTGTATATTTTATTACGGTACTTTACTGTATAGGTTTATCACTGTACTCTACTGTATATGATTATTACTGTACTCTATGCTATATGATTATTACTGTACTCTACTGTATATTATTATTACTGTACTCTACTCTATATGATTATTACTGTACTCTACTCCTGTGTAGTTTATTTTTGTATTTTATTTTTGTATTATTTTTTAAACAAACATATAAACAAACATGACAACACACGATAAGATATACAAGCATTAATTGTCAGGGCACATCCAATGAGATCACGTTTTAGTTAGTTGTCTTATATAAGATATACCCCTAATACCTGTTATCTAAAAAACCTACACACATATGCTCAGCTCGAACCCCCCCCTCCCGGACCCCACCTTGAGAAGTACCTCCACTATCCCTCGCACCTAACCAGACACTACCATTATAAGCTAGCTTTTATTCTCTCCACCACTTCTAACCACATTGACATTTTGGATTCATTGAGACCCAGAATTCTTGCTGTAGATATTTCTTGGTAAATTACATCGAGATATGTAAGAAACCAAACTTTACGGCAAATTTTTTCCGGTTGAAACCAGCGTGATGCGATCAGCTTTTTAGCTACTGTGATACCCGATAAAACCAATCTCTTTAGCTGTGGATTCACTGCAAACTCAAAAACATCATTCAATAGTAATACCGAGGGGTGTACAGGTATATTCCAAGATACGAGTTTTGATATTTGTTGGGTCACATCTTTCCAGAATGCCTTAACTGGTGAGCAGTCCCAATACATGTGCATAAATGTCCCTTCGTCCCCATTTGTACATTGGGAGCATTTGGAGTCTTGTTTAAGCCCCATTCGCAGTGGCGGACTGGCCATCGGGACGTTCGGGACGAATCCCGATGGGCCGGAACCAAAGTGGGCTGGTCCAAAAAAAAAAAAAAAAAAAATGATTTTTTTTTAACTTTTTTTTTTATTTTTATTTTTATTTTTTTATTTTTTTGTTGGCCAGTGTGTGGGCCAGTGTGTGGGCCACTAATGTGGGCCGGTGTGTGGGCCAGTGTGTGGGCCAGTGTGTGGGCCACTAATGTGGGCCGGTGTGTGGGCCAGTGTGTGGGCCAGTGTGTGGGCCAGTGTGTGAGTCGGTGTGTGGGCCACTAATGTGGGCCAGTGTGTGGGCCGGTGTGTGGGCCAGTGTGTGAGTCGGTGTGTGGGCCACTAATGTGGGCCAGTGTGTGGGCCGGTGTGTGGGCCAGTGTGTGGGCCAGTATGTGGGCCAGTCTGTGGGCCGGTGTGTGGGCCAGTGTGTGGGCCGGTGTGTGGGCCAGTGTGTGGGCCAGTGTGTGGGCCAGTGTGTGGGCCACTAACGTGGGCCGGTGTGTGGGCCGGTGTGTGGGCCGGTGTGTGGGCCGGTGTAGTGTGTGGGCCGGTGTAGTGTGTGGGCCAGTGTGTGGGCCGTATGTGGGCCGGTGTGTGGGCCATTATGTGGGCCGGTGTGTGGGCCAGTGTGTGGGCCGGCAATAAAACAATAAACAAGTTGCATAAACTAAATCAGATTAAAAATTATCACAGTTCTGGTTTGCCTTAAGATGCAGTTTAAGATGGGTCTTGAACATGGAGTATGTAGGGCACTCTCTAATCACAACTGGTAGGCTATTCCAGTAGTTACCACCTTTAACAGAGAACACAGTTTTTGCAAAGGTAGTATACCGAAAAGGCACCTTACAGTCCCCTCTACTGATGGCCCTGGTGGTAATGCCAGTGTCTGCTTTCTGTTGGATGAACTCATTCAATGGGGGAGGGGCAAGTCCATGCAGAACCTTGTACATGAAGCAAGTATATTTGAAAACTTGGAAATTCTCGAAACTTAGCATGTTATGTTTTTCTAAAACATTACAGTGATGAAATGAAATTGGTTTCCTATCAAATACTTTTATGGCTTTTTTGTAGAGTAATTCTATTGGTGTAAGAGTAGTGACATATGAAAGAGACCAGTTGATAAAACAGTACTCGATGTGTGATAAAATCATTGAATGCAGAAACATCCTTGCAGCATTAAAGCCCAACCTCCAGGTTAAACCCTACTGATCAATTATGGGTAGTTTACATCATTGGTATATAATTTCATTATTTATTTTTTTCCATTTGACACCGGAAATGCCACTCTGAAAGAGTTAAAAAGGTCCACGCACGAATAACATGCACGCGCGAATAAAAAAAGCTTATCAAACGCCGACGTCACTACAGGTGCATATTAATGAGCCGAATCTAAAAGCTTATCAGACGCTAGCACGGCCGTGACGTCACTTCAGGAAATGCCTTGCCCGTCCGGGTCATAGTACTAGATCAATGGTGGCCCACTCGGTGCATCACAGTTAGCCTATATAGCTCCGCCGTCCCTGCTACAGTCGGGACCACTACACTGACGTTAGCCTATGGTTCTCTCCTCTTTGTGTGCCCCCGTCCTCGCGGGTGTCCTGCGGAGGAGCTTGTGGACGCGACAACAGCGGCGGCCGTTGTTAGCTCATAGCTATCGTGTACCACTAGCCTTTACGGGCTCGAGCACCCTACAGGCTGCCACCATTGTCGCCGTTGTCGCGTCCATGGGCCCCCCGGCAGGGTACCGGTGGGGACGGGGTGTACAGAGAGGAGAGAACCATTTTGGGTCGGCCGTTCATGCCGGCCAGCGAGCCGGATGTCGGGATATTTTGTTAGCACAATAGCTACCAAGCTAAGCTATGTTAGCTACTAACGTTATAAACACAATATGTGTACAACGACACAATGATTTACATTATTACAAATATGGTAACGTGGTTGTGGCTTTAGAGATGGGTGGCTATAATCACGGAGCAATAGTGTTAGGTGAAACAGATACATTTTCATTCGACTAGTAGTAGCAAGCATATATCTATGGTAGCAAGGCTCTCTGCCTGCAGTGCCTGCCACTAGCTGTGTGTGACTCTCAGCGCCCCATGGTGAGCCCCCTGGTGCCCTGCACCTGTTGTGACGATCATTTCGATTACACACGCACGTTATGAACCATTGATTAAAATATCCACGTGCGTGGTGATTGTGTTGGGCAGACAAAATGTTTGATAAAAACGCTAAAACTGGGTCAATTTCAATACTTTTTTTTTCCTTCTTCATGAAACTCACCGTTGGCCTAGTCCACATTGTTTATTGAACAAAAATACAACGTGAAGGTTGGCCTTTAACTGGCAGGCAGGGCCTGATCTGCCTGAAGTTTTCGATGTTAAACTTGACTGTGTTTGTCACTTTCTTCACATAATAATAATAATAATAATAATAATAATAATAATAATAATAATAATAATAATAATAATAATAATAATAATAATAATAATAATAATAATAATAATAATAATAATAATAATAATAATAATAATAATAATAATAATAATAATAATAATAATAATAATAATAATAATAATAATAATAATAATAATAATAATAATAATAATAATAATAATAATAATAATAATAATAATAATAATAATAATAATAATAATAATAATAATAATAATAATAATAATAATAATAATAATAATAATAATAATAACTTTATTTGTATAGCACTTTTCATACATAGGTTGCAGTTCAAAGTGCTTCACAACAGTAAAAAATACAGGCATGACTTTTTGAAGGTCAATGTAGAGTCCAATGTGACCCCAAAATACTTGAATTAATGTACAATGTCCAGCTCCGCCTCTCCCAGAAACACATTAGAGTGAGTGACCTCTACTGGTGACTTTGTGAACATCATACACACTGTTTTCTTGGTGTTAAGTGAAAGACATGCTTTTGTTAGCCAGTCTTGAATGAGACATGAGACATCAGTGAATGAGATTCACGTTTCCTCCCAACCGCGAGTAGGCCTAGAGGCGCAGAAATGGAGAATGCAAAAAAAAGAAAGGGTGGAGCTGAAAAAGCTAGAATTAAAAAACTAAAATTGGTAGTAAAAGACGCAGAACAATGTTCTAAAATTACAGACATGTTTAGTAGAGGAAGGGCTGGCGTTATAGTAGCTGCTGCTGCTAATGATGATGAAGTTCAAGTGGAAGGAACCAACAGTAACATGACAGGTGCGTGCAGTAGCCTAGTGCATATTCTACTGTTGGTATCTGCCGGTTCATGAGGGCTAGCTAGCCTATACTAGCTCTTGCAGTGATTTCAGTCATTCTATTACAAGACAATGTGCTTTCCGTATTCCTGATTCCTTACAGCACGTGGACTTAAATAGTCGTGACTCGTGACGTTTTTTCTCTGACTAAAAGTTTAGTTAGCAATGTTAGGACTAGTGCCCACCACAGCATCAGAAGCTAAAGTGCTAACCTAGAGAGCCAATCAGAACCTAGGACGGGCTGCAAATTAATCGGCTACTAATATTATAATAGTAAATACTCAAATAAAATACTATTATGTTCCCTTCCAAATTTTCATGTTGATATAATATTGGTAATCTAATTGATTGAATTGATTAGTTGCCATTTTACATGCTTAAATAAGATGTACCTTAGAATTCCCAACTGTTAGCCATGTTCTCGATCTGTATATGATTAGTCTCATCTACATGTTTGTAAATAACCACAGCTAACTAGCTTAAGCTAACAACTAGGTCAACTACTACTAGGGGTGGGACGATACATCGATCCAGATCGATACATCGATGTAATTATCAACAATCGAATCGGATCGATGCGATGTAATAAGATCGATTCATATCGATACTCTTATTTTGAAAATCCTGTGGCGAGTCTCATATCTGCCCAAGAACAACAGCAGTAGCTCCGTGTGTGTAGATGTTACAGCATAGCATTCTCCCTTTCTGTGTGTGTGTGTGTGTGCGCGCGTCTTTGGAAAGACAAGATGAGGTCAGAGGAGTTTGATGTTTAAATGTTATTTAAACATAAACAATATAATACATAATAAATGTAGGCCTATACATGATCATGCAACATCAACAAATTGTTGTAGGAACGGTTTGGGAGAGGGAGGTTGTGAGTTTTGAGTTCCAAAAAATGTAGCTTAAAGTTTAAAGCTCAATATATAAAAACGTGGCACTTTACAGTGAACAGGAGGTCTATTTGTATTAAAAACAATAGATTGATTTTCCTTTAAATGTCTGGAAGAGCTCAAAAATACAAATGTCAAATGATATTTTCATTACCTTTTTTTTGTTGATCTAAATGTTACCGATTGTGTTAAATGGGCATATGATATCATCTCATATCGATCGCAGGCACCTGAATCTAATCGTATCGTATTGTATCGTGAGAGACTTTGTGATATCGGCAAATATCGTATCGTTGTCCAAAGAATCGATATCATATCGTATCATGATGAAACTGGTGATTCCCACCCCTAACTACTACCCGTAGTTAAAGGGGAACTATCTTATAAATGGCCTGTTTGAGTGTTTAGCATTGTTTCCTAGCTATGTGAACTTATATTAATATGATCTATGTCTCAAAATTCTCATATTGGCGCATTCTTCCAATTCTCCTCTCACAATATTCACCCTCACTGAACTGAGTCGTTTGAAAATGTGCCTATATGTGATGTCATATAGTCACCGCTGCATGTTAATGTTCAGGGGGGCCGGCACGGCGCAGTGGTTTAGGAGCCCAGCCTCAAAACAGCTCGAGATCTTGAGGTAGAAAAATGCTGTTTTTGAGGACTTGATTAGAAATACAAAACAATGAATAAAAAAAATATATATATTACAGAGGTGTTCCATAGACTCACAGGAATTGTGTAAAAGTGCCCAAATAGTGAAAGAAATAGTAAAATAGTTCCCCTTTAAACAAATGTGATTGCATATAACAGCTAACTGCTACAGCTAAGATGGTAGTTAGCCTATTCCATTCATGTTGAATGTATTTATGAAGGTTGTTGATGGTGGTTGGCGCTGATTAGCAGACATGATTCTGTCAGTCTGCCACAGGGCAGCTGTGTTTGCTGATGCTGCTCACGACCACCAGTAGCGTATGACTGTGTGAGTGTGAATGCTTGATGGTTTCTGTGAAGCGCTTTGTGGAACAATGCTGATACAGTTAAGAATGAGTAATTCGCTTTTGGTTTTTAAGAAAATGGTTTGTAAAGCTATTTTTGAAAACTACAAGGGTCAATAATACTGTTTTTTTTTTGCTATTTTCTTTTAGAATACTGTTTTGGCGTCTTAATTTTTTAAGTTTTTGTTAAGAATATAGGACATGCATATATAAGCATTATGCTTCAGTCTGTACCTTTTCAGTCACTGTAAAATCAAATATTGTTAAATGATGGTGTATATTGTATTGTGTGAGATGATGACTGAATAAACTACTACTACTACTACTACTACTACTACTACTACTACTACTACTACTACTACTACTACTACTTTGGGTGTTTTCAAAAGGCTGAAAAACGCTGTATGAATTCAAGCCATTATTATTGATTGCTGATGAGAGAGAGAGAGAGAGAGAGAGAGAGAGAGAGAGAGAGAGAGAGAGAGAGAGAGAGAGAACAGGCTCTTGGAATGGGTGTCTGGGAGGAAGTGGGGGGTCTTTCGATGTTGATTAAACGGCAAGCAACTAATGTCATGAGTGCCAAATTAAAGGACAATAAATCCAATCTAACTGAAATTGTGTAGCACAGACCTTTCTATTAGGGATGCTCGATATTGGCTTTTTTATCGATACCGATATACCGATATTGTCCAACTCTTCATTTCCGATACAGATATCAACCAATATCAACCAATACCGATATATGCAGGGTTTCCCGCCCCAAAAAATTGAATAATTTCAGGTAATTAACATTACATATCTCTTGTTGTGGAATTAACACAACATTATGCATACTTTTGACAATAAATAAAATCAGAATTTGTTCTTACTTGCTTGCCTGGGTAAATAAAGGTTATAGAAATGTTTAAAACAAGTTAACATTCTAAAGACCGAGATCAAAGCAATGTACAGACAAAAATCGGAATTGCAAATACGCAGCACTAGACAACAGCAGTACTTCCAAGGTTCTAAACCTAGTCACCTATTAGCCATGCGACTAAGAATTAATGCAAAATTTGCAGATATAACTGCCATTAGGAAACAACAAGCTCTAGTAACAGAACCCAAAATAATAAACGATACATTCAAAGAATTCTACTCTGATTTATATAACTCAGAAACGACCTTTGATCAAGACAAATTAGACACATATCTTAATCAAATTACTCTCCCTAAACTTACAGATGAAGACGCTAAACAGTTAGAAGTACCGATCACATTAGAAGAACTCAAGAAGGCCATATCCGGAATGAAAAACGGCAAAGCTCCGGGAATTGACGGTATCCCATCAGAAATGTACATTTCTTGCTGGGACATATTTGGACCCTTATTACTAAATATGATCTTATACTCAGTCAAAGAGGGAAGCTTCATCGAACACCAAAATACCGCACTCATTTCAGTTCTTCACAAAAAAGACAAAGACCCCACTGAATGCGGTAGTTACCGTCCTTTAAGCCTCCTCGGAACCGATATCAAACTGTACTCTAAGATATTAGCCATCAGATTGCAAAAGCATATGACGTCTCTTTAGTTCATACGGACCAAACAGGCTTCATAAAAGGTCGCCTGATCAATGATAACATAAGGCGAATACTGCACGTACTAGATACAGACAAAGAGGACATCACACCTAAGGCGATACTATCCCTGGATGCTATGAAAGCATTTGACAGGTTGGAATGGTCGTTTCTATGGGCAGTATTGGAAAGGATGGGGTTAGGAAAAGGTTTCATTGATATGATTAAAGTACTATACAAGGACCCATCGGCCATGATTACAACAGGCACAATCATCTCCAAAATCTTTCCGGTATCACGCTCTGCCAGACAGGGTTGCCCTCTTAGTCCCGGACTATTCAATTTATCATTAGAGCCTTTAGCACAATATATAAGACAATCCCAATCCATAGAACCAATCGTAATCAAGGGCACACAACAAAAAATTAGTTTATATGCGGACGACGTAATATTGTTCATGCAAAACCCCAACACCACATTGCCTCATCTGCTCAAGTTGATTGAGAACTTTGGTGATTTATCGGGATTTAAGATAAATTGGCCGAAGTCGGCTTTCCTTCCACTTAACACCCCTGCAAAAAAAGATATAACCCTCCCAGGTGCGATACCGATGGTAAAACATTTCAGATGCTTGGGAGTGGAAATATTCCCCACCATAAGACAAACGGTGAAGCACAATTACACAAAAATACAGAACAAAATCAAGGACGACCTGGACAGGTGGGCAAAACTTAAAAACTCAGTACAGGCAAGGGTATCAATAGTTAAGATGGATGTATTACCAAGAATCAATTTCTTCAGCTCAATGCTTCCGTTACCTCCTCCAGAGGGCTACTGGAAAAGATTACAAACCTCCACATACAAATTTATTTGGAATAACAAACCACCTCGCATAAAAAGATCCACCGCACAGAGAAGTAAAGCAGACGGTGGCATGGCAGTCCCAGATTTTTTACAATATTTTAATGCCTTCACATTAAGACCATTGAAGAAGATATGGTTTGACCCCGAGGCTTTGGTATCTTGGAGAGAATTAGAAGAAAACATAGTAGCCCCACAGAGATTGAAAGACATAGCATACACTAAACTTTCAATCAAGCATTGTGAGCGAGAATTTGGCCCAATAATAACCCATGCAATCAGGACATGGCGGGAAACTCAAAGGAAATTTCCTAACAATCAAGTATGGCATAATCACACTCCCATATTCAATAACAATGCTCTCTTAATGGGAAAACGACCTATAAGATTCCCTGTATGGGAAGAAAGAGGCATACACTCATTAGGGGATATTTTTAATAACAAGGGCCTCTGTAGTTATGTCGAAATATGCATAAAGTTTAACCTCACCGAGTCCACATGGCTTTTTTACATACAGTTAAAACTTTGTATGAGATCTCACGGTGTTCCATTACACATACCAATTGAACACCACAGATACCACAAATTTTTCTATGACAGAAATACATTGGGAGGTTTTGTATCAGGTTTTTATTCACAATTACTAACGTCCTCGTACGAAACCCTTCAACTAGACAATGTCTGGAGGAGGGATATACCAGACCTGGAAAATGTCTTTGATTGGCAAGGAGCCTGGGCAAATGTCCGACTTACATCAAGGAACCCGGATCATCAACAAATCAATCTGAACTATATCCACAGGACATACTTGACTCCTATAAGGCTGTGCAAAATGGGGCTTATACAAAACTCCAAATGCTCCCAATGTACAAATGGGGACGAAGGAACATTTATGCACATGTATTGGGACTGCCCACCAGTTAAGGCATTCTGGGAAGATGTGTCCCAACAATTATCAATACTCGTATTTTGGAATATACCTGTACACCCCGCGGTATTGCTATTGAATGATGTTTTTGAGTTTGCAGTGAACCCACAACTAAAAAGATTGGTTTTATCGGGTATCACAGTAGCTAAAAAACTGATTGCATCACGTTTAGGCGATTTAGGCAACACAAAAGAAATGTCTAACCACTGCTCCACAGACCTGGAGTTTATCACGATAAAATGTCGACCCTTCTTCCTCCCAAGAGAGTTAACGTCCATCATCCTCATCGGAGTGTACATTCCACCACACGCGAACACTGAGGTCGCACTTTCAAAACTTCACGACGAGGTAAACAAACTCCAGGCAGCTAACGTTGACGCGGCCATTTTGGTCTTGGGGGATTTCAACAGCGCGCGTCTTAAAAAGGTGCTGCCGAATTTCTATCAGCATGTGACCTGTCCCACCAGAGGCGAGAACATATTAGACCATGTATACTCGCAATTTAAGAATGGGTACAAGTCACAGGCTCTTAGTCCATTCGGTAAAAGCGATCACGCAGCAATTTTTCTTTTGCCTAAGTACAAACAGTGTCTCAAGCGAACGCCGGTGGTCTCGCGAGAGGTTAAGCGTTGGACCGTGACGTCAGTAGAGTCACTCCAAGCAGTGCTGGGAAGCACAGAATGGAGTGTACTCCGTGATAACACAGCCAATATTAACGAATACACCGAAACGGTGATTGACTATGTCTGTACTCAGGTAGAAGTAATAATCCCCACCACCAAAATTAATATCTACCCAAACCAAAAGCCCTGGGTAGACAAATCCGTCCGTGAGGCTCTGAAAGTGCGCACATCAGCATACAACACCGGGCTGGTGACAGGCAACATGGAAGAACACAAGATGGCAAGATACAACGTCAGGAGAGCAGTAATAGAGGCAAAACGGCGTTACAAGGATAAAGTTGAACTTCAGTTTGAACAGGCTGACTCTAGAGGCATGTGGCAGGGCCTCAGAACAATGACAGACTACAAAGGAACCCCCCTCAAACTGAACAGTGACATCTCCTTAGCAAATGATCTCAACTCCTTCTATGCGAGGTTTGAGGCTGTGAATAACAACACCAGCCTACAAACCACGGCAATGGGGGGGGGGGGGTCTGCTGATGGAGACTCAGTGTTCAGGGTAACAGAGCATGAGGTGAGACGGATCTTTAAAAAAGTGGATATCAGGAAGGCAGCAGGACCGGACGGCATCCCCGGCCGCGTCCTAAAAGTCTGTGCCGACCAACTGGCCCCGGTATTCACTGACATCTTCAACCTGTCCTTGGAACAGGCCGTCATCCCCACCTGTCTGAAGAAGTCCACCATCATCCCTGTACCCAAAAAATCTACGCCCGCTTGCCTCAACGACTACCGCCCTGTAGCCCTCACCTCCATAGCCATGAAGTGCTTTGAGAAGCTAGTGAAGGGCTACATCTGTTCCTCCCTCCCAATCAACCTGGACCCTCTGCAATTTGCATATCGCCCCAACAGGTCCACGGAGGACGCCATAGCCCATGTGCTGCACACAGCAGCATCACATCTGGACAAGAGGAAGGGGAACTATGTGAGAATGCTGTTCATCGACTACAGCTCAGCATTCAATACCATAGTCCCCTCCAAACTCATAGCCAAGCTCAGGGACCTGGGCTTGAACTATGACCTGTGCCAGTGGGTCCTGGACTTCCTGACGGGCAGACCCCAGGTGGTAAGAGCCGGCAACTGCACCTCCTCATCCATCACGCTCAACATAGGGGCCCCCCAGGGCTGTGTTCTGAGCCCCCTCCTCTACTCCCTGTACACACATGACTGCGTAGCACAGCGGAACAACAACACCATCATCAAATTTGCTGATGACACAGTAGTGGTGGGCCTGATCTCTGCCAACGACGAAAGGGCCTACCTGGAAGAGGTAGAGAACCTGTCACAGTGGTGTCAGGAGAACTGCCTCTCCCTGAACGTCAGCAAAACAAAAGAGATGATTGTGGACTTCAGGAGGTCGGGGGTCAAGGACTACAGCCCCCTCAGCATCGACGGGGCACCAGTTGAGAGAGTGAACAGTTTCAAGTACCTCGGAGCCCACATATCCGAGGACTTGACATGGACCACACACATTGACAGTGTTGTGAAGAAGGCACGACAACGCCTCTACTTCCTCAGGCGCCTAAGGAAGTTCCAAGTCAGTCAGAAGATCCTTAGGAACTTCTACTCATGTACAATAGAGAGCATCCTGACCGGCAACATCACCTCCTGGTTTGGGAATAGCACTGCACAAGACCGTAGCAGACTACAAAGAGTGACACGTTCAGCCGAACGCACAATTAGAGGGGGGCTTCCCACCCTCCAGAACATTTACAACAAGCGGTGCAAGGGGAAGGCTAAGAGAATTATTAAGGACTCGAGCCACCCGAACAACTGCCTCTTTGAACTGCTGCCGTCAGGCAAGCGATACCGGAGTCTTATGGCGAGCACAGAAAGACTCAGAAGGAGCTTCTATCCCCAGGCCATCAGGCTGCTAAACGAACAATAATCGCTAAACGAACAATAATCACTATGCAACAACCATCAAATGCACACAGCACACACACCCACACGCACACACACACTCACTCAAACAAACAACACACTGCAGCACCCACTCTCCACACTTTAGATCACACAAACACACTTACACTTTATATTTATTGATAAAGGATTTGCACTACAACTCGTACACCTACTGTGAATTGTACCTAAACTGCACCTCGTCCATTTATGCCTTGCACTATATAGTATAGTATTGTATATTAGTACACTGCACAGTATTGTATATTGTATGGTAACTACGTCTACGAACATTGTACATATGTCTAAACTGAACACTGTGACCTCTTTTTTTTTTTTTCTTCTAATTTTTACTATGTTTTTATTTCATACTTATCTTGTCATGCACAGTCTCTGGAGCGCAACAGTAAGAAGCATTTTGTACAAAAGTATTCTGTACTTCTGTATGACAACTATTAAAGAAACTTGAAACTTGAAACTTGGTTTCAACCGGAAAAAATGTGCCGGAAAGTGTGGTTTCTTACATATCTTGATGTGATATATCAAGAAATATCAACAGCAAGAATTCTAGGGCTCAATGAATCCAAAATGTTAATGTGGTTAGAAGTGGTGGAGAGAATAAAAGCTAGCCTATAATGGTGATGTCTGGTTAGGAGTGAGGGATAATAGAGGTACTATCCAAGAGGGGGTCCGGGAGGGGGGGATTTGAGCTGGAGCATATGTGTGTAGGGTTTTAGAAAATAGGTATTCGGGGTATATTATATACTAACATTTATATAATTGTAACTTCGCTGGATATACACGGTATACGGTTAAAATGTTATTATTGACTATTTTTGTTTTATCCTGTTTCTGTACTTGCATATATTTTAACCACCTTTACTGAAAGTTTCATTATACATTGTGTGTTGAGTACTGACTTTTAATAAGTTTTGTTTTGCAATAATAAAAAAAAATTAAAAAAAAAAGAAATGTTTAAAACCGATACCGATATTTTCCGATATCACATTTTAATGCCGATATCGGCCGATAATATCGGTAGGCAGATAATATCGGACATCCCTACTTTCTATGGATCAAAACCTCAATATTATTATGGTGTAGTTAATACTTCATGTATCCTTAATCCCTAGGCTAATGAGGCACTAAGATGTTAGTAAAAAAAAAAACATATGCCAATGACAGGAAGTAACGGTATATGTATGTGTGTGTCTGTGTGTGTGTGTGTGCACTGTGCATGAGTGCACATCTAGGGGCGGTGTGTAGATTTGGTCTCCCTGATTTTGACTCCTTAGCCACAGCCTTGGGTTGTTTAATAGTGGACAAGTGTTTCATAGCGGCCGTTGTGTGGGCCGGTTTCGGGGCCGGTGCGTGGGCCGGTGCGTGGGCCGGTGTGTGGGCTGGTGCGTCCCGGGCTGAATTTGTGTCCCAGTCTGCCACTGCCCATTCGGCACAGTCTTATAGGAGTCAAGTATGTCCTGTGAATATAGTTAAGATTGATTTGTTGATGATCCGGGTTCCTTGATGTAAGTCGGACATTTGCCCAGGCTCCTTGCCAATCAAAGTCATTTTCCAGGTCTGGTATATCCCTCCTCCAGACAGAGTCTAGTTGGAGGGTTTCATACGAGGACGTTAGTAATTGATGATAAAATTCTGAAACAAAACCTCTCGATGTCTCTCTTTCGTAGAAGAATTTGTGGTATCTGTGGTGTTCAATTGGTCTGTCTAATGGAACACTGTGAGACTTCAAACATAGCTGTAACTGTTTGTGAAAAAGCCATGTGGACTTGGTGAGATTAAATTTTTTGCGTATTTCTTTATCACTACAAAAACCCTGTTTGTTAAAAACATCCCCTAATGAGTGTATGCCTTGCTCTTCCCATATAGGGAATCTTATAGGTCGTTTTCCAATTAAGAGTGCATTGTTATTGAATAAGGGAGTATGATTGTGCCATTTTTGTGGGTTAGGATTTTTTTTTTGTGATTCACGCCATATCCGGATCGCATGAGTAATTATGGGGCCAAATTTTCGTTCACAGTGCTTGATTGGTAGTTTAGTGTATGCTATGTCCTTCAGTCTATGTGGGGCTACTATGTTTTCTTCTAATTTTCTCCAGGATACTAATGCTTGGGGGTCAAACCATGTTGTCAATGGACTTAATGTGTACGCCTTAAAATATAGGAAAAAATCTGGAAATGCCATGCCACCATCTGCTTTATTTCTCTGTGCGGTGGATCTTTTTATACGTGGTGGTTTGTTATTCCAAATAAATTTGTATGTGGAGGAGTGTAATCTTTTCCAGTAACCCTCTGGAGGGGGTACCGGTAGCATTGAACTGAAGAAGTTGATTCTAGGTAGTACATCCATCTTAACAATTGATATCCGTGCTTGTACTGTTTTTAAGTTTTGCCCATCTATCAAGGTCGTCTTTGATTTTGTTTTGGATTTTTGTGTAGTTGTGCTTCACCGTTTGTCTTATGGTGGGGAATATTTCCACTCCCAAGCATCTGAAATGTTTTACCATCGGTATCTCTCCTGGGAGGGTTGTATCTTTTTTTGCAGGGGTGTTAAGTGGAAGGAAAGCCGACTTCGGCCAATTTATCTTAAATCCCGATAAATCACCAAAGTCCTCGATCAACTTGAGTAGATGAGGCAATGTGGTGTTGGGGTTTTGCATGAACAATATTACGTCGTCCGCATATAAACAAATTTTTTGTTGTGTGCTCTTGATTACAATTGGTTCTATGGATTGGGATTGTCTTATATATTGTGCTAAAGGCTCTAATGATAGATTGAACAGTCCGGGACTAAGAGGACAACCCTGTCTGGCAGAGCGTGATACCGGAAAGATTTTGGAGATGATTGTGCCTGTTGTAATCATGGCCGATGGGTCTTTGTATAATACTTTAATCATATCGATGAATCCTTTTCCTAACCCCATCCTTTCTAGTACTGCCCATAGATACGACCATTCCAGCCTGTCAAAGGCTTTCATAGCATCCAGGGACAGCATCGCCTTAGGTATGGTGTCCTCCTTGTCGGCATCGAGTACGTGCAGTATTCGTCTTATGTTTTCAGTGATCAGGCGGCCTCCTATGAAGCCAGTTTGGTCCGGGTGAACTAAAGACGTCATATGCTTTTGTAATCTGATGGCTAATACCTTAGAGTACAGTTTGATATCGGTTCCGAGGAGGCTTAAAGGTCTATAACTACCGCACTCGTTGGGGTCTTTGTCTTTTTTAAGGAGGACTGTTATGACTGCAATATTGTCATTCTTATGGAAGTTCCCCTCCTTGACTGAGTATAAGATCATATTTAGTAATAAGGGGCCAATTATGTCCCAACAAGAAAGGTACATTTCTAATGGGAAACCGTCTATTCCAGGAGCTTTACCACTTTGCATTGCGGTTATGGCCTTCTTGAGTTCCTCTAGTGTGATCGGTGTTTCTAACTGTTTAGCGTCATCCTCTGAAAGTTTAGGGAGAATAATTTGATTGAGAAATGTGTCCATTTTGTTTTGATCTAAGGTCGTTTCTGATTTATATAAGTCGGAGTAGAATTCTTTGAATGTATCGTTTATTTTTACAGGATCTGTTACAAGTACTCGTTGTGCTCTAATGGTAGTTATATCTGCAAATTTAGCATTAATTCTTAATCGCATGGCTGGGTTTGGAACCATGGGAGTACTGCTGTTGTCTTGTGCTGCGTATTTGTATTTCCGATTGTTGTCTGTATAATTATGGCATTGATCTCTATTTTTAGTACGTTAACTTGATTCTCTAGTCGAGTTGAGTTGTTGTATTTTAGAGAATTAAATAACGTTGAGTAAAGCGTTTCCAGCTCAGCCAGTTTTGTGCATTGATTCTTGCGCATTTTGGAGGAAAAGCTATCCGTGAAATCTTTGATCATTCCCTTTACCGACATCCATATTATTCTGGGGTCTTGCACCGAGTTTGCATTCTCCCGTTGGAATACTATAAGAGCTTCTTTGAGTTGTGTAATGAATTCCTTGTTATTAAGCAGCAACGAGTTAAATCGCCATCTTGGGGCTCGGGAGGATAGTATACCAAATGTACCTTTAAGGAGTAAATAACAGTGATCTGATAGTGCGTTGGGTATCATTTCCACTTCATAATTATCAAATAGTCTCTGTGATGCAAAGACATAATCTATTCTGGATAGTGTATTATGTCTCGCCGATCGACAAGAGTACTTTCGGGTCGTGGGATTAAGTAACCGCCATAAGTCATTTACACCTGTAATCTTCGACCAATCCTTTAATGCCTTCGATGAATTCTTTTGTTCGCTGGAAAAGGCGAGGTAAGATTTGTCCATCCTTGGGTTCCAGATGGCATTAAAATCCGCACCTATTATAAATGAGTAATCGGGAATGTCTAACATTGCATTGGTTAGTGTAGTGAAGAAATCTTCTTCGTACAAATTTGGGGCGTATACCGCTACCAACGCTATTTTCCTGTTCTTATGTTCAATCTTAGCTATAGTTATCCGACCTTCTACATCAGACCATACTCCCTTTAGTACAATATTCAACTTACGTTTAACGACTATGGCTACACCCCGAGTTCTCGTACCAATAGAAGAGTGACTAATATTATGGTATGTGTTGTCCGCTAATTTATCTATGTCTTTCTCTAGAATGTGCGTTTCGCTTAGCAGAGCAATGTCCACATGTTCTTTTTTCATCAGTGTGAGCACGCTTTTGCGTTTGAGTTGGTTATTTATTCCCCCGGTGTTCCATATCATTATATTCAAACTAGCCATAATCTATACATGTTGTATTGTAATTTTTGATAATGCTTCTAGAGTGCGAGGCAATAATAGATATACATCCCACTAGTGAGGTCCCGTTGAGAGCCGAGCTTAAAAACATACATATATACAAATAAAAATCCCTTACCCTTCCCTCCCACCGAGAGTCGTACAGGATTGTGTTCCATGAACACCACCTTTGCGTATGACTCCCTCCCTTGCACCACCGGATATCCCAGAATGATCCAATTATCCTTAACATTCCTATGTATACCATAGGATCTAACACTCTAAATTCTACCATAAGTAGAATGTCGACTGTGGCTTGGCCACTTTCCCGTAAAATAAAAATTTAAATAAGATAAAACTAAAAATAAAGACCAAAAATAAGCTTCAATTGTCATGCCCTAATCACTTACATTTTATATGAACTTGTGTAATTTATAGTAACCCATGAATAATATGGAGGTATTGAACTGAAGAGAGAGCCTCAATAAATCAGAGAAAACGGATGAAAAAAAACAAGTAAAAGGAAGAGAACATTAACTTAGATCTTAAAAGAGCATTGCTATGCTTAAACATCTAAAGTATAAATTGGAGAAGTAGTGGAAATATTTCCAATTAATAAAAAACAGTTTTTAAATACGTATTTGCAGCATTTCCCCTGACCAGGGTGGGCGATGATCCGTTGTGTAGAATGATCTTTCAGCCGGCCGCTGCTATGATGGTTCTGTGGTTCTGCATCTAGATGCTGTAGATTATTCCCCCGAGGGGATTCTGGTAGAGTGACTGACCACGTATTGCTGTTATTCCAGAATGTTCCCTATATCAAAGAATGCTTTAGATGTTCTAGATTATTCCAATATGTCGTTTTTACATTGTTTGAATGTTCCAGTATGTTCTGGAGTGTTCCAATCTTGAATCCAATATGTCCGCAACAATAGAAACCCGACGGGGAAAGCACTCAACAACTCCGAGCACGTAGGTCTCTCCGTCCCAAATCCACGGTTCATTAAAGATTGTAATATATGGTGACCTTGCATAACAGAGAATAAAAGGCCATTTATACACTATTCTGCGTGTTGTGCAGACAAGTATTTGGCTGCATCTTCAGGCGAGTTGAGGAAAACCCTTGCTCCTTTTTTATCGACAATGCAGAGTATTGCAGGGTATGTTAATATGGGTCTGTATTTCTCCAGATATAGTTGAGACATCACCGTCTTGAACTTGGCACGCAGGTCCACTACATCACGACAATAATCTTCAAAGCAGTGTATTGGTACATCCATGTATTTCAGATTGCCTTTCATCCTGCGAGTTTCACGAATAATCATTTATTTTATTCTGACTTGGCGCAGGATAACCAATATCACTCTGGGCTTAGCGTTATTGCCAATGGAACGGGTCCCCAATCTGTAGCACTGTTCCACCTCTGGTACATTAGGAAGGATCCCTGTACCCAAGATTTTCTGTAATTCTGTGGCAAACTCTTCAGGTTGAGCACATCTCACTGACTTGTCCAGACCGACTATACGAATATTCAGCTTGCGTTTTTGATATTCCATCTCGAATATTTTGGCTTTCTGTTCTTCATTGATTCGCTTAAGCTCCATCGTTATATCGCTGAGCTCCGTCTTGATTTCTTTGTAGTTTCCCTTCATCTCAGCAGTTAGGTTAACGTTGATAACCTCTACTTCTTTGTAGATTCGATCGACATTTTTTCCGTGGGCTTCCATTCCTGTTTCCAGAGCCTCGGTGCGTTTAATATGTGCGTCGGCGTCCGCTCTCAGCGCATCTATTTTGCCTTCAATAGATTCTTTAATAGCATCAACTTTTTGGGTTATTATCTTCTCCATTTCCTCCATTCTCTTCTCCATTGTCTTCCCCATTTCCTCCATTTTCCGGATGATATGTTCGGTGTCAGCGGAGGTATTTGATGAGGTTGAACTTGAAGCGGCCACTGTCAAGTCTATATTTTCTGCTGTATGCCGTACGAATCCTGATTCCTGCGGCGGGACCTCTACGACTGTTTTTGGACTTGTTGTGTTTTTCTTTGGTTTCATCTCGATTCTTTTGGTCAATATAGTTAGTTGATAGTCTCAGTTGATATATGCGTCAAGTTTTAAACGCATTAATGGTTTATAAATATGTTTTTAAAACGAAAAAAAAAATAACGGGTGAGCAGCTGTGTCACATGCGACCTACTCCATTCTAACGCTAAACCGGAAGTCCTGTGTAGTTTATTACGGCACTTTACTGTATAGGGTTAACTTATTACTGTGCTCTACTGTATATGATTATTACTGTACTCTACTGTATATGAGTATTACTGTACTGTACTCTACTGTATATGATTATTACTGTACTCTACTCTATATGATTATTACTGTACTCAAATGTATAGTTTATTACGGTACTTTACTGTATATGTTTATTACTGTACTCTACTGTATATGATTATTACTGTACTCTACTATATATGATTATACTGTACTCTACTGTATATGTGTATTACTGTACTAAAATTCAAAATGTCTAAATATCCCTTTAAACATCTCACAGATATTTCAACTTCTGCTGCTGGATGCTGCTGGATGCTGTGTTTCTCAACTGGTGGGTCGAGACCCAAAAGTGGGGTGCGGGGCCATTTTGAGTGGGTCGTGGATGTGTGTGTAAAAAAAAGAAAAAATGATTTTTTTATTTTTATTTTTATAATTTTTATTCCCCACTAGCTATCTTTGTGAAAGTGGCTTCTCAGCTCTGGTCCAGCTGAAGACAAAGCAGAGGAACAGATTGGACATTGAGCATGACCTCAGAGTTGCTTTGTCTACCATCACCCCAGACTTTGAGACTCTTGTCAGGAGCAAACAACATCCCCAGTTATCCCATTAGTTCCCTGTGATGTTTAAGCTAAGAAGTCTGCTAAGAAGGATATATTATTTATTATTATTATTATTATTATTATTATTATTTTATTTCATTGTGTTTTTAGCCCTAGTTGTACTTGTGTTGCAACCCCAGTTATCCCATTAGTTCCCCCAAACTTACTGTAGGTCTGTTATGTTAAGCTAAGAAGTCTGCTAAGAAGCATAATTATTTATTATTATTATTATTTTATTTCATTGGGTTTTTAGCCCTAGTTTCACTTTTGTTGCAACCCCAGTTATCCCATTAGTTCCCCCAAACTTAGGTATGTTATGTTAAACTAAGGAATCTGCTAAGAAGCATATTATTTATTATTATTTTATTTCATTGGGTTTTTAGCTCTAGTTGCACTTTTGTTGCAACCCCAGTTATCCCATTAGTTCCCCCAAACTTACTGTAGGTCTGTTATGTTAAGCTAAGAAGTCTGCTAAGAAGCATAATTATTTATTATTATTATTATTTTATTTCATTGGGTTTTTAGCCCTGGTTTCACTTTTGTTGCAACCCCAGTTATCCCATTAGTTCCCCCAAACTTAGGTATGTTATGTTAAACTAAGGAATCTGCTAAGAAGCATATTATTTATTATTATTTTATTTCATTGGGTTTTTAGCCCTAGTTGCACTTTTGTTGCAACCCCAGTTATCCCATTAGTTCCCCCAAACTTACTGTAGGTCTGTTATGTTAAGCTAAGAAGTCTGCTAAGAAGCATAATTATTTATTATTATTATTATTATTATTATTATTATTATTATTATTATTATTATTATTATTATTATTATTATTATTATTATTATTATTATTATTATTATTATTATTATTATTATTTTATTTCATTGGGTTTTTAGCCCTAGTTGCACTTTTGTTGCAACCCCAGTTATCCCATTAGTTCCCCCAAACTTAGGTTTGTTATGTTAAGCTAAGAAATCTGCTAAGAAGCATATATTATTTATTATTATTTTATTTCATTGGGTTTTTAGCCCTAGTTACTTTTTTGTGTTTATTTCATGTTTTTAACAGTGCATGAACGATTGTGTATTACTGCAAAAAAAATAAAAATTATAAATTATAGTGGTTCAAAGATTTGGGTCGCGACTTAATGACTAAGGAAAATGTTGGGTCCCGAGGCTAGACCAGTTGAGAACCACTGAGTATAATACCATACAAAAATATAAATACATCAATACTATTCTAAATGTCAAAGTATATCTTTAATATCATCACAGATACCTTACCAGTATATTATAGGCCTGATATTATAGGCCTGATAAGCTTCTTCTTCTTCGGCGCTACCGAACATGGCCCGAGGTGTCTCTGGCTCATGAGTGCTACCAGTGGCCAAAATTGCACATTATCTTTAGCCCTAGGCATCAACATTTCATTATGAAAATGAATGCTCAAAGTATATATAGTACCATTTTGAAGATAACAACTATGGCTTTCAAATGATATAAAATATCTGTATGATTATCATGATTATTATTATTAATATCTTTCATATTTGATACAGAAATTATTACAAAAATCTTGTCCGGCCACCACATTTCAACAAACTGCATTTTCAACCACTTTACTAACAAGCTAGCAGGAAACTTAGAGGATATGGGATATAGACAATTATGTGGGCAATATAGAACAGCTGACAGATTAGAAATATTATTTATTGTTCAAAAGTTATGATAATTATAGTGATAGTAATAAAACAATTCCGTCTGAAAATTAACTTGAATGGGTTTATGATGAATATCTGTTTGTGGGTATGCTCAAAGAAATATATTATTCATATCTTTCATATTTGATACAGAAATTATTACAAAAATCTTGTCCGGCCACCACATTTCAACAAACAACTGCATTCTGAATTAATTTAGCCTTGTAGTTTCTAATCCCATCGTTTATTTGTATTGATTAAACATAAGTCAGTTACTGTACACTGTATGTCAAATAATGCTAAGGTAATTAGCTTTAACTTATTGCTTATGGAGCATTTGTTTCCCCATTTATCCCAGAGGAGTTGATGAACACTGCAGCTGTATTATGTAAGAAATATATGCAGTATATAATAATTGTATATAATAATTGTAAAGTGTTTTTTGATGTTTTTATTTTGTTTTGGTGTAAATAAAAAGAAACTGATCAATTCAAATCCGTTTTTTTAACTTTTTTGGTTAAAACACTTTTTTTATTGATTTCCCCAAGGGGATCAATAAAGGAATGTCTTATCTTATTGTATAGACAATTATGTGGGCAATATAGAACAGGTGACAGAAGTTATAACCATTATAGTGATTAGTGGGAAAACTAAATACAAATTCCATCTGGATTTTCTTTGTGTTTTGTCAAAACAATGTTCTATAGTGAGTCTTACCTCCTTTTCCAGGATTACTTCAACTTTCAATATCTGGCAGTTACTCTGTCATTATAAATGCTTATGTACGCTCACTACGCAACAAACTGGATGAGCTACAGGCGAATGTTTACCATCAGCAAGAGTACAGGAATGCGTGCATCCTGGCCCTAACGGAGACGTGGCTGGACAATCGGGTTTCCGACTTGGACCTGTATATTGAAGGCTTTGGCACACCAATACGACTCGACAGAGATAAAACCATCACCGGTAAGCAGAAAGGGGGAGGTGTCTGCTTATATATAAACCAAAAGTGGTGTAAGACTGTTACTGTACGGGACACAATATGTACAGCTGACATAGAAATGCTGACTGTGTCTCTTCGCCCGCATTACCAAGAGAGTTCCCGCAACTCATGTATGCAGTATAGTGTACATCCACCCCCGTGCCAACATGAACTATGCACTGGAAGTTATAGTGGACATGGTAAACAAGATGGACAAAATATCAACAGATGCACCTAAATTTCTCCTAGGCGACTTCAATCATTGTCAGCTGGATGGTGTCTTACCTGCATACCACCAGTATATTGATTGCCCTACACGACTCAACAAGGTGCTGGATAAATGCTACGGCTCTGTTCCCAGAGCATATAGATCCTTCGTGCTACCAGGCCTGGGACTTACGGACCACAACGCAGTTCTGCTGGCCCCTGCATACCAACCAGTCATTAAAAGAGAAAAACCAACCATAAAGACATCCAAGGTCTGGTCAGAAAACAACATTGAGGCCCTTAGAGGCTCATTTGAATGTACTGATTGGGATGCTCTTGTTGAGCCAGGCTCAGACATAAATGATAATGTAGATGTAATATCATCATACATTAATTTCTGCGTGGACACAGTGATACCCTCTAAAGAGACAAAAAATATTTCCTAATAATAAACCCTGGGTAACGAAGGACCTGAAAAGCATTCTTAATAAAAAGAAAAGGATATTTTTCTGTGGGACACCGGAGGAGAAGAAAGATGTTAATAAAGAGGTCAAACGAGCAGTGAGACAGGCAAGGCTAAACTATAAGAATAAGATAGCAGATAAATATAATCAAGGGGACATGTGTTCAGCCTGGAAAGGAATAAAAATTATGTCCGTGATGAACACCAATACAGCCCCTAAAAATATACAAATAGGAAATAGTAGCCATGACTCCCTGCCAGACGAGGCAAATAAGTTCTTCTGTCAGTTTGACTCTCAGGATTTTAGTGCTGAACTTAAGAAGCTATCAGATTCACTCTCACCTGGACAGAAGTCTCCATGCAGTCATAGCTAAACATTTTAAAGAGATTAAGGTCAACAAAGCTAAAGGGCCAGATGGAATATGTGGAAGGACACTGAAACACTGTGCTGATCAACTGAGTCAAGTGTTTCAAAGACTTTTCCAGCTCTGCTTGGACTCAGCAGTGGTTCCTGATCTCTGGAAGAATTCTATCATCATTCCAATTCCAAAGATCAGCAGACCCAAAATCCTCAATGACCTGCGGCCTATAGCCCTAACATCACTATGAAAAGTCTGTAGAAAATTGTGAAATCTGAAATTGTTGATGCAACCAGATCAGCTCTTGACCCCATGCAATTTGCATATAGACCTGAGAGAGGTGTTGATGATGCCAAATTATTTATTTTGAACTCTGTACATGAGCACTTAGAAAAAAAGAACACGTATGCAAGATTACTCTTTGTTGACTTTTCGTCAGCCTTCAATACAATGCAGCCTCACATACTTGTAGAAAAACTTTAACTTTAACCTGGATCACCAACTTATCAGATGGATTATCAGTTTTATTACCAATAGAACTCAGACAGTAAGTATAAATGGAAAAAGTTCCAAATCAATAATAATTTCCGCTCACCGCAAGGCTGTGTTCTTTCTTCTCATCTTTTTGTTTTATACACAAACGATTGTCTTAGAAAATATACAAATCACCATATTGTAAAATTTGCTGACGACAGTATTATCCTATCTCTTCTCAGTCAGTCAGATAAATCACACGGACCCATAATGCAAGACTTTGTAGACTGGTGTGATGGCTGTTTTCTGGATTTAAATGTATCCAAAACCAAAGAAATTATTATCTCACCAAAACACATAGAAGTTACCCCAACAAGCATCCACTGAGCTGAGGTGGAAATTGTCCAGAACTACAAATACTTAGGAACTGTGTTTGATGACAAACTTAAATTTAGTGACAACACAGATGTTATCATAAAAAAGGCTCATCAGCGTCTGTACTGTCTTCGCAAACTAAACTCCTTTGGAGTCGACCAGAGATTATTATTTTTTTTTATATATATTTTTTTATTTCATTTTTGGATGAAAGGCACAGGTACAGGCATACAATGCACATAAAACATAATTAAAATAATTTGCCAACTACAAGCATTAGCTTGCCCCTTGCCTCATTTAAAATAAAAAATCCTACCCCCTAACCTGTTAGGGTTTGTAACCGACCCCAAGCGCAACGGCACAGAGAGAGTTGTTTCAGAGTTAGCCAAAAACAAGGGCGTGTTTATTCACAGAGTCACAAGATTGAATTAGGTGGAGAACAGAACAAACGGGGAATCTGGCATGTGAAGAATGTTTGCGGCTCTGCAGATTCTCCCAGAAGGTGATGGTGAGGAATTTGCCTGTGACGTCTGAGCCGCTCTGCAGATCCCCCCAGCATACACTCCAGGTGGAAGCGGAGAGAGAGAGAGAAATCCCAGTTAGCTCAGCGCACAATAGAAACAGAGAGGTGACTGATCCAAACAATATATCCAAGTGACTTGATCTTCGGTGTGATACACACAGTTAGCAGTGTCCAGAGAAAAAACAATAAGGTAATCCAACGTGTAAATCCAACAACAAAAAATAGGTGAGAACAGTATAACAAAAACGGGATCTCTTCGGTGTTTCACAAACACACAAAAACGATTGATCCAAAAAAGACTGTTTCCAAAAACTCACCAGAGCGCAACGCGTAAAGCGGGCAGATAAACGAGGCGTAGCTTCGTACGGGGAATCAGGTTCTCCAACAGGGATACTTCACGAGAGTCCTGGGGAGCAAAAGACAGCGACGGGAAAGAAAGGCAGATGCAGGGAATATTCAAAACGATCCAACATCGGTATTAGGGAGATCAGGGTATTTAAAGCCACGGGGCGCTAAATGACAAGCTGTGACAGCTGCGGGATGAAATTGATCATTGCTCCAGAAGCGTGTGGTGGGGAGAGCACCAATCAACACGGCATCTTACAGGAAAGAAGCGTGAGGCGCGGAATGCAATTAATTAACAAAATACCTTAAAGGAACGGAGCGAGTGGGTGGGGAGCGGACAAAACCTCACATAACCCCTGCAACCAACCACTGTTGACAAAAAATAATAATAATAATCCCCCCCAACCCACCCCGTCATAGGCCTGAAAAGAAAAATAATTGAGCAAAGATTTCAACAAAGACCAAAAAAAATAAAGGGAATTATAATTAGTTATGTCCTGCTAGTTATATAGTAGAGGTCCTAACTTGGTAGAGAATATGGTTCCGTTCCAGCTATCTATTGTTTGATAGTTTGCACCATTTAATCTAGCTGTAGAAAGCTCCATTGTTACAACATCAGCTAATAACTGTTTCCAGTGATTAAAGGGCAGATAATGTGGAGCTTGCCATCGCAGTGCCAAATTTCTTTTTGCAGCGGTACTTCCTGCCAGCCAAAATCGTCTCTGAACAATGCTTAAAGCTAAAGAATCATCATCATTAAGGAGCAATAATTTGGGACAACAGGGAATATGTTTTTGTAATACTTTAGATAGATAATTAGTTATCTGTTCCCAGAAACTTTTGACTGTGGGGCATTCCCACATCATATGTGTAAAAGTACCAGTAGTAGTTAGAGAACAAAGTGTACAGTTTGGTGAAATAGCACATCTCATTCTATAAGCTTTCTGGGGGGTTAAATATGTTTTATGGACTAAATTGAAATGAATCTGCTGATGATTTGGGTTTCGTGATGCCATAATAATATTTCCCCAAACTCTGGTCCAATTGATAGATTGATGTTCTAATCCCAATTCTGTGCTCCACGATTGGATAACAGGTATTAACGAAGTACATCTTTGTGATAGATCTTTATAAATTATAGAAACTTGACCTTTGGACAGACCTGCAGTTTTTTTTAGAGAAAGTAACTAAGGGGTGAGTAGTTGGTTTGGTCCATGGAACTCCATAGGCTCGCATAGCCAAACGGAGCTGTAAATATTTAAAAAGAAAAAACAGAGAATTCTGACAATGTTTTATTCTTCCTTTATTGAGAGTATTTTAACCTTTTTATTTGTATGCTGGTTCACATCCCTCTGTCAAAGAGACAAGAACAAACTGCAAGGTGTTGTCAACCTTAGCTAAAAAATTATCGGCAGAACACAAAGATCCCTAAAGCAGTTTTACAATGCTCAAGAAAGCACACAAAATAATTGATGACCCCACACATGTCCTTCATGTGTGTTTTGACCTGCTGCCCTCAGGAAAGCGCTTTAGACAGCCTGCCTGCAAAACAAACAGAAGGAAATTTGGGTTTGTACCAGAGGCCATTCGACTGGTGAATGGCCACAGTACAAGGAAAGGTCAGTTTACAAACGTGCACCCTTTGACCCCTTGATTTTAATATTTTGACGAAAGTGCACTTTTTATATACCGACCAAATCTATTTATTTATTTATCTATTGGACTGACAATTAGGGATCCCATTCTGGCAGTGTCATGTCTTTTATGCTTTGAGTATGTCTCTTGTCCCTGTTTTGTCCTGTTTTGTCTTGAATGTATAGAAATGCAGCTGTTTGTGATATCATGCCTTAAATTGCCCCTTGCGGGACTAATAAAGTTTTTTTAACTGAATTGAATAGAACAGTGTGTAATACCAAAAAAGTTCAAAAACGGATTTGAATTGATCAGTTTATTTTTATTTACATCAAAACTTGCCCCACAATGGTGGAATGAACTACTACCCACCCCAGTTAGGACAGCCGAAACCCGTCCAATCTTTCGCCGTCGACTAAAGACGCACTTCTTCAACCATTATCTGAAATAAAAAATAATAATAATAATAAAAAAGAAAAACCTAACCCTAACTAACCTTACTGTCATGCACTTGTCCTAATAAACTAACCTACACTGTAACACACAACACTTTGATGAAATATAATGTAAATGTAAAACAAAATAAAAACATCAAAAAACACTTTACAATTATTATATTTCTTACATAATACAGCTGCAGTGTTCATCAACTCCTCTGGGATAAATGGGGAAACAATGCTCCATAAGCAATAAGTTAAAGCTAATTACCTTAGCATATTTGACATACAGTGTCATGTACAGTAACTGACTTATGTTTAATCAATACAAATAAACGATGGGATTAGAAACTACAAGGCTAAATAAATTCAGAATGCAGTTGTTTGTTGAAATGTGGTGGCCGGACAAGATTTTTGTAATAATTTCTGTATCAAATATGAAAGATATGAATAATATATTACTTTGAGCATACCCACAAACAGATATTCATCATAAACACATTCAAGTTAATTTTCAGACGGAATTGTTTTATTACTATCACTATAATTATCATAACTTTTGAACAATAAATTATATTTCTAATCTGTCAGCTGTTCTATATTGCCCACATAATTGTATATATCCCATACCCTCTAAGTTTCCTGCTAGCTTGTCAGTAAAGTGGTTGAAAATGCAGTTTGTTGAAATGTGGTGGCCGGACAAGATTTTTGTAATAATTTCTGTATCAAATATGAAAGATATTAATAATAATAATCATGATAATCATACAGATATTTTATATCATTCGAAAGCCCTAGTTGTTATCTTCAAAATGGTACTATATATACTTTGAGCATTCATTTTCATAATGAAATGTTGATGCCTAGGGCTAAAGATAATGTGCGATTTTGGCCACTGGTAGCGCTCATGAGCCAGAGACACCTCGGGCCGTGTTCGGTAGCGCCGAAGAAGAAGAAGCTTCAGACACGAATCCCCGCCGGGGAAAAGAGTGAAATATTTGTCTCAAAATTCTGTCCGTAACTCCAAGCAGATCAAGCGTGTCCTTAGAATTACGTCCGTAACTCCAAGCAGATCAAACGTGTTTTTAGAATTCCGTACGTAAATCTAAGCAGATCAAACGTTTTATTAAACACAGATTGAGAGGTGTGTGTGTGTGGATCGTTTTTACGATTGTGGATTCTACTTCTGCGTTTGTTTATTTTTGATAGAACTCTAAGAAGAAGAAGCGTCACACACGAATCCCCACGGGGAAAACAGCGAAATATTTGTCTCAAAATTCTATACGTAACTCCAAGTTGATCAAGCGTGTCCTTAGAATTCCGTATGTAAATCTAACCAGATCAAGCTGTTTTTAAAATTCCGTACGTAAATCTAAACAAATCAAGCGTGTTTTTCTGATTTATGAAACACAAATTGAGAGGTGTGTGTGTGTGGATCGTTTTTACGATTGTGGATTCTGAGGTGTGTGTGTGTGGATCGTTTTTACGATTGTGGATTCTACTTTTGCGTTTGTTTATTTTTGATAGAAATCTACCCCCATATTATTTTTCCATAAAAAATTTAAAGTACACGTTTTACATGCCGTTTGTGTATTCCAGTGCTTGGGAGCGTTCAACCCTTGACCCATTGGCCACTAAAGGTTATGTTAAAGGTTATGTGGTTCAGTTATGCTGCTCAGATTACATCCTCTTGAAGTTGACAGGCTTCAAATTTGAATTTGCTCTACTGTATGAGTATTACTGTACTCTACTGTATATGATTATAATGTACTCTACTGTATATGATTATTACTGTACTCTACTGTATATGATTATACTGTACTCTACTGTATATTATTATTACTGTACTCTACTGTACATGTGTGTTACTGCACTCTACTGTATATGATTATTACTGTACTCTACTGTATGTGTTTGTTACTGTACTCTACTCTATATGACTCTACTGTATAATTTATTACGGTACTTTACTGTATAGGTTTTATTACTGTACTCTACTGTACATGTTTGTTATTACCGGTCATCCTCCATGCTGCTGTTTCCTGCCTGCAGCACCTTCATGGACCTTCTTGTCCACAGTATGTTCCAGAGGGCTAATGGTTCTTCCCTGGTGTTGTGTCCCCAGGACTGAAAGGCTTACTGTACCTGTTGTCTCTGTGGCTCCCAATTATAGTTTCCTCCTGAGCAAGCATGCATTAGGTGACTCATCAAAAGCCAGCGGCTGCCAAGGCCTCTAGAACACAGTGTATTATTTCAGCATCCGTGTGTATTTCAGGCTGACTGAGTGGGAGAGATGGAGGCTATAAACTTAATGCTTTCGTTCACTCAATAAAGTGGTGACTTGTACGGCTTGGAAGCTGCCCAATCTGAAGCACGCTGAGGAGGACTCCTGCTGCTGTTTCTTTTGTGGATCAACAGTGTGTGTGCGCGCGCGCGTGTGTGTGTGTGTGTGTGTGTGTGTGTGTGTGTGTGTGTGTGTGTGTGTGTGTGTGTGTGTGTGTGTGTGTGTGTGTGTGTGTGTGTGTGTGTGTGTGTGTGTGTGTGTGTGTGTGTGTGTGTGTGTGTGTGTGTGTGTGCGTGCGTGCGTGCGTGCGTGTGGGTGCATGCGTGTTTGTGTGTGTGTATGTATGTGTATGTATGTGCACACTGTATGTGCCACATAGATGATATCTGGGATTCCCCTCGTCTAATAAGCACACAAACAGACAGACACCATCTGAAGACGCAGAGAACACAGTGTTCCTGTGCTGCTCATTAAGCAGCTTCACCCTGAGAGACGCAGTGTTTCTGTGTTTCCCACTGTGTACGAACAGCACAGTCTGAGGGCCGGTAGTGGAAGATAGGAAGCCAGGTAGATTTACCACAAAGTATGTGTGAACCTTATAATATAATATCTGTGAGGATAGTAAAGAGATACTTTGACATTTTGAATTTTTGTTTTTATTTGTATTATTATTATTCCTTTCTTCTTTTTTTTTACAATTTTTTTCTAAAACCTCAACACGCAGAATTTTAGGATGTTATCATTATATTATTTTATAACTTATAGTAATAGTATATAGAATATACCAGTGGTGGGGGGGAAGTATTTTTACTCAAGTACTGTACTTTTACTACACTAAATTTAAAAAAAAATATTGTACTTTTTTTTACTCCACTACATTCATCTGAACCCATCAGTTACTAGCTATTTTGAAGAAAAAGATTTTGCATAGAAAACATGGCAAATTCCAATTTGAAGCCTGTCAACTTCAAGAGGATGTAATCTGAGCAGCATAACTGAACCACATAACCTTTAACATAACCTTTAGTGGTCAATGGGTCAAGGGTTGAACGCTCCCAAGCACTGGAATACACAAACGGCATGTAAAACGTGTACTTTCACATTCTATACTTTTACTTAAGTAGAATTTTGAATGGAAAATAAAAGTAAGTAAGTGAAGGAACTGTGTACTTCTTCCACCACTGATATATACATATCTGTAAAGACAGGAGCAGCCCTTTTCAGAGGTGGTTTGAAGTATGTGAACCTCAGGCCTATAATATACTGGTAAGGTATCTGTGATGATATTAAAGATATACTTTGACATTTAGAATAGTATTGATGTATTTATATTTTTGTATGGTATTATACTATAAATGGAACTACAGCATCCACCACCATGTGGGCAGCAGAAGTTGAAATATCTGTGAGATGTTTAAAGGGATATTTTGACTTTTAGAATTTTAGTTGGTTATATTTTCTGTCACTTGTCACATCGTGGGAAGGAAAATATACATGTATTCATTTATTTATAGTTTCCCTAAAATGGCACAAGAACTATTATTGCAGGTGTACTTAGATGGAAAATAGTTTTCAATGAAACTGTTCACATTTAAGTTGAGTTTTTCTTTTCAAATGTATATATTTTGTGTGTGTGTTTTGACACAAACCCAATGACATTCAGGTCCATTTTGGAAGTGACGACAGACATCTGGCAGATATCTCCAAAACTCTGCAAGTCATACTGAAACTATCTCTGGATGTACTCTGGATAGTACTCTGGGTCAGAGGACATTTTGTCAAAGGGAGGAGGGGGGTGGGGGGGGGGGGGGGGGTGGGGTGAACTGCCCCTCTATCTTGTGTTGTTTTTCACAGCACGAGTAGTACACCAAAAAGAGGTTTGGCATCCAACCAGAGTGCAAATGTAACAGTAAAGTACAATAGTGATATACAATGTGCAGGTGATTAAACTGGAGTATATATAAATGAGTACTACTGAGTAATAATGCTAATCAGATTTATGGACAGTGTTATAGTATTATTATGTACAGTGCTACAGGTATAAAAACAGTATGGTAGTAAGTCATACTGGCCAGCAGTATAACTTATAAGAGAAGGTAGGGATATATACAGATATAGATATAGTATATACAGGTATGTAAAAAGGATTATATGCAGGACACAGACAGATGTGGATATATTTACATTTACATTTTGTCATTTAGCTGACGCTTTTATCCAAAGCGACTAACAGTTTTGTACGACAAGTCAGCAGGAAGAGTACAACTCTATCAGCTGAGTAACAATGTTTATCAAAGTATTGGGTGCTACATTGTAGGTTAGTATATTAGGACATGTGCATTTAAATTTTTTTTATATATATACACAGTATATACAGCATTATATGCTATCATACAGGGTTAGATATGCAGGTATATAAATAGGATTATATGCAGGTATATTCAGACAGATATATATATATATATGGTAAATATGAATATAAATATGGTGTATACAGCATTATGTACATGCTATCATACATAGTTATATGGATGGATAGACTATTGTATATGCTGAGTGAGGGAAAACACATCCTAAACTCTTTCAACTCGTGATTTGTCAGAGTGCGTGAGGTCTCTCTTCCCACAGCGTGTTATTACGGCGGAAAGTACTCGGCCCATAAACGTGTAAATAAATACGTCTGTGGGCAAAATTCCATCATATATCAACACATGTCGACCTGTATACAGTACGTTCACAAGATCCAACGCTCCTATTGGAGCTCATCCGCTGCGTGTCTGTCTGACTGTTGTTCCAACCTGCTCACTTACTGTCTGTGTGTGTAACCTCACCTTGCTTCCAAACCTGGGTCCCCCCCCTGCATTAGAACAGCCAAAGGGGAATCCCCCCCACCCCCGGGAGATACTGTGTTAGGCTTCAGGCAGAGCTAGTCTGCTGCACCTGCCTCTTTTCAATGTACTTTTTCTTTTTTCCACAGTCATGATGTTAGGGTTCGTGCTATTCCCACGCTGTGGTGGCGAGGCATGTCTTCGTTTGACTTTCAATGTGTTCATGACCCAAAAACCTGAATGTTTTATGTGAGACATTTCCACATGAAGTAAAAGAAGACTAAACACTGAGGTTTTCGAAGCAGTGTTGTCCAACGCCAAAAAAAAAAGCTTGCTTGATCGTAAGAACGTTTAGATGTTTTAGCCTTTATATGTTCCAGACACGTCTCAGTATGGTGTAAGTATCTCAGTGTTTAAAAGGACACGTTTCCGTGTTTTTGAGAATGTTCTTTGTCAGTCATGTGTTTTTCCCCTATGGGGTAAATCGGAGCTGTCGAGGGCTCGGCCAACTCAAGCACCCCGAGAAACCACAACTCACTCAAAGACAGAAACCAGAGAGGGCTTGGTTGTGGGCCTAAATCCCTGCAAAGACAATGGACAAATTAGGCTGGATATTAGACATGCAGAAAAATGTAAAGCGTTGCAGTTCTGTCTGTCTTTACGCTGCAGTAAAAGCGAGGCCTGTCTGTCTGTCTGTCTGTCTGTCTGTCTGTCTGTCTGTCTGTCTGTCTGTCTGTCTGTCTGTCTGTCTGTCTGTCTGTCTGTCTGTCTGTCAGACTGTACACTGACTTGCGTTACACTGGAATCTCAGAGCATATCAATGACTTCGTGTCAAAACAAGCCACAAAACTCCCTGCTCAGTTCTGCTCTGTGTGTGTGTATGTGTGAGAGAGAGAATGAGAGAGAGAGAGAGAGAGAGAGAGAGAGAGGCGTGTATGTGTGTTTGTGAGAGAAATAGAGAGTGAAAGAGGATACATGCAAGTGTGTGTGAGAGAGGAAATGTCTGTGTGTGTGTGTGTGTGTGTGTGTGAGAGTGAGACATAAAGAAAGAACACAATTGTGTGTGTGCGTGCATGTAATGTGTCTGTATACGTGCGTGCGAGTATGCTTTCCTCACTATACGCCTCTGTATGTACACTGAAGGCTATAACTACTGTATTGCTTTCTGACATAACAGGAGAAGGATATACTAAGTTATCATAAAACACCAGATACTTGTGCCATAATGATAAAGGATAATCACTAATTTAAAGAACCCTATCGCCATAATAACGTTTAACTTGCCTATAAATACTATAAAAACTACACACCAAAGATGTATTACGTGGCCCCTAATGGCCCCCAAACAGCATTGCCAACGTCAACAGACCTGTGCCCCTTTGATGTGAGCTCCAGGTAACGTCAATGCAAATGCTACCTACCCCCTACCTACCACATGGCCCCTAATGGCCACCACACCCAGATAGGCAGTGAGAGTTCAAAACAGGGTAAATCTAAATGTTGTTATAATGCCCCTAGCTCATGGAATCAACTCCAACAGTCGTTAAAAGCTTGAGATTCTCCCCTTTGTTGCAAAGTTTATAACCTTGATCCCCAACCTTTGTCAATCAAGTTGTACGTGTTTTAATTAATTAGTTATCCTTGCTTTTTACCTCGTCTTGTTGTCATATTGTTATGATCTTGTATGCTTTTTTTCTGTGCTCATTTCTGTATGTACACTCAACATGACTGTAAATGAGGGACACCTCAGTTGCCTTTCAAGTTCAAATAAAGGTTTGAAATGAAATGTAATTAAATAAATATCACCAGGGTTATCAAGTGGGTGTTTCGTCAAGTTAGGCCCACAACACCTCGGGAAGGCTCAACAGTTAGTTCCAGCATCCCAGAATAAATCACTTTAAATTATATCCACACGCCAAAAATAGAAAAATTCCTGGTAACATGCTGGACAGCACTGTTTGATCATTGTTACTCAGCTGAAAGAGTTGTACCATTCCTGCTGACTTGTCGTACAGAACTTGTAAGTCGCTTTGGACAAAAGCGTCAGCTAAATGACTAAATGTAAATGTAAACGTATCCAGGTTGAATAAGAAGGGACGTGCAATACGTGTGAGTGTGTTCTGCAACGATTTCAATAAAACAAAATCTTTCAAATGGCCTTTTATTCCCTCTGGCTGAGGGACGGACACATATCCTTGTGCCCCTGAAGTGTGGCCCACTGGCCCTCCAGATCAGTGCTCCTACAGTAGCTTGTACACTCAACCACCACAGAAGAAGACATGCATACAGTAGGTAGCTTGTACACTCAACCACCACAGAAGAAGACATGCATACAGAAGGTAGCTTGTACACTCAACCACCACAGAAGAAGACATGCATACAGTAGGTAGCTTGTACTATGGCTTGTACTTGTACACTCAACCACCACAGAAGAAGACATGCACACAGTATGTACACTCCTGCCTTTGCCCTTGACCAAGGCATTAGACCTGGAGTTGGTCCCTGGGCGCCTGTCTGTGGCTAATCACTGCTCCTGAGTGGTTAACATGGATCAAATGGTAAATGGACTGCATTTACATAACAGCTTTAATCCAAATCCAAATCGCTTCACGATTTATGCATCATTATGCACACATTCACACACCGTTGGCAGAGGCAACCGCATGCAAGGCACCAACCTGCTCCTGAAGAGCAGTTAGGGGTTAAGTGTCTTGCTCAAGGACACTTCGACGCGCTGCAGAGAGGAGCCAGAATCAAACCGGGAACCTTCCGATTACCAGACGCCCGCTCTACCTCCTCCGCCACTGTTGCTCCTGTGCAAAGGAATAAGTAAAGTACAGAATAACTTAAAAGTACTAAAAGCGTATTCCACATGACTGTACGTGGTTGAGTGTACATGGTCCTAATTTGAAAAGGTAAAAAAAAATCTTTGTGCGTCTTTAACGTGGTATTGGTATGCATGTTTCTGGGTTGTTTACACTCGTATACACATAGGAAGGAAACTCTTATTTGCCAAGACATTTACATAAATCAGGAATGTATTCTCTGCATTTTAAAGGGGCTGTAAGTGGTATGTTTTTGTTAAAATAAGTGTTAAATAGCTCTATTCCAACAGCCATTGCTGATATATATTGATTGATTGATTGATTGATTGATTGAATGATTGATTGATTGATTGATTGATTGATTGATTGATTGATTGAAAACTTTATTAACAGATTGCAGAATGGGTACAATACAGTACGGCTCAATGCACACAATTGTTAAGGGGGTGCAGACCAGAGAAAGACTTTTGTCTTGTTTATATCAGGGTCCCAATTTTCAATTCATCATGACATTTATGACATACATGACATACAGATATATAGTACTGTATCACCCCCCTCCTGAAGAAACCCACCCTGGACCCAGAGGCCCTCGTCAACTACCGGCCCATCTCCAACCTCCCATTCCTTTACAAGGTGCTGGAGAAGGTAGTTGCGAAGCAGCTCCAAGCACACCTCAGAGACAACAACATCTTTGAGAAGTTCCAGTCTGGTTTCCGCTCCGCGCACAGTACAGAGACAGCCCTGGTCAGGGTAACCAACGATCTACTGATGGCGGCGGATGCTGGAACCCCATCCATTCTGGTCCTTCTCGACCTATCGGCAGCCTTCGACACAGTGGATCATCCCATTCTACTGGACTGTCTCCACTCCAATGTCGGACTCCGCGACCTAGCCCTTGGCTTATTCCAGTCCCTCTTGGCTGGTCGGACTGAGTGTGTCTCCCTCGGAGGCGCAACATCCTCCAACCACCCTGTCACCTGCGGTGTCCCCCAGGGATCCGTCCTCGGCCCCCTGCTGTTCACCCTGTACATGCTCCCCCTCGGCCGCATCATCGGCCGGCACGGTGTGTCGTTCCACTGCTACGCTGACGACACCCAGTTATATATCCGGATCACACCATCATCACCTTCATCACCCCCCACACTGACCGCTTGCCTGGAGGAGACTAAGGCGTGGATGAACCACAGGTTTCTCCAGGTCAACAGTTCCAAAACACAAGCCATGCTGATCGGTACCCCACACCAGGTCCGGTCAACCACCATCACCACCATCTCCTTCTCCGGTCAGGACATTCCCCTTTCCACCCTTGTCACCAACTTGGGCGTGAAAATGGACCCCCACCTCACATATGATACACACATCAAACACCTCTGCAAGACCTCTTTCTTTCACCTCCGAAACATCACTAAACTCCGCCCCTCACTCACCCTGGCAGATTCCGAGAAACTCGTCCACGCTTTTGTTTCCTCCAGGCTGGACTATTGCAATGCACTCCTCATCGGGATTCCTAGCAAAAGCATTAAAAAACTGCAAACCATCCAGAATGTCGCTGCTAGGATCCTGATGAGGGTGCGCAAATATGATCACATCACCCCCACCCTCAGATCCCTTCACTGGCTCCCCGTGGAACACAGAATTGAGTACAAGGTGTCCCTCCTCACTCACCAGTGCGTACACAGTGGTGCTCCTGCCTATCTCAAGGAACTCCTCACCCCCCAGTCCTCCTCACGTTCCCTCCGCTCCGGCACAGCCTACCTCCTCAAAGCCCCCAGGACTAAGCTGCACTCCATGGGCGATCGCGCCTTCTGCTCTGCCGCACCCAGACTTTGGAATGCTCTCCCCATCCACCTGAGAGCACCACAATCTGTCGAGGTTTTTAAAAGGGGCCTAAAAACATTTCTTTTTAACAAGGCTTTTGCCTGAATTTTCTTTTACTTTTATTTTTACTTCTATTCATTTTACTATTATTTTTATTTTATTTTACTCTTAGGTTCTTCCATTTCACTGGTTGTTAGTATTTTTAATTGTTTTTATTAATTTTAAATTGTTTTATTCATTTAACTTTTGTCTTTATCTCCTGTAGCACTCTGAGATGCTCACAAATGTAGAGCGCGGTACAAATTTAATCCATTATTATTATTATTATTATTATTATTATTATTATTATTATTATTATTATTATTATTATTATTATTATTATTATTATTATTATTATTATTATTATTACTGTTACATCAAGACATTTATGACATACAAGATATACAAATATACAGTACTGTTTAAGAGACAGAGATCCTAAAATAAAATATATACATATATACATTTGAGGGGGAAGAAACGGTACATTGGAGGGTCTCCCAGTCCTTCTGCAGTGTGGAGTTCTCTATTCTGATTGGATAAAGTGGGAACGGGATACCAGAAAATCTATTTTGTGTTTACTGCAGAGCAGAGCAGGGACGTGCACAGGACTTTAGAGGGGCAGGTGCTCAAAGGCTGAAAAGGGCACTGGGACTGTGCTATTTTTGGGGGACCTTTTTGGGCGGGAGGGGACATTTTATGCTTTTGGGGGGGTTTTGGTGATCAAATATTGAATATTGAACTATAATAATCAGTGCAGGAGCTCACTTATCCTTGAAAGACACTTTTATCACTGACTTAAAAGGCCCATACATCTCCATAAATGTTCAGGGCGGAGGGAATAAGTGCTTACCCTACAGACCCCAAGTCTGTTAGGACAGCAGACTCGGTTGGCACTGCTCAAAACTTACCTTTTTACAATAGCTTTTAAATGAATTATTATCTTTATTTCATTGTCTTATTTTTCTTTATTTCTATACATTTTACTTAAATATTTTATTATAATTTGTATCATTGTTTTATGTAGTTTATTTTTCCATTTTATTTGTTCTTTTTTAATGTCAACATATTATTTAAATTATTCAAATGACACTCAAACATGTTCCGTTGTGATGTCACCAGTGTTGGGCAAGTTACTTTTAAAAAGTAACTAGTTACAGTTACTAGTTACTTCTTCCAAAAAGTAACTAAATTACTTACTCAGTTACAAATTATAAAAGTAACTAATTACTTCAGAAAGTAACTATTGCGTTACTTTCAAGTACATTTTTTACATAAACAACATACACACATCTAAACTATTTTAATGTTGCAGTGGGACAAAGTGAGACTAGCCTCCAATCAAATGCCATGTATGTAGATATTATAATTACTATGTTTATATAGTGGATCATACAAATACAAACACAATAGATGTTTTGGTTCATTGATATGATTAAAGTATTATACAAAGACCCATCGGCCATGATTACAACAGGTACATTCATCTCCAAAATCTTTCCGGTATCACGCTCAGCCAGACAGGGTTGCCCTCTTAGTCCCGGACTATTCGATCTATCATTAGAGCCTTTAGCACAATATATAAGACAATCCCAATCCATAGAACCAATCGTAATCAAGGGCACACAACATAAAATTAGTTTATATGCGGACGACGTAATATTGTTCATGCAAAGCCCCAACACCACATTGCCTCATCTACTCAAGTTGATTGAGAACTTTGGTGATTTATCGGGATTTAAAATAAATTGGCCGAAGTCGGCTTTCCTTCCACTTAACACCCCTGCAAAAAAAGATATAACCCTTCCAGGTGAGATACCTATGGTAAAACATTTTAGATGCTTGGGTGTGGAAATATTTCCCACCATAAGACAAATGGTGAAGCACAATTACACAAAAATACAAAACAAAATCAAAGACGACCTTGACAGGTGGGCAAAACTTAAAAACTCAGTACAGGCAAGGGTATCAATAGTTAAGATGGATGTACTACCTAGAATCAACTTCTTCAGTTCAATGCTACCGTTACCCCCTCCAGAGGGTTACTGGAAAAGATTACACTCCTCCACATACAAATTTATTTGGAATAACAAACCACCACGTATAAAAAGATCCACCGCACAGAGAAATAAAGCAGACGGTGGCATGGCATTTCCAGATTTTTTCCAATATTTTAAGGCGTACACATTAAGACCATTGACAACATGGTTTGATCCCCAAGCATTAGTATCCTGGAGAAAATTGGAAGAAAACATAGTAGCCCCACATAGACTGAAGGACATAGCACACACTAAATTACCAATCAAGCACTGTGAGCGGAAATTTGGCCCCATAATTACCCATGCGATCCGGATATGGCGTGAAACACAAAAAAAATATCCTAACACACAAAAATGGCACAATCACACTCCCTTATTCAATAACAATGCACTCTTAATTGAAAAACGCCCTATAAGATTCCCTATATGGGAAGAGCAAGGCATACACTCATTAGGGGATGTTTTTAACAACCAGGGTTTTTGTAGTTATAGAGAAATATGCACAAAATGTAATCTCACCGAGTCCACATGGCTTTTTTACATACAGTTACGGCTATGTTTGAAGTCTCACGGTGTTCCATTAGACATACCAGTTGAACACCACAGATACCACAAATTCTTCTATGAAAGAGAGACATCGAGAGGTTTTGTTTCAGGTTTTTATTATCAATTACTAACGTCCTCGTATGAAACCCTCCAACTAGACTCTGTCTGGAGGAGGGATATACCAGACCTGGAAAGTGACTTTGATTGGCAAGGAGCATGGGCAAATGTCCGACTTACATCAAGGAACCCGGACCATCAACAAATCAATCTTAACTATATTCACAGGACATACTTGACTCCTATAAGACTGAACAGAATGGGTCTTAAACAAGACTCCAAATGCTCCCAATGTACAAATGGAGACGAAGGGACATTTATGCACATGTATTGGGACTGCCCACCAGTTAAGGCATTCTGGAAAGATGTGACCCAACAATTATCAAAACTCGTATCTTGGAATATACCAGTACACCCCTCTGTATTACTATTGAATGATGTTTTTGAGTTTGCAGTAAATCCACAGCTAAAGAGATTGGTTTTATCGGGTATCACAGTAGCTAAAAAGCTGATCGCATCACACTGGTTTCAACCGGAAAAAATGTGCCGGAGGTTAGGAGCGAGGGATAATGGAGGTACTATCCAAGGAGGGGATCGGGAGGGGGGGGTTCGAGCGGGAGCATATGTGTGTAGGGTTTTAGATAATAGGTATTATTAGGGGTATATCCTGTATAAGACATTGGTATAAAAAAAAAAAAGTGAATTCATGGAGCAACACGTTCCATTCATAAAAACAATAAGAAATGCAAAAAAAAAAAAAAAATGTTTTGGAACTTTTTATATGTATTGCCCCTCAACAGGCCACAACTGGGCAACATTAAATTATGCTTGTTAAGCACTATACCAAAAATAAATAACAAATATATACTGATTGATTGAACATTTTACAGCTCAATACACACAATTGTTAACACTTTGAGCGCCATGCCGGGTTTTCCTTTTTACCCGCTGAATGCCACCATCGGCGCCAATGTTAACGTTAATATCGCCTAATCTATGTTTTAAATTATGGCTATGTGTCTAATCTGCCCATCGCATTATCAAAGACTATTTTCCAGTCAGTGCTGTCAAGGCAGATTGTTTTTTTATCGCGTCATTTCCGTTTCAGAGCATTTAGAAAAGCACCCGTTTTCAGATAAAAAACAGCCCATTCTGGAGCATTCTATGAAAATCGTCTTTTACTGGAATATTCCACAACGTTGATATTCGTCTGCCTTTTTATGAATCGTTTTCAAATAAACGCTAGATGATCAATATTATACGTGCACACAAGCACATTCGGGCCGCGCACGGATAATCGCCCCGTTGATTTCCTCTCGGACTTTTACAGTGAAACCGAAAGAGGACATTTCACAAAACAGCTTATAACTTCATCAAACTTACTCTGATTATCCTAACACTGATAACATAGAGTCCTTACCTGACATCAGATGGTATCCAACTGGTATATTCCAATTCCTGATCACCATTCGAAAAAATCGATAAGAGTATGGATCCAACGCAATACAGTAGAACTCCATGATCAGCGGGGCTCTGAGTTTCCAAAATGAACTGTGGTAAGCCCGGCTGCATCAGTGGACTGGAAAATGTGGAGTACCGGATTTTTTTCCCCATTCATTTTCATTGAGTCCATTCCAAAATCCCTTATGTCATCTGGGAGACGACAGGGGGCGCTTTTTTCCACAATGATCGCCGGCGCCGCTCGGCTATACTCGGGTAGGCTCGGGTGATGCAATATGATTTCAGATCGCAAAAAAAAAAAAAAAAATACGAGAAATCTTGTGAGTGGCTTTCAACCACCTATTAATAAACCAGAGTATTCTCGTGTGTGGCACGGAAAGTGTTAAGGGGATGCAGACCAGAGAGACTTTCGTCTTGTTTACATCAGGGTCCCCCATTTTCAATTCATGACATTTATGACATACACAACATACAGATATAATCTAATCTAATCATCTAAACTAATCTAATCATGACATTTAAGACATGCATGACATACATATTAGGGCTGTCAGTTTATCGCGTTAATTAGATTAATTAATTACACAGCAAATTATCGCGTTATGAAAATTAACTCAAAATTAATTACAAAAAAAAGTTTTTTTTTTTTTTTTTTTTATAATATTTTTTTTATAATATTCCATAAGAATGTAGAATACACATTTACAGACTTTTTTATTTTTTAATATGGTCCATTTGCATGTTCTTGGTATCTGATTCTAGGGACATCTATGAATCTCAGGGAATGTATTCCCAGTGTCAGAAATACTGTAGGCTAGATCCACAAAGAATGGATTGCACGGTGCAAGTTGCACCCTGGTCTGCATCCCCTTAACAATTGTGTGCCGTACTGTATTGTACCCATTCTGCAATCTGTTAATAACATTTTCATTCAATCAATCAATCTGCGCGGTGATTGATTGAATGAAAATTTTATTTTGAGTAAATTGTAATGAACCAAATGAGAATATCAATACATTTTTTTGTATCTTTGACTGTGAATAACACCATGCTCAAATTGACCAGACCTGAAAAATCTAAGCAAATTAATAGATGGAAGATGATTAAACAGAAGGTTTTGTAGATACAGTACTGAATTCTGCCATCCGGACACATGCAATTTGAAATATGATTATATAATATAGAATATCAGGCATAAAATGGTTATGCGATTAAAATGCGATTAATTAGATTAATTAATTACAAATCCTGTAATTAATTAGATTAATTTTTTTAATCGCCTGACAGCACTAATACATATATATATGTATATATATATAAGCATAATTTAATGTTGCCCAGTTGTGGCCTGTTGAGGGGCAATACATATAAAAAGTTCCAAAACATCTATTGTGTTCGTATTTGTATGATCCACTATATAAACATAGTAATTATAATATCTACATACATGGCATTTGATTGGAGGCTAGTCTCACTTTGTCCCACAGCAACATTAAAATAGTTTAGATTTGTGTATGTTGTTTATGTAAAAAATGTACTTGAAAGTAACGTAATAGTTACTTTCTGAAGTAATTAGTTACTTTTATAATTTGTAACTGAGTAAGTAATTTAGTTACTTTTTGGAAGAAGTAACTAGTAACTGTAACTAGTTACTTTTTAAAAGTAACTTGCCCAACACTGGTGACATCACAACGGAACATGTTTGAGTGTCATTTGAATAATTTAAATAATATGTTGACATTAAAAAAGAACAAATAAAATGGAAAGATAAACTACATAAAACAATGATACAAATTATAATAAAATATTTAAGTAAAATGTATAGAAATAAAGAAAAATAAGACAATGAAATAAAGATAATAATTCATTTAAAAGCTATTGTAAAAAGGTAAGTTTTGAGCAGTGCCAACCGAGTCTGCTGTCCTAACAGACTTGGGGTCTGTAGGGTAAGCACTTATTCCCTCCGCCCTGAACATTTATGGAGATGTATGGGCCTTTTAAGTCAGTGATAAAAGTGTCTTTCAAGGATAAGTGAGCTCCTGCACTGATTATTATAGTTCAATATTCAATATTTGATCACCAAAACGCCCCCAAAAGCATAAAATGGCCCCTCCCGCCCAAAAAGGTCCCCCAAAAATACCACAGGCCCAGTGCCCTTTTCAGCCTTTGAGCACGTGCCCCTCTAAAGTCCTGTGCACGTCCCTGGTGCACAGTATTACTAAAAACAATCTGATTATGTATAATAACAGGAGTTTTACTGCTCGTGACCAACTTGAACAGCACAAGTATATTAAGACAATCTATTTTCAACGTTAAGCCAAGAGAGGCGGGCATGCATACGGCTCACATTAGACCTTAGTGAGCAGCCCAGTACCAACCGTGCTGCCCTGTTCTGGACCACCTGGGGCTTCCTGAGGTCACCACTGGCAGCAGATGACCACATCGCAGAGCAATAGTCAAGATGACATAAAACTAAACTTTGCATTATCTGACATAAAAGGGGACGGGCAACAAAAGAAGCACATTTCCTGGAAATACCAATTGCTCTTCCCATTTTTAAAACAATATAATTAATATGCTGATACCAAGACAGAGTGCAATCCAGCATCACTCCAAGGAGTTTAGTACTTTCAACTTGTTGAACTGCCGAATTACACAAGTTTAAATTAAGTTTTGGATTTGTAGATAACCTGTGCCTTGTTCCCAGCACAATACATTTAGTCTTGGAGATATTAAGGACAAGTATATTACATACTACCCAGTCATGCACAACTTTAAGTTCTCTGCTCAAAACGTCATTAAGTACATTGCATGATGGTGCAGCGTAATACAATGTTGAATCGTCTAGGTCTAGGCAACTTCCTTGCGGAACACCACACTCTAGACCTCTGCTACTGGACAGGCTGCCATTTAGATACACCTTCTGTGATCTAGAGGACAAATAACTTAGTATCCACTTTAAAGCAGAAGAGTTCAAACCATAACATTTAAGTTTCTCAACCAGTAGAGAATGTTCCAGCACATCAAATGCACATCAAATGTTGTGGTCGCGGTATTCACTGACCTTTGGGAAGTATTTCGACATGTACATGGGTACCTTAGTCGTGTAGTGTATCTTGTAGACCAGGCCCATTGGAAGTTGCTGTACTCTGTCGTCTACTCTAAGCCATCCTAGGTTGTCAAAGTGGGCAGGGGTGAGGTGGGTTCTAGGAGTAAGGCCAAGCAGTAGTCTGACCAGTTTGTTTTGAGATGTTTGTAATTTTGTTTTTAGCGCCTTTGAGGTGCTTTGGTACCATGAGGTGCAAGCATAGTCGTAGTACCCTTGAATGAGTGTTCCTGTCAGAGTCTTCAAGGTATTCTTGTTTACCAGAGAGGAGATCCGGTACAATAATTGGGAGAAACGCACAATTTCTATCAGTTGACAACACAAAGCTGTGTGTAATTTATTTCGCAGCAGCACAAGTGACAGCTGTCAGAACTATGTCGGGCTAGCTTCTGACAGCTCGTAGTAATCAAACATTTATCAATGAAACCCCACACAGGGCGTCTCCTCTCAACCTCCTTAAAGTGACAGTGCCCCATCAACACATCAAAACAATACCATGGGGAATTAGGTCTCTATAGAACCCACTACAATGTAAATATTATATTTATTAAGAATTTATTTGCATCTCAGATATTGATTGAAGAGGTGTGTTTCTATATGGGTGACATGTCCCCATACACAGGGCATACGAGGACATTCGCATGCAGTCACCAGCTCTCCACCCAATTCAATTCCTATATGGGAGATTTCCCACGACCTGTTAAGAAGGCACTCTCTTACGTTAAGACAGCACTCTCTTACGCCACCATCGCCAAAACACCAAAAGAGCATCAAATCACTGACCTCTAGGACCATCATTCAGGTCATAGTACCAGTTAGATTAGATTACATTGAAAATTTGAAATGTATTGTCATCATACAGCTGAGTATACATTACAATGAAAATAAGGGTGGCATCCAACCCCAGTGCACATGTAACAGTAAAGTGCAATAGTAATATTAATATAGTGATTAAGCTGGGTATAATATATTATACATTTGTTCTACTGAGTATAATGCTAATCACATGTATGTACAGAGTTGTAATATATTTAAATGTTGCAAACATTTTCTTATGTACCCCAGTTGCTATTGCATACACATATTTGTGTTTTATTACACATATATGTACATACATACCAACTATTCGCCTGTTTTATTCTCAACCCATCCATAGCAACACTATTATCACCGACATCCAAGAAGGGGGATCCCCCCTTGAACGGCCCTTCTAAGGTTTCTCTCCTCCACATTGCCTGTGGTGCTTTTTTCCTATTGCTAGGTTTTTCCTTACCTTCGCTGGGGTATGTCTGGGAGTGTTGCATTTATTTATTTTACATTTATTTTGGATTTCATGGTGGGTTTTTTGTTCTTGATTTATTGGGATGTTTCTTCTTGAATAATTTAAAGAAGACTTGTCCAGCCCATGGGGACATTAACTTGTGATTTCGGGCTTTACAAATCAATTTGATTTGATTTAATTAATATGCATTTATATGTCCAGTGATACAGGTATAATATAATATAATAACCAGAACCCCTGTCATCAGTCACATCACCCCCGTCCTACGCCAACTACACTGGCTTCCCATTAAACACTGCATAGACTACAAGATCCTCCTCCATACATTCAAGGCCATCCACAACCTCGCCCCTCCATACCTGTCCGACCTCCTGCACATCAACATTTCCACCCGGTCCCTCAGGTCTGCCTCCTCCATCAACCTGACCGTCCCCCCAGCCCGTCTGTCCACCATGGGGTCAAGAGCCTTCAGCCTTTTAATTGTTGTACGGCGACCTTGAGTGTCTTGAAAGGCGCCTTATAAATAAAATGCATTATTATTATTATTATAAAGACACTATGGTCAGGCACTCTACTACTGGCCCCTGAGCAGCTAACACTGGAGCGGTTAAAGCTGAGGTGCCTTGCTCAAGGGCACAGCTAGCAGGCACGTGCACACATAGAGTCCAACGGGTGCACAAGCACCTGCCTTTTGTGCCTCATAAAAAAGTGCTCTTTTTATGCCACTTATTTTTACCATATTTTCTTTTTTACCTCCATATAGAGAGAGTGATCTGCAATCTGCTTGGGTTGGGGTGCAATTCCTAACAGGCTCAACCATATGGATAAAAGTTCCCATATTATGTGCAAACTAAAAACAGATATTACATTACATTACACAAACTACAAACAGATATTACATTACATTACACAAACTAAAAACAGATATTACATTACATTACACAAACTAAAAACAGATATTACATTACATTACACAAACTAAAAACAGATATTGTCTGAATTACTAGAAGAAAGAAATGCACCACCTTTGGCTGATAGTTCAGTTCAGTTATTTTTTATTTCGGGCTTTGGACACATAACAACGGTCATTCCATAAATCACCACACTTTTACCAGCTGCTATTGCAGCATTGTCCAATTGTCCGAAAAGGGCTAGGGAGAAGCACTAGGCTTGTCGGGCCCTACCCCTGAAGACTTACGTTTCATTTTTTTATTTTAATTTTTTTTATAATTTTTTTTACATACATACATAGTAGATACATATAGTACACATTTCAGTGCACACATATAGTACACATTACAGTACACATTACAGTATAGTATACCTGCAGTATATAATAGTATACATAATAGTGTATAAAGCACATATATAATGTGATGTGAGATATATAGTACATGCTATATACAATACAATATAGTACCATAATATAATAGTACATACTGCAAATATAGTTCAATATAATATACAAATTAATTATAATATGATTATATAATGTGATATGATATAGCGCACAATACAGTATCATACGTATTTATTATTGTTATTTTTTTTTTTATTTTTTTTTTAATATGCAATTAAAGCTCTTCTTCCCTTCTTTACCTATCAAAAATAGATTTTTTTTTGTCTAGATTTGAATTGATTTATGTTTTCACAATATTTTTGCTCATCCTGTAGCCCATTCCACAGGGCGGCTCCGTAAGAGGAGATACACATTATTTTCAGGTTGGTTTTCATCACAGGTTTTTTGAAGGTCAATGGTCCTCTGAGGTTGTATACCCCCTCTTTATCCAGAAATTTGCTTCTTACATTTACCGGTAATTGATTATTTCTTGCTTTGTACATAACTTGCAGAGTTTTAAAGTTTACCATATCAATGAACCTCAAAATGTGTGACTGTAGAAACAGTGTGTGTGTGGTCCCGATATCCTGCATTGTTTATTACTCTTATTGCTCTTTTTTGTAGGATAGTCAATGTATTTATGGTTGTTTTGTATGTGTTACCCCATACCTCTGTGCAGTAATGCAGGTAAGGCAAGATCATTGCACAGTACAGAGTGTGCAATGAGTTGGGATTGAGTACATGTCTCACCTTACTAATAATTGAGATGCTCTTTGCCATCTTAGCCCTCACATATTCTATATGGGGTTTCCAGCCGAGTTTATTGTCTAAAATCACTCCCAGGAATTTATTTTCATATACTATTTCTATTATATTATTATCTATTATGGCTGATAGTAATTTATTAATTTATTAGGATTTATTTTGGTCTAATAAATGTTTAAGGTTCTTAGATGGATCCCCTGCTGCCTCCTCCTCCTCTTCCTCCTCCTTCTCATCCTCATCTTCCTCCTCCTACTCTTCCTCCTCCTACTCTTCCTCCTCCTCCTAATCCTCCTCTTCCTCATCATCCTCCTCCTGCTCCTAATCCTCCTCTTCCTCCTCCACCTGCTCCTAATCCTCCTCTTCCTAATCCTCCTCTTCCTCCTTGTCCTCCTCCTCCTCCTCCTCCTAATCCTCATCTTCCTCATCCTCCTCATCCTGCTCCTAATCATCTTCCTCCTAATCCTCCTCCTCTTCCTCATTCTCCCCATCCTCTTCCTCCTCCTCCTCCTCCTCCTGCTCCTAATCATCTTCCTCCTAATCCTCCTCCTCCTGCTCCTAATCCTCATCCTGCTCCTGCTCCTCCTCCTGCTCCTCCTCCTCCTGCTCCTCCTCCTCCTTCTAATCATCCTCCTCCTGCTGCTCATCCTGCTCCTCCTCCTGCTCCTCCTCCTCCTCCTCCTCCTCCTCCTCCTCCTGCTCATCCTGCTCCTCCTCCTCCTAATCCTCCTCCTCCTCCTCCTGCTCCTGCTCCTCTTCCTCCTCCTGCTCCTCCTCCTCCTCCTGCTCCTCCTCCTCCTCATCCTACTCTTCTGTCTCCTCCTCCTCCTCTGTCTCCTCCTCCTCCTCCTCCTCCTCCTCCTCCTCCTCCACGGGGAGCAGCGTACTGGCTCATGTAAAATGGCAGGCCATGCATTATGCAGCAGCTTAGGTCATCGCGCGGGATCTCCATGTCCTCGGCTACAGTCCACTTGTTGCTGCTCTGGTCGTAGCGCTCCACGTTGGAGATGGAGTTGAAGCCATTGGAGGAGCCTCCGACCACGAAGAGCAGGTCGTCCAGCACCGCGATGCCAAAGCTGCAGCGGGGGGTGAGCATGTTGGGCAGGGCGCTCCAGGAGTCAGTCAAGGGGCTGTAGGCCTCCGCGCTACGCAGGACGTTTTTACCGTCCCACCCTCCCACCTGAGGACAGGACACATGAGAGGAATGTTTTAGTGTGTGGTTAAGGCAGGCAGACACTGTATTAATCCATTTAGGGAAATGAAGGCATCACAGCAGCATTGAAAGTCAAATGATACATATCTATACAAATATCTAGTATAAAGCATTTGTCTCTGTGTGCACCTACTGCATAGACTTGTCCTCTGTAGGCAGCGACTCCCAGTCCCCAACGCCTGCTGCTCATGGGGGCGATCAGAGTCCACTGGTTGGTGTCTGGGCTGTAGCACTCAGCTGTGAGCAGACACCCCGCCCTCTTGTTCCAGCCACCACAGATGTAAACCTGTAATAAGAAAGAATATTCTAATTTAGTTTATATATTTCATTTGATTTCATTCTACTTTAATCTACGTTAATGTTAATGCACCAAAGGACCCAGACACATCTTTTGTATGTGCAAGCTTACTTGGCAATAAAGACATTTCTGATTTCTGATCTAACGTTCCTTGTGTTCATGTAGCACCCTGTGTCCCTCAGTTCCACCCACCTTGCCCTGGAGGGCTGCTGCCCCGGCGCTGCTCCTGTGCTCCAGCATGGGTGAGATCACTGTCCACTGGTTGGTTTCAGGCTCGTAGCGCTCGGCGGTGTTCAGTACCACCACGTGTCCGTTCCACCCTCCCATGGCGTAGATACAGCCGTCCAACACGACCACGCTGAGCCCACAGCGGTGTGAGTGCATGGAAGCCGCCTGCAGCCAGCTGCGAGTGACGGGGTTGAACCTGCGCACACTGTTGAGAGCCTCTATGCCGTCCCAGCCACCGACGCAGTAGACCAGACCATGGAGATAAGCGGTGCCTTGCCAGCCCCGGGGACTCTCCGCCTCAACGCTCACGTCCATCCATCCACCGGCTCAGATATCGTAAGCCTCCATGGTGGTGCCCCGGCCTCCGATGGCCAATAGGACCTCCTGGGGCAGGTGTGGACGCATCAGGGGGTTTGGGAGCCTGTTGGAGCCAGGGGGGTTGAGGACGTTGTGGATGAAGGGCCTGCAGTCGTGACTGTCCCTCACCACAGGGTTGTTCTGGACGTTGCTCCTGAAGTAGTCAGGCCTCATCAAGCCCATGCGAACCTGGGAAGAGACAAGCAGACAGCGGGTACAACTTAGACATCGGTTGTAGACGGTTTCTGTTGCTAGGGAACAGTTTGGACCCAAATGTTTGAGAACCACTGTACTAGGGAACCTAGTGTTGTTTTAATGTAATGCACAGTAATACAATTAGTTACCTTGGGCAGCAGCAATGTGATATGTGTTCTACGCTCCTCACGGGAGTGGTCGATCCAACGGAGGACGGCCTCGAACACCGTCTCCTCGCTCTTCACGTTCAGGTCATCCCTCTCGATGATGTCCACCAGTTGCTGCAGGGACAGCTCCACAAACTCCTGTGAGACGTGCAACATCTCCTCAAAGTGGCACACGATGAAGACATGGGCCTTGCGCCTCAGGTCAGGGCAGCAGTAGATGTCCATGAACCTCCAGATGCCGACACAGTTTTCCAGAGACAGCTGGCCTTCTAGGAAGTCAGAGCACGCTCCTACTATGCCAGTGACGAGAAGCTGGTCTGCAGCCACCATAAGCTCTTCCACGTTCTCTGCTGTCACCAGCACAAAGCGTGTGTAGGAGTACTCTATGATGAGCTGCATCATATCCGGGGACACCCCAGGGATACTGTAGACTGCTTTCTGCGAGTGAAGAGGCCTCTGTGGGACGCAGAGTATAGAGATATCTGATGAGTAAACAGTAAGCAACATTCTGTCCTGTGTAGTCATATATTTTCACTGTAGAAGTATAGGGTCTTAGAACAGTAGAAGTATAGTATTGTTTTACAGTAGAAGTACAGTATAATATCTGTTTACAGTAGAAGTACAGTATAGTACATTTTACAGTAGAAGTACAGTATATTATCTGTTTACAGTAGAAGTACAGTATAGTATATGTTTACAGTAGAAGTACAGTATAGTATATGTTTACAGTATAAGTACAGTCTATTATCTGTTTACAGTATAAGTACAGTATAGTATATGTTTACAGTATACTACAGTATATTATCTGTTTACAGTAGATGTACAGTATATTATATATTTACAGTAGAAGTACATTATAGTATATGTTTACAGTAGAAGTACAGTATATTATCTTTTTACAGTAGACGTACAGTATATTATATGTTTACAGTAGAAGTACAGTATAGTATCTTTTTACAGTAGACGTACAGTATAGTATATGTTTAAAGTAGGGATGCTCGATATTGGCTTTTTTACCGATACCGATATTCCGATATTGTCCAACTCCAATTTCCGATACCGATACCGATACCGATATCAACCGATACCGATATATGCAGGGTTTCCCCCCCAAAAAACGGAATAATTTCAGGTAACTAATAATTTCACTGGATGCATTCAAAAGGCTTTCTAAATGTAAGCATTATCTGTGCAAAATATGATCATTAAAAAAGTAAAAATGAACATTTTAAACCAACATGCATACTTTTGACAATAAATAAAATAAGAATTGGTTCTTACTTGCTTGCCTGGGTAAATAAAGGTTAAATAAATGTTAAAAAAAAAAAAAAAAAAAAAAAATTGTTATTGTTTTTTTTTTTTTTTTTACCGATACCGATATTTTCCGATATCACATTTTACTGCCGATATCGGCCGATAATATCGGTCGGCCGATAATATCGGACATCCCTAGTTTAAAGTAAAAGTACAGTATGGTATCGGTTTACTAACCAAGCTAACCTGAACCAAACTAACCTGAACCAAGCTAAGCTGAACCAAGCTAACCTGAACCAAGCTAACCTGAATCAAGCTAAGCTGAACCAAGCTAACCTGAACCAAGCTAACCTGAACCAAGCTAAACTTACCTGAAATAGTCACTGCAGTCACACAGGAGGGCCTTGTGGGCATTCAACTCAGTGCTGTTGACTTTAATAACCACATCACAGAGCCTTCCCTCCAGAGGCAGCTTATTAAGGATTGTACAGGACATTGTTTCCTTTTCCATGTGGGGATTTTAAATTGTATCTACAGAATATATTCAAGCTTACAGACAAAATACAAATAACCTGAAACTACAAGTGATATCTTGACTTGTCTTCTGATATCTGAGATATTCTTCTTCTTCTTCTTATTTGAATTTCCGGCAGTGTAGACGCATCGTGGCGTATTACTGCCCTCCGCAATTATTTTTATGGGCTCTTCTTCTTCTTCTTCTTCTTCTTCACCTTCTTCTTCTTCTTCTACTGGACCCCGTCATCAACTACATTGTCCATTGGAGTGCAGCTAATGCTGCTACTTCCTGTCTGAGCCCCCCTCCGCGGGACCCTCCTTGCCCCCTGCGATCTTATTCTGGGCTGCTTTGTCCCTCTCAGCCCCCTCAGCCAATTCGCTCCACACCTCCTCCCAGTCCAGACCTTCCAATCCCAGATGTTGAACCGCTATCCTAACAATCATCTTCACCATCGCTGTTTTACCCTTAGCCTCTGCCATACCAGTAACTACCCCTGCCACGAAGGCCACAATACCTAATTTCTCCTCCCTTCCCCTCTCTCTTTCCTCCTGCTCTACCCTCTCTGCCAAACGCCCTCCTTCAACCCCCTGCACCCTTTCTTGGCTGCCCTGTCCCACCCTGCTAACCGCCTCAGCATACGACATCTTACCCTCCCTTCTCACTCTCCGATCCGCGACCTCCTTCTTCATCACCTCACACCCCCTAAACGCTACACTATGCTCCCCACCACAACTACAGCACTTCGGCTTCACTCCCTCTCCACACTTCCCATATTCATGTTCCCCGCCACACCTAGCGCACCTCAGCCCCTTCCTACACGTGGTAGCTATATGGCCAAACTCCTGGCACCTATAGCACCTAAGAGGATTCTGAACAAATTCCCTAACCCTATACATCCTACGCCCTACAAACACCTCCCTAGGAACAACCCCACCCTCAAACGTAATCACTACCGTCTCCGTCACTGCCCTCTCTGCTCCCCTCTTCATCCTTTCTGCACTCTTAACTATGCCATTACGCCCGTCCTCCTTTAGCTTTTCCACCAGCTGCTCTACTGTAACCTCGACCGGTACCCCAGCTATCACCCCCTTACATCCCCCCTCCCTCTTCTCCCCTACTCTCGCCACCTTGCTTATGCCCACCCCCCCAATGCTCCTCATCTTCCTAGCCACCTCCACCTGCCCCTCACTACCACACCCTACGGCCAGATTCCCATCCCACAAAACTCTCGCGTACTTTACCTCTCCTAATTGCTCGGCAATAAGTTTGAGCAACTCGAGCCTACCTACTTTCCCCTCTCCCCTCTCCCCCTCAAGCCTGACCACTATATGAATCACTTCCGCTTTTGCCACATCATTTCCAGCACCCTCGTCTCCCGGCCCACTCACTTTCTTCCTCTTCCCCCCTTCTCCCCCACTCTCCTCCCCCCTACTCTCACCCGACCCCTTACCCTTGCCCTGGCTATCCCCATCGCTGTCGTTCCTCTCCGTCTGCTTCTTCCTCTTCTTCCCCGCCGTTTCCCACACCTCCTTCTCAATCTCTTCTTTCTCACTCTCCTCCCCACTATACTCCATTCTGTCACCACCCGACTCCTTCCCTTTGCCATTCTTACCCCTATCGCTATCTACCTCGCCCTTCTCACTCCATTTACTTCCATCACTATCCTCCCAGTACCCTGGATAGCCTCTCACAGGCCGGGGCCACCAATCGCAAGGCCTTCGCTGTTCCCGATCTCTCACAGTCACTACGTGCGCATCCCACCACCGACTGCTCCCATGCATGTCTTCGCAGCACTGTTCCAACGGACGCAGACGCCGCCACTCGGCGCATCTCTCAACATCTATCCTCCCACATGAACAGGCCGCACTTCTGTTCTAGAATGTTTGATTATGACATCATACTGTGACATCCAGTGATGGGAATAACGGTGTTATAAATAAGGTGTTATAAATAATCGCGTTACTAACGGCGTTAGTTCTTTCAGTAACAAGTAATCTAACGGATTACTCTTCCAATCTTAATAACGCTGTTACCGTTACTGCCAAAAAATGCGGTGCGTTACTATGATTGAAGCTGTTTTTTTCATCAGACAGATCTCTGCGCCGAGAAGCAATACTTTTTTTCCTTGGTTAGTGGGCAGTGCGTGATTGGCTGAGGTTGAGTAAAATGTCATGGTAAGCCAATCAGAGGTAGAGGTGGGCGAATCCAGAGTCTGACACACAGCGACAACACAAGCGACTCAGTCAACGACAGACCGCGGTTCCGTGTACGTTTTGATAGTTTGTTTGGCGAGCCCAAATAATCCAAAACTACGAACAACACAAGCGAGCAGTCAACGACATGAGCATTTTTTGTTCACTCTTGTGTTAGTTGTGTTGCAGCGCAGGGCACTACAGTAGTGGAGGCTACAGCCTTATCAACAGTGCTGCACTTCCTGGTTTAATAGCACAGTCTTCAGGTGCTCAGATAGATATATATCAGTGGCGAGTTGTCAGGGCCTTCAAGGTATTCAGAGAAGGCCCTGTGAGCCTCAGAAGAAAGAAAATATTAATTTTAAAAATTACTTTTTTTATTTATATTTTTAATTTTTTTTAATCAAATGTATTAAAATAGTTTGTGTCGCTAATCTGTTAAAACCGCACTGTTTTGCTCGCCATAGTTGTTTTCGTCCCATTCACTGCGCATTAGAGCGTTTTTGTACAGGAGAAAATAACAGCCAATCTGAGATTTCTTTTCACAAGTCACTGGGCAGAATTTCCTCCATCGAGGGTATTCTAGCATGACCTGCCTATACACTTTTAACAGGAGCCCAGGTGTGGAGTGACAGTTTGATTAGCCAATCACATTTGGAGCTGTAGTCAATGGGCGTAGTCTTTCAGAGGCCAAGGTATTCTAGAGGGATCTTGCCTACCTATCTCGGCTACCGTAGCGAACTATCAAGCAAGCATACCCGTAGTAAACAAACAAATGAAACATGGCAGAAGCAAATGATAACGTCGCTGTTGTTGCAGATTTATTAACAGTTCCCCAAGAAGAACATTCAATGAAAAAATGGACATTGTCAAAAAAGGCCACCCAACCCCAGAAGGACTGGAAATCAGCCCGGCATCAAAGGCCGGTTACGAGCGACATTTCCAGGCTAGCAATTGGGAATGGTACCCCTGGATTACTGGCTCGGTTTCACGGAAGAAGCTTTTCTGCTGGGAATGTTTGTTGTTTGGGACCAACAAGGGTGCGTGGAACTTTAGAGGCTTCGATAACCTTAGCTGTTTAACAAAGTCTGCACAAAAGCATGAAGGCTCGGCAAGTCACCTTAAGGCAACAATTAGTCTGAAAACATTTGGAGACGCAAGGATTGATTTACAGCTGGATGAACAGAGACGGAGAGAAACAACGATGCACAACGAAAAGGTCAAAAAAATCGGGAGATTTTAAAACGGCTCATACACTGTGGTTTTCCTAGGGAAACAGGAGATGGCTTTCAGGGGCCATGATAAGAGTGGAACATCTTTGAACCGGGGGAATTACCTGGAGCTTTTGTCATTTTTAGCAGAATATGATCCAGCTTTGCACTACCATCTGACCACTTCCAAGGTATTTATTGGAACCTCAAGTCAAATACAGAACGATTTGATAAGTGCTGTTGCTGATGTGATGAATGACGAAATTAAAGAAGAAGTAAGGAACGCGTCATGTGTAGCTCTAATGCTGGATGACACGTCAGATGTGAGCAATGCTGCACAGCTGTCGATTGTTCTTCGTTATGTAACAGACGGTGGCGTAAAAGAGAGCTTCATTAAATATGTGGATGTGTCGGGGGGCAAAACAGCAGCAGAGGTTGCAACCCTGGCTCTTAATTTCTTGGAGGAATATGCATGCACAGATAAACTTGTAGCGCAGTGTTACGATGGTGCACCCGTTATGGCCTCGGGACTAAACGGTGTCCAAGCCAAAGTGAAGGAAAGGGTCCCTGATGCGCTTTTCATACACTGTTATGCACATGTCCTTAATTTAGTTTTATCTCAAGGTGTAAAAAAAATTCAAGAATGCAAAATCTTCCTCTCACACCTGTCTTCCATGGCCGCGTTCTTTACTAAATCGCCCAAACGTACGCAAGTGCTTGACCAGATGTGTCAAAGGCGACTGCCACGAATTGCACCAACTAGGTGGAATTTCACATCAAGATTGGTTTGCACTGTATTTGAACAGAAAGATGCTCTTAAGGACGTGTTCCAGTACATAGTTGACCACCATGAGGAATTTGACGATACTGCTACAGGCGATGCTGATGGTCATATATCATACTTGAGCACCTTTGAATTTAGCTTTTTAATTTCAACATTTTACGAAATGTTTTCCCATGCAGATGTTCTTTTCGCCATTTTGCAGAGCAAGTCATTTGACATGCAGTTTTGTTTGGCTCGGGTGGACGAGTTTTGCATTCGCATTGAGGAGCAGAGGCCACGTTTTGGTCAACTCTATGACGAGACAGTGAACACCACCGGTGTGCCACCTGAGCGCAGAGCGTGCAGAGATCCACGTACATACTACAAGAAGGTGCACGATGGCATTATTGACAATATTCTAAATCAAATGACAACTCGTTTTAAAGATCACGAAAAGCTTTCATTCCTTTCCCTTCTGGATCCCACGCAGTTCACCATCTATAAGAAAACGTTCCCTGAAACTGCTTTCACAAGCCTGACTGACGGCTACGGGCCGCGTTTTGACTCGCCACAGCTGAAAACCGAACTCGGTGTCATATATTCTATGGCAGATTTTCAGGGAAAGGACCCATCTGACCTTCTTCTATTTCTTCAACAAAAAAAACTCAGTGAAAGCATGAAGCAGCTATATGAACTGACGTGTTTAGTTGTAACTATCCCTGTCACCACTTCAACCGTGGAAAGGACATTTTCTGCCCTCAAGCGAATTAAAACATATGCGAGGAATACAACCGGACAATCCCGACTCTCTGCATTATCCTCTATGTCAATTGAAAAACAAATGGTCCTGGATCTGAAAGGACTGATCAGCTTTATGACCAGGCCGTTGAAAAGTTCACCCAAACGGACAGGAGGATGTATTTTGTCTTCAGGTGAACCACGTCAAAATGGTGAGTGAAACAAATTAATTTATATTGATGGATCTGCCGCTGCGCATTGTATTTCCACACAAATATATGTCTGTCTTGAAATATTGGCTGGGCTGCTGTGCGTTAAATTTGGTAATTCTTCACTTGATCTTTCTTTGCATACCGTAACTGCTGTTCTGTATCATAGTCGGTTCCGCTCGGCGTCACTCATGCACTGTCCTCGCACACGTGCACGCGTACTGAATAAAGACCACAATGTACCTTTAATCCCAATATTTGTCACACCACACCCCTATCAGCTCACCTACATAAGCAGGTGTGTGGTCACCTGCTCTCCTCCTTTCTCGCTTTCACCACAAGGAAGTGCCTCGGTAGATCCCCACTTGACGTGATGTAATGGTAGAGAAGAGTTGGAAAACAAGCGATACGTTGACATCATATCTTTATTTTCTCTCTCACTATATTCGAGAAAATACGGCGATATTGTCTTCGTACTGGAGTGTCTGGAAGATGATGATCATTCTAAAAATCCTCCACCGGTTTTCGTATTGGGAGTTCGCGCCGCTACATGCTTTCCAACTGCAGTCCTTGCTGTGTGCTGGTTGCGGTAAAGGCACAGCTGGACTGTAGGACGCGCCGCTGTTGTGAGAAGCGGTGGGTTCCAGGTTTGGTGAGTTATGTGTTTGCTGGCGAGCTCCACTTGTCTGTTAGTGCTATGGGGGCTAGTTGACGATGTTTATGAAAACCGGCCCCAGACTAGGGTCTTTTGTTCAGCCTCTTAGGCGACGGCGGAAGACCTTGGTCTGAAGCCCATTATAATTAACTAGTGGGCCACGACCAATAACACTGGTGATCCCTGTGTTTTCTGGACGAGTGGTTGTTTCTCTGTCACCGTGAGGCCCCTTCTTTCATAAAACAAATGAGAGTATTCCCTCACGAGGAAATATGGGCATGCATGTTCGTTAGCGGAAGATCTGTGTTCAAGTCAGCTACAGGCCAGTTGGGTATTGTGCTGGCTCCGTCGGGTGTTGGTAAAATCACTGTTGTAAAACTGTGTTAACATCTTGTTTCTCTTCTCTCTTAAACAGTGAGGAGGGTTTCAGAACGGCGGCCTGTCTGAGAAATTGTTATATCATTGTGTACAAGTTCAGGTGATAGCTGCTTAGCTTATGTGCTAGTGGTGGCCTACTGTTAGCCAGTCAGCTGTTAGCTGCGGCGCTAGCCTGTTGTGATCACTAGGCTAGGAAACGTTAGCTTGCGTGCTAGTTATGGCCTACCTAGGCTAGGCTAGGAAACGTTAGCTTGCTGCTATCGGCCGAGTGCGGCCGTTAGCTTAATGCTACACTGTTGAACGTGCTTTGATTATAACTAAGGCTGTCAAAGTTAACGCGATATTAACGCGTTAACTCCCGATTCTATTAATGCCACAAATTTTTTTAACTCAAGATTAACTAATTTTTTTTTTTTTTTTTTTTTTTAGACTTCACTCAGGTGTATTGATGCTCTCATTGATACTATGTTTGTTTCTGAAGTGTGTGTGTGTGTGTGTGTGTGTGTGTGAGAGATATAGAGAGAGAGGGGGGTGAGAGAGATGAGGAAGGGGCAAGAGAGAAAGAGAGCTGGGAGAGTGTGTGTGTGAGGGAGAGAGGGGGGTGTGTGATTAATCAGCCCTTGTGTGTGTGAATGTAACAAGTTCCAAACGTTTTCTTTCCCCTATTATTTCATGCACACTTTATTCATTGTTTTAAATTATTATTTTCTTTTAAGTTATTTTGTGCATCACTCTGTTTTGAATTTGATGCAAATTTGCAATGCATGAGGGTCATCCTTTTGTGTTAAATGGCTGCATAAAGCAAGCATTTGTTGACTCGCATGTTGATAAGAGTATTAAAACTTGGAACTTGAACTTGTTTAAGGTAAAAAAAAAATGCGATTAATTTGCGATTAATCGCGAGTTAACTATGGACAATCATGCGATTAATCGAGTTAAATATTTTAATCGTTTGACAGCACTAATTATAACATGTTTTAAACACTCTTGACTACGACGTCATCTTTGACAGAGGATGTTCGTCGAACCTGCCCTGAGCCAGGACGGCAAGGACTGCGTCAACAAGGGGGACCGTAGCGACGGGATGGAGCGGCGACGCTGCCCAGGTCGACAACACAGAACGGCGGTGTTTACTACGGTGCCTTGTTAGAGGCTGCAGTTTCGCTTGATCTGCGCTCAAGGTAGGCAAGGTCTGACCAGACCTTGAGCACTTCTTCTTGCTTTCCCTTCTAAATGTTTTGTAAATAACAATGTTTTCCAAAACGAGTGTTGCTGCACTACATTTACGATACGATGCGAGTTATGTGTGAATTGTCTTGTCACTGGTATTTAGCTTCTCCATGCAAATCGGGTTGTTTGTTACAGATGTGAAAATGATCTGGTTTGTTGTGTTGAGAAACATCATGTGTGTTTATGTACTGTGTACTCACAACTAAGGGGGTTAAACTAACCTATAAAGCTATTGTTGTGGCTGATGGTTGTTTAACACAACAGGAGACGATAGTTCCAATTTTAACAAGTAGGTAATTTATTTAGGAAAAGAAGTTCTTAACAGCAAAAGCTATGGATCGAGCAGAGGATCACCACAGCTTGAACAAAAAACACTCTAACCCTCAATCCCTCTGCTTGTCCCCTAAATCCCCTCTCAGTCCTGCCCCCACATGACAGATATGATGACGTATCATATCATGTCAGATCTGACATGACGTACATTAAGATGATACGTAGATTTAACATCGGAGAGAGATAAAAACATTAAGAACATCGAAGAGAGATAAAGACATTTAAGAAGAACATAGATTTAGATAAAAACATTAAGAACATCGAAGAGAGATAAACAAGATATGATGTACACACACGATATGATGTAAAACATTAAGAACATCGAAGAGAGAAAGATTTAGTGAGATGTGTGTGTGTGTGTGTGTGTTTGTGTGTGTGTGTGTGTGTATGTGTGTGTGTGTCTGTGTGTGTGTGCGTCTGTGTACAGACGTGTGTGTATTGTATGTGTGTATTGTGTGTGTGTGTCTGTGTGTGTGTGCGTCTGTGTACAGACGTGTGTGTATTGTATGTGTGTATTGTGAATGTGTGTGTGTGTGTGTGTAGAGAGTGAGATGTGTGTGTGTGTGTGTTTGTGTGTGTGTGTGTGTGTATGTGTGTGTGTGTCTGTGTGTGTGTGTGTCTGTGTGTCTGTGTGTGTGTGCTGTGTCTGTGTGTGTGTGCTGTGTATGTGTGAAAGAGAGAAAAGACACAAGATTAGAGCACACGATATGATGTACTGAAATGTCCATCTGCCTATCTTGAGGCTGTTTTAAGAACATCAGCCAGACTGTCGCCCTAGTGTCTTTGAGCCCTGCTAGTTGACCTATATTAAACTAGTCAAGACTAACCCCTTTCCTACCTCCACCCCCGTATACACATTTTCCACAACATTCCCCCATTTGGGGCTATCCCTAGTTCCACCCAAATCATATAACCAAGAAAATGTGAACGTCTAACTAAACGAGAAACCACAATTATATAATAAAAGTTTAAATGCCTAATCTAAACCAGAAACCTTACTTCATTCACTGGACCCCTAACGGACCAACAAAGGCTGACTACCGTTCTTACCAAAACACAAAACCGTTCCAAACAAGAGTAATAATAAAACATCAACAAAATACCTCAATTTATAATCCTAACCTGACAGACAAATCCCCCCAACCTCCACCGCTTACCAAATGAGCCACAGTTCCGGCCGGAAACCGCGACTCTCATCAGGGAAAGGAGAAGTTGACCGTCAGAACTAAACATAGAACATCCCTCCCAAAAAAAAAATGACATTGTCTCTTCCATAACATTGAGCCCCAGTGTCCATCGCTCAGCCCCCCTTCCATGCCCACGCCATAGTCTCCTCACCGTATTGCCAAAAGTCACATTTTGCCAATACAGCAACCACCACGCCACACCTCCAGTCCCCGTAGAAGCATGTCCCCATGCCTGGACGGGAGGCGCTGGTACCGACCTCACCACGTGTCCCCCCATCTTCGACAGGAGGTGCCCATCTTGCCCACTGCGTTAGCCCCCCCCCTTAGTCCCTCCAGTCCCCAGAACCGATCCCCAGACCACTTCTTCTCAATGCTTCCTCAGGCTCAGAACCGACACTCTGCCGATGCCCCTTCCCATTCCGGTTTGACCAGGACCACGAGTAAAATAAACAAAAAATTATTAAAAAAAATAAAAAATAATGCAATGATTTTCAATGGTTGCAATCTCTATGCCGAAGGATCATTAGAAAATCAGACTAAAATTCCTAGTTAAAGGAATAAACCAACAAAACTGCACTCAGACCATCCCCCGTCACTCTTAAAGGAAAGAACCAACAAAAAGAAAATGTCCCTACCTCACCATACCCCTAATCCTCTATCCCCTCGTCTCCCTCTAAGGCAGCATAAAGCTGAGGATATGGCCCGATTTGTGGCTCAATCTCTTTCTGTCCCACCATCAGCATTTGGCTCGTTACGTGTGAAGTTACCAACCTACCCAAGAGAGGCATACCACAACAGAAAAGGAGAACCAATATCAACCCTGCCACCCCAATGGATATCCCCGTCTGCATCACTATGCTTCCCCACTGTCCCAATCTTTCCAACACCCCACTCCCCCACCATTCTTCATTCCGGCCAGAATTCCCCCTCAACTCCTCCCTCAAATCCTTCAGCTTAGCCATGGCCTCGGAGAACTTTCCCCCTGGCCCCACATTCGTCGGAATGAATGTGCAGCAGTACTGTCCAAACATGGAACAGACTCCACCCTTCTCCGCCATTAACCAGTTCAGAGCCTGTCTATTCTGCCACGCCACCGTACTGGTCGCGTGCATCTGGTCCCCCATTGCATCCAACGCCTCCTCGGTGTAGTTGAGATACCGCTGCTGATTGTAAAACAAATAGTTGATCCACCCGGTGTTCTTATTGACCGATATCCATGGCAGAATAGACTCAAACCCTGCCGCAATCTCATTCTTAGCCATGAACTCGGCTGGAATGCCCCTTGGCTGTCCTATGCTGTCCAGATACACCCTTGGGTCTGCCTTGTAGCTACGCTTCGTTCGAGGGATAGGAGACTCAGAAGGTCCTTCCGTCACTGATAATGGTAGGACCACCATTGGCATGATCGCCTGAACCCGGGCACATCTACCTGACCAATCTAAAGGAAGTGTATTCCTCAACCTCCTACCGCCGCAGAGCCAGTATTGGTCCGCCAGTGCCATATCCTGGACATGAAAAGGGCAAGCTACAGGCCGTGGGTTGGTATCCACTCCCTTTAACACGACCCCGTGTCCACACTTTCCTTCTTTCGTGCAGTTAGTCGTGATGCTCCAAATAGTAGTGCACCGCCCCTCTGCCACCTCCCCTACGTCCCGGGTCCCCTCCTTTTGCAAGCACTCGAAATCCTTGGTCAGCCATAGTTTGACACCTCTGGGTATTGGCAACCCCGTCGCTACCCCCTGCACACGTACATCCAATTTCCTACAACGTTCCCGCATAGTGACATCCTTGAAATCCGTGACGTTTCCTGCCGCCTTAAAACGACTAGAGCCGAGAAACCCCAAACACTCTGCCTCGCACCAAGGGCGACTATTATGGGGCCCCTCCCATGCCTCTGCGTCCCTGTCACACTGAGCCCAACTGAACTTCGTGCCCTTCACCAGCAGCCTATCCGGACGTGCCTTGGAGCAGACATAACAATCCTCTATCTGATTCTGCGCGCTCGTGTACTGGACCCACTTAAACCACTCATTCCCTAAAGCCGCCCTATACATCGGGTCAGCCTCCGGGTCTTCCTCGTCATAGTCATAGTCGCCCCCATCTTGTTCCCCGGAAGGAAGCAAACCCCTCAACCTGGCCCAGAGTGAGCCCACTGAGTCCCTCAACGTTCCGGCTGTCCTCTGGAACATATCCTGTCCCCCCACCTCTTCCGACTCAGTGTCCTTGACCTCCCTTTTTCCCCTCACCCCTGTCCCCTGTGATTGGTTCGGGACAGGCTCAACCCTCCTATCTACCCCCACAACCCGATCCTCGTTAGTATAATGGTAAGTATCCCCGCCTGTAACGGGGGAATGGTCAAAATCAAAAACATGCCCTTGCGGTCCTACGGGAAACACCCCTTTTGGTTGTAGTCTTATCTTCTCCCCCCCTTCCTCGATGGAGGGCAGAGGGGGCGCCTGATTCTGAGCCTGGTCATGAAAGCCTGCCGGTACTTGAGCCTGAGCGGGACCCCGTGGGACTCCTACCCACTCAAACCCGTCATCCTCAAGGACGGGTCGACCGTGACGGTTCTCAATGACGTCGTTGTGCCCGGCCGACCGTCCGCACACTGCTGCCAACATCTGCGGGAGCATCAGCAGGCACTGCACCTTCCAGTTGCCGTCTCGGACCCTCCATGTCGGGTTCTGCATAACTGCGATCGATTGTATCCCCCAAGAGATCGCCGCTGGCCTTTATGCAGTGATTGAAGTGGAACCAGGTCGCTGATCCTTTGACTTGGACTGCCGTTCCAGTCGATCGGATCACCTCGTACGGGCCCTCTCTCCGGGGTGATGACCACTTTCTCTTGTGGACCTTTACGAAGACCAGGTCCCCAGGGATCAGTCTCGGTTTGGTGGCTTCCTTCTCCGCCTCCTTCACCCCCTTTTCCTCCTTTCTCTGCTCCTGTCGAAACACAGCTTCATGTATTTTAGTCACTTGCTGAAGATATTTTTTCAGATCTTGCTCAAAAATATCTAATGCCGGGCCCCTAGCCAGGTGTCTAAATGGCGGTGCTGGCATGCTGCGGCCTGTAAGCATTTCATGCGGTGTTAGCTGTGTTTGGCGGTTTACGCTGCTTCTAATAGCCATCAGAGCAAGTGGCAAAGCATCAATCCAGTTAAGCTTAGTTTGCATACAGATTTTCAACAGTTTGTTTTTAATGACCAGATTGGCCCTTTCCACCTTCCCCTGCGACCCGGGACTATAGACACAGGAAAGGCGCTGTCTTATACCTAATTTCTGCATCAGCCCTTTAACCACCTTGTCGATGAACTCGCGGCCATTATCGCTTTGTAATATCGTGGGAATTCCAAATCTCGGAATGACCTCGCGACACAGGAACTTGATCACTGTGTCCGCGTTCTTGTGTTTAGATGGAATGGCCTCAATCCAGCGACTAAAGCAGTCCTCTACTACCAGGAGGTATCGTTTGCCCTGCACTGGCGTTATCATGTCTGTATAGTCCATAATCAGATGTCTGAATGGTCCCTCAGGGAGGGGTGTGTAAGCCGCCACTGTCGGTACTCCTTTGCGCACATTGCCCTGTAAGCATGTTAAACACCTGGCTAGTGTAACGTCAATTTGTGCCTGAAGCTTTGGGGACCAAAATCCCATTTTCGTGATTCGTTTCAGGGTCTCTGCTCTTCCACAGTGATCAACACCATGAGCCTCAGGTATCACTAAGGACAGAAGATCGATGGAGGCGACTATCAAACCGTTATGACTCCTCCACAGACCATCTGCCCCCCTTACAGCCCCCCTCTCCGTCCACGACTGTTTCTTGGCCTGCGTGGCTGAGTCCTGAAGATCACTCAAATTATCCTCAGTTACCTCAGTCGTCAGTTCGGCCGCAAACATCAGAACAGCCGTGGACGGCACCGCAGCCGCCGCCTTCGCGGCCTCGTCCGCCGCGTTGTTTCCCGTCGTCACAAAAGACAGGTCTTTTCTGTGTGCCTGGCACTTTACGATAGCAATGCTTTTGGGCAACTTTACAGCCTGAATAAGCGCCACAACCTGCTTGTGGTGAAGGATCGGTGAGCCGTCCGATTTCTTAAAGCCTCTTGCCTTCCAAATGGCCGCGAATAGGTGGCATACGCCATGCGCATACGCAGAGTCTGTAAAGATGTTAACCGTGCGATCTTTAGCTATTATGCATGCTTCTGTTAGTGCTATTAGTTCTGCAAGCTGGGCCGAACATGGTTGCATGCATTGTCCGGCCTTTCTTGTTAGTGTTTCTCCGTTAGGTTTGCACTGTACGACGGCGTATCCTGACCTTAAATTTTCCCCCTCCCGATAGCAGGACCCATCCACAAAAAGTGAGAGTTCTGCTATCGCGAGCGGGTCGACTCCCAAATCAGGACGGAGTTTCACGAAAGCCTGTACCTCCACCTCGCACTCATGCGGTTGACCCTCGCTCGGGAGTGGTACCAGATCCGCCGGGTTACTGCCGTGGCATGTTTTTATCGTAACGTCCGAGTACTGCAGGAGCCTCATGTAAGCCTGTTGCCGTTGGCTGGTCAGAACAAATTTGCCTCTTTCAATCAAGTTTGCCAATTTGTGATGTGTCCAAATGCAAATGTCATATCCCATTGTCACGGCCGTTGCCTTCTCATACATCAAATGTGCTGCGGCCAGGGCCTGATAACAAGGTGGCAGACCCTGCTCTACCGGCGAAAGAGCTCTAGAGTAATATGCTATCGGTTGTTTTTTCCCACTCACCCCCTGTGTTTGAGTCAGGACAGCTGTTGCATGCTGCGCTCTATGTGAGACGAATAGGTGGAAACACTTCTCATAATCCGGCAGCGCCAGGGCAGGGGCCTGTAACAACAGACGCTTAATGTTTATGAACGCGTCCTCCCCCTCCTCGGTCCATGTCAAGGGAGCGCGAAGCTTGTCTGTACCCGCCTCTTTTATCATCATCCTCAACGGCGCTGTCGCTATCGTATAGTCCTCCACCCACTCAGAGCTGTACCCAGTCATCCCTAAAAACGTCATCATCTGTCGGACCGTCAATGGCCTAGGTGCCTTGGATACAGCTTCGAGTTGCGTGGGTGAGATGTTTTTTATGCCCTTTTGAATGACGCGAGACAAGTACTCAACTTTTGGCTGGCAGTACTGCAGTTTTGAACGGGATGCCTTGTGGCCTCCCACGGCCAATCCACTCAAAACTTTGATGGAGTCCTCATGGCACTGCTGACGTGTATCCGAGCAGATTAGAATGTCATCTGCATACAGTAAAACCGTGCTGAGTAGTGTGTCGCACACTCCTTGCAAGTCTTCCTTGAGCGCCTTCGAGAAGTAATGCGGCGAGTGCGCGAACCCTTGTGGCAACCGGGTGTAAGAGTATTGTTTCCCCCTGTGGGTAAAAGCAAACAGATACTGAGACTCTTTTTCCAATGGAACACTGAAGAATGCCTGCGTGAGATCAATGACCGTATAGTACTGCGAGCTACTCGGGATGTTTGTCAGGAGGGTGTGTGGATTAGCGACTTCCGCCTCTGGTCCAGACACCACGTCGTTCACCGCCCTCAAATCGTGTACCAGTCTGTACCTAGCCCTGTCCGCCTTTAGCACTGGGTGGATAGGTGTATTACATCTGGATTTGAAAGGGACGAGCACTCCCCCCTTTAACAGTCCCTCAATCTGATGTGATATAGCTTCCTCCGACTCTGGCTTCATTGTATACTGTCTGATAAAGGGTGGTCTACAACCCTTCTTTAACCTGACCTTCACTGGCTGTGCCGACAATATTAGACCCACATCTGTGTCGTGTTTTGACCACAACCGTTCCGGGGTGCGCGCCAACATGTCCTGTTCCAGCAAAGCATCCGCCTCTGGAATAACGCAAGGGTCTCCTGGTAATCTGATTACTTGCGGTTTTGCCAAAACTGAAAAGGAAATCATTATTTTTATGAAACTCCCATCTGCGCTGTTCCAAATTAGCGGAGATTCCGTGGAGACCCACCTTTGAGTCTCGGATTCCTGTATCATTGAACCTAGATGTTCGGATTCGTAACCAGGATTTATTCTCAGAGTGATGTGTGGGGCGGCGTCTCTTAGTCTATGTTGTTCCCGTAGATACTTACCCGTGTTAACCCTCAACGCCGCGCCCTGTCTCCCTACAATTATCGTAGATGAGTTAATCTGCACCTGCTCGGGCTGTCCCTGCAACCATGCCTTGTTCCTAACTAGGTCACTATTCGTCAAATATTGTAGTGTGCAATGTGCCTCCATGTTTGTTTGTCTAGACTGAGGCAGTTGGGTTTTCAGAAATGGCTCCCAGGGGTCACAGACCCTTTGCAGCTCTGCATCTATGTTGCCCAGCCAGAACACAGTGGCCTCTTTCTCCCCCGTCCCTTGTAGCATCATTTGGTACACGTCTTGTTCAATTTGAATCCCCTCAGGCGTACATAGGATTTTACAGCCTAGTTTACACATTGCATCTCGTCCCAAGAGATTGCGCGGGGTGCTGTCCGAAATTAATACAGGTATTGTTATGGTCTTGTTGTTATACGTCATAGAGATTGGATCTGATGTGGGTATTAATTGTGTTTTTCCCGAGAATCCGACCGTCCGAACATACTGTCCAGACTGGGGTAAGTGAGCGGCGTATTTTTGCTTTATGCAGGAAAAACCTGCTCCAGTGTCTGCCATCATCTCTGTTAATTTGCCCTCCACTAGGACCTGCAGAATAGGTTCTTGCTCAGCTCCCTTGGAAACCACAATCATTTGATTTCCCCCCGTCGCATTCTCTGGGCACCCCTAGTGATTACCCCCCTGGTTTCGGGGCCCTCCTGTCTCCCCCTGGTCGTGGGGCCCTTGTGACTCCCCCTGGCGCACGGGTCTTCCATACTCCGAGCCGGGACGGTATGGTTGCCTACATCTCATTTCCCTGTGTCCCTGCATGCCGCAGTTCCAACAGTGGAAACGGGGAAACTGTTGTTCGTTCCCTGTGTAAACCGTGGGCCTGATTGCCCATTCCCTGCCTGCCGCCTGGACGCCTGGTTCTGTGAACTATAGCCATAGCTTCTCACTACCTGAGGTGCAGGCGGGGGTCCCTGGTCCTGCATGGGTGGAGAGGTAGCAGATGACACCATTACTGCCTGCAACCTCCTTTGGGGCTGCAGTTGTTGCTGAGTTAACTTCCTTGAGTCATTTCTATCCTGATCCCTGACTTTCTGCTCCTGAGCCCTTTGCTTCTCCACACTATGTGTTACATGTGCACAGAACAAAGGATAAGTCATGTCCATTAACCCCACCACGTCTTCCAGTCTATTCTTAACCACCTCTGGAAGCCCTCTCATCACACTTTCTCTAAACATCGCCCTCTGCAACGGGTCTATTTCTGGGTTGTGTCCTAGCTCACCTCTCCACTCCTTCAGTATTTTGTTCACATAGGTGCCAGGCCCTTCCGTCTCCATTATGGGGTTGCCCGCCAGTTTTGCCGGATTAATACGTGATGGATATTGATTCCTGAGTTTGTACCACAACGCCGCTCTATGCGCGTTGAATATGTCTCCATCATGGGCCTGCGTGTCGCATGTCACTCGCATCGATGTATCACCCATGATGTCCCGGCAGGCACCAATTCCTAGCAAGCGCGTCAACAGGGATTTGACGTCACCCACTGCTAGCAGAAAAGATGACGTATTTTCCTCAAACTGCGTGATCCACCTGGAGGCTCCTTCTGAAAGGTCCGGTAGTCTTGCTATTATGCCATCGATGTCTAGAGGTGACCATGGCATGTGAAAGATATCGTTCCCCTTTATTAGCAGGGGAAACTGGCCTGTACTTGTCACACTTCCCAGGAATGTAGGGGCGAAAGTCAGGGTTCCTGTAATGTTTCCTTTCTCCTGTGCTGGTTTCGTGTCGTTCTCATCTTCCTCATCAGTCAACAGTTTGGTGTGGCCACACGCCCCGTGTTTCCCTGATGTCTGCTGTGCCATATTTTGACGGGCCTCTTCCTCTATCTTCCTCCCGACTCCCTCCCTCTGCCTGCCCAGGTTCTCTACCTCCTCTTCCTCTGCATCATACAACTTCCGACGTACTGTCTCGCCATATGCCGCCAGGACTTTCGGATAGAGATCCTGCGGGGTCAGTTTGGGGGGGGTATCTCGCCTAAGGGAGGTCTCTGATCTAGCGGAGGTTTCTGACCTAGCGGGGGTTTCTGACCTAGCGGGGGTCCCTAATTCCGTCTCCTCATATTCTCCTCTTATTGTCACAGTGCCCACCGGCAATTGCGTGACATAAGGTGGGGATGTTGGTTTCCCTATATCCGTCTCTCTCTGATTTAGCGCTAAAGCTTCCTGCCTGTATGCTCTCCCCTTCTGGGCGTAGAGCTTCATTACCCCCAACTCTTCTGTCCTCTTTTTCAACCTCTTTTTGCTGCTGTCGCCTGGCTTGTGGTTACGAATCATTACATTCATCTCTTCGCATACGTCGAGATCAAAAGTACCTCCGGAAGGCCATTTTGTGTCCCCGGCCTTTGTACGCCTCTGCCACCGGACACCAACCTTGAGAATTAGGTTCTTTATGAGCGGGTTCCGGTCTAACAGTATGTCCTCTGCTGTATGCATCGTTGTTTAGTGTGTATGTGTGTTTATTGTGTTGTGTATGTGTGTGTGTGGTTGTACTTCAACTACTACTACTCTACAACTACCACTCCAGGACACAGTTAACCTAGATCTACTACTACTCTACTCCAGGACACAGTTAACCTAGATCTACAACTACTACTACTCTACTCCAGGACACAGTTAACCTAGATCTACAACTACTACTACTCTACTCCAGGACACAGTTAACCTAGATCTACAACTACTACTACTCTACTCCAGGACACCGTTAACCTAGATCTACTCTACAACTACCACTCCAGGACACAGTTAACCTAGATCTACTACTACTCTACAACTACTACTACTCTACTCCAGGACACAGTTAACCTAGATCTACTCTACAACGCTACTACAACCCGGTGTGTGTGTGTCTGTGTGTGACTGTGTGTGTGTGTGTGTGTGTGTGTGTATGTCGGTGTGTGTGTCTGTGTGTGTGTGTGTGTGTATGTGTGTATGTCGGTGTGTGTGTGTGTTTGTGTGTGATTGTGTGTGTGTGTGTGTGTGTGACTGTGTGTGTGTGACTGTGTGTGTGTGCGTCACAACCCGCTGTCTACCGGGACACAGGAATGTGTGTGTGTGTGTGTGTGTGTGTGTCGGTGTGTGTGTGTCTGTGTGTGACTGTGTGTGTGTGTGTGTGTGTGTGTGTGTGTATGTCGGTGTGTGTGTCTGTGTGTGTGTGTGTGTGTATGTGTGTATGTCGGTGTGTGTGTGTGTTTGTGTGTGATTGTGTGTGTGTGTGTGTGACTGTGTGTGTGTGACTGTGTGTGTGTGCGTCACAACCCGCTGTCTACCGGGACACAGGAATGTGTGTGTGTGTGTGTGTCGGTGTGTGTGTGTCTGTGTGTGTGTGTGTGTGTGTGTGTGTGTGACTGTGTGTGTGTGTGTGTGTGACTGTGTGTGTGTGTGTGTGTGTGTGTGACTGTGTGTGTGTGCGTAATGTGTGTGTGTGTGTGTGTGTGTGTCGGTGTGTGTGTGTGTGTGTGACTGTGTGTGTGTGTGTGTGTGACTGTGTGTGTGTGTGTGTGTGTGTGTGACTGTGTGTGTGTGCGTAATGTGTGTGTGTGTGTGTGTGTGTCGGTGTGTGTGTGTGTGTGTGACTGTGTGTGTGTGTGTGTGTGACTGTGTGTGTGTGTGTGTGTGTGACTGTGTGTGTGTGCGTACTGTGTGTGTGTGCGTCACAACCCGCTGTCTACCGGGACACCGGAATGTGTGTGTGTGTGTGTGTGTGTCGGTGTGTGTGTGCGTCACAACCCGCTGTCTACCGGGACACAGGAATGTGTGTGTGTGTGTGTGTGTGTCGGTGTGTGTGTGCGTCACAACCCGCTGTCTACCGGGACACAGGAATGTGTGTGTGTGTGTGTCTGTGTGTGTGTGTGTGTGTGTGTGTGTCTGTGTGTGTGTGTGTGTGTGACTGTGTGTGTGTGTGTGTGTGTGTGTGTGTCTGTGTGTAGTGACTGTGTGTGTGTGTGTCGTGTGTGTGACTGTGTGTGTGTATTGTATGTGTGACTGTGTGTGTGTGTGTGTGTGTGTGTGTGTGTATTGTATGTGTGACTGTGTGTGTGTGTGTGTGTGTGTGACTGTGTATGTGTGCGTGTGTGTGACTGTGTGTGTGTGTGTGTGTGGTTGTGTGTGTGTGTGTTTTCTACCACCAGGGGTCAGCAAACCCAAGAGAGAAAGAGATGTGATGAGTCTGTATGCTACACCTTTGCCCACCAACAGGGGTCAGCAAACCCAGAGAGAGAGAGAGAGAGAGAGAGAGAGAGAGAGAGAGAGAGAGAGAGAGAGAGAGAGAGAGAGAGAGAGAGAGAGAGAGAGAGAGAGAGAGAGAGATCAGGGGCCTGACCTCTGATCCAAACCCTACTTTTTTCCCAACCTGGTGCGTCCTATTGGGGAGCTAACTTTTTAAGCGATGGGGGGGTGTGTGTGTATTGTATGTGTGTATTGTATGTGTGACTGTGTGTGTGTGTGTGTGTGTGTGACTGTGTGTGTGTGCGTGTGTGTGACTGTGTGTGTGTGCGTGTGTGTGACTGTGTGTGTGTATTGTATGTGTGACTGTGTGTGTGTGTGTGTGTGTGTGACTGTGTGTGTGTGCGTGTGTGTGACTGTGTGTGTGTACGTGTGTGTGACTGTGTGTGTGTGTGTGTGTGTGTGTGTGTATTGTATGTGTGACTGTGTGTGTGTGTGTGTGTGTGTGTAGGACAGCTAGCCTCTCTGTAGCAACAACCTCACAAGCCAATAAGAAAACGAACAATAGTGTATCCGTAAACGTAATTAGTTTGACACAGAGAATGCCAGCTGTTAGTGTGTTTTGAATAACAGCAGAGCGGCACCGGTTTTTGTTTTGAAAATTGAGAGTCTTATCTACAGAGGACAGAAGGCACAGTTATAACAAAGTGGTGAGGAATGTGGAGAGTGTCGTAAAGGAATCAGGGAAAGGGGTCGGGGAGAGGTTTGAAGAGATGGAGAAAAATTTGACCAGAGGTCGAAAACATGCAATTAAAATTGATTAGTGGCGCACTTATAGCCTGTTAAAAGAGGAATCGCCCCAGTGTAAACACCTCACCAGTCGCGTTCGTTTTAGCCGTCCATCCAGACCTCGTCACACAGTCAGCTCAACTTTTTCCTCCCTCAGAATCTCTTACGGATATTCTAATCAAAAGCAAAAATGCTCACCTGTGTTTGTTTGTCGACACCGCCAGAATTTCTACGGGAGAGGTCCGGAGCTGGCCGTGTGAGGGGGCCCGGCAGGGCGGTCTACAGGTCAAGGGTCACCAAATGTTGTGGCTGATGGTTGTTTAACACAACAGGAGACGATAGTTCCAATTTTAACAAGTAGGTAATTTATTTAGGAAAAGAAGTTCTTAACAGCAAAAGCTATGGATCGAGCAGAGGATCACCACAGCTTGAACAAAAAACACTCTAACCCTCAATCCCTCTGCTTGTCCCCTAAATCCCCTCTCAGTCCTGCCCCCACATGACAGATATGATGACGTATCATATCATGTCAGATCTGACATGACGTACATTAAGATGATACGTAGATTTAACATCGGAGAGAGATAAAAACATTAAGAACATCGAAGAGAGATAAAGACATTTAAGAAGAACATAGATTTAGATAAAAACATTAAGAACATCGAAGAGAGATAAACAAGATATGATGTACACACACGATATGATGTAAAACATTAAGAACATCGAAGAGAGAAAGATTTAGTGAGATGTGTGTGTGTGTGTGTGTGTTTGTGTGTGTGTGTGTGTGTATGTGTGTGTGTGTCTGTGTGTGTGTGCGTCTGTGTACAGACGTGTGTGTATTGTATGTGTGTATTGTGTGTGTGTGTCTGTGTGTGTGTGCGTCTGTGTACAGACGTGTGTGTATTGTATGTGTGTATTGTGAATGTGTGTGTGTGTGTGTGTGTAGAGAGTGAGATGTGTGTGTGTGTGTGTGTGTTTGTGTGTGTGTGTGTGTGTATGTGTGTGTGTGTCTGTGTGTGTGTGTGTCTGTGTGTCTGTGTGTGTGTGCTGTGTCTGTGTGTGTGTGCTGTGTATGTGTGAAAGAGAGAAAAGACACAAGATTAGAGCACACGATATGATGTACTGAAATGTCCATCTGCCTATCTTGAGGCTGTTTTAAGAACATCAGCCAGACTGTCGCCCTAGTGTCTTTGAGCCCTGCTAGTTGACCTATATTAAACTAGTCAAGACTAACCCCTTTCCTACCTCCACCCCCGTATACACATTTTCCACAACACTATGCTTAGTGACATATGAGTAAATAATGATTCTTTTCTCAGCCTGTAATGACAATGTGTTCACATATTAACAGGTTTACCTGTTCAACTGGCCGTATTAAGGGTAAAGTAGGAGGGTTGTGTTTCCCCCCGGTTCCCTGGGGACTTCTTCATCCTCCTCTCAGACATGTTGTTACACTACATTGTGTCACTGTGTGGTAGGGATACGATGTAACCCTTAGCTTGATTGCTGAGGTTGTGCTGAAACAGCTTGAGAAACTTTATTTTCCTAAAAGAAAAGATTGTTTGGTTGCTTTTCGTGTGTGCTTAGCAAGGCCTGTGGCCGATACTAATCGAGAATTATGTATTCTCTCATTATGAAAAACGGCGTTCCTCTGTAGTGTTTTTGCCATTTTTTGTAGGTGATGATGGGTTGTGTGTGTCATGTGACCTACAACTGGGTTGGGCTGGCCACAGAAGCACATGTGTAAGTTTGGTACCGGGGCTCTTGGAGAGCCCTCTCTATTCTGTGTGAAGCTGTGTGAAGCTGTTAGACGCTTCATGGAGCTGACTATGACTGTGTCATACTCTCTTTTTGTCATTACATCGTATCATGGGTGTGGGGTCGTAAAGGGGTGAACTGGTAACCTTTCCTCCCCCTTTTTTCTGTTGGTCAGGGGTAAACCTACCTGTCCTTCAAGGTTCCTGTCACGTTGCGGTTCGGCACGTTACAGGGTGAGGGGGGGGTTTCCTGGTCCCACGCCCTGGAATATTTGGCGTGTGCTCCGCAGAAATTCCCCCGCCATAGAATACGTCACTGTGCGCGTCTCTGTTGGTAGGACTTCCGTGTGCTGTTCAGGTCCATATGATGGATCTGTTTAAAATGGGGGGTGGTCAGGGCTCCTCCTCACGAAGCTCCTATTCAGGCCTTCTGTGAGTTGGGACTCTCCTTCCATGTGAGGGAGCCTCCTCAGAGTACAGAGCCTCCTCCTCAGATTGATAAGGTGAGTGGAACCTCAAGAAGGAGTCCTACTCTATTGTGGGTGTATTCGATTCAATTCGATTATTGAGTGTGTATGGGTTCAGTGCCTCCTCCCCGGAGAGCCCTAAAACCAAACTTTTACATGGCTCAAGGTGCAATATATTCTTTTCAATCTGTACAGCTCGCGTGGGAAGTCTCTCTGGGGATTTCCATCTCCTCTCTATGGGAGGGTGGTGGAATGTAAAAATGTAAAAAAAATGTACCCCCGGCCGTGTAGACTGGGATACATACTGTTGGTGCTTCCTTCTTTTCTTTTTAAAAAGAGTTGGAGTTAGGAAGTATCACACCCCTCTTGTCGTTCCCCTGGGCGCCTTGGGGATTCAATGACAGGTCTAAATAGCCTGTTCATTGATGTGGTTGTGTCCCGACGCACGCATAGTGCTAGCTCGGGGTGTTCTGTAATCAGGCGACTGACTGGTTGCTTGGTTGCTTGGGGTTAAAACAGCGTTTTTATAAAGCAACTGGGATGGAGGTTTTTCCTCTTCCGACGACCTGTTTTGGTTGTTGACGGATTCTCGTTCATATCTGGGGGATGATGACGGAATGGATCTGAACATATGTAGAGGGGTCTCACGCCCTGGGGGTGGGCCACCGGGCGCGGTTCGCCCCGAACGTCTGGGTGGCGCCTTCTTTTCATGTTTAAGATCAACACGCATATCTGCCCCTTCTCCTGGAGTAGGCATGTCGGCGTGGTTAGGGCACGGGACTGGTTCTGGTCACGCTGGTCCGGATCAGTTGAACCCATTGTCCGCCGGGGATGCAGATCTGCTGTTCTGGTACCCTGAGGGACTTGGGCTTTTTTCAGGGGGAAAAATGCCAGGTCGGTCCGGGTGTCACAGGGTTAAGCGCTATGGAGACCCTGGTTGGGTACATTTTTTACTCAGCACTGTCGTAATGGCTTACGGCCATGCCAACCTGTACACGCTCGATCTCGTCAGATCTCGGCCGCTACACAGGTTGGTCCTGGTTAGTACTTGGTTGGGAGACCGCCTGGGAATACCAAGTACGGTGTGCTTGGGGCTGGTTCTCCATTCTTTTTCGCTCCTCTCTCACGCATGGCGAAGAGGGGCCTGTTGGGGTGGTCTTTGACCTCCTCTGGTGACCCTGTGCTTCCCGTATCGCCGGGCCCGGTCCGAAGTAATGTTTCGTCGACCCGTAGGCCTGGGTTAACCCTTTTTTTGAAAACTGGAACACTTGTACTGCGGTATAGCTGGTGTATACCTGCAGGTGTGTTTTGGAGTTTTTTCTTGAGGGGTTATAGGAACAACCACCGCATTGGGTAACACCAAGGTGCTTGATTCCCTGGTGTGTTGGAGCAGTGTCAACTCCCGGGTTCACCGGTTGAGGGTGCCCCTGCACGTTCATGACGTCTGCCAATCGTGTCAGCCTTCTCTGCCTCAACCCCTCTGGGTGAGTTTTTTTTAAATGGAGGCTTGGTCATGCAACAACGCCAGCATACGCCCCTTCCGCCGGGGCGGCTGTGTTCAGCTGTCCCCTCTGGCGCCTGTCTCGTCCGCAGTCTCCAGGCTAGGGTTAACAGCCTGTTGCCTGGTTTTTCCCCGGTGCGCTGCCTGCTTCCGTTGGTTAACCTTTTTTGTGTGCTTACGGCCATGCTGACTGCCTGTTCTGCAGGGTCAGTGTGCCAGGCGGTGTACTATTGGGGGGACAGGGCCCGCTCGGCTGAGGGGCCTTTGTCCGAATACGCTGGCGATGTGGGGGGCGGGGTCACTAAGTGCCCACCTGGTGGGGTCTTGATGCTGGCATCATGGACTTCTCCGGGCCCCCATTCCAGGTGGTCCAGTCCCTTTGGTGGGTCTGGGCCTTCCTTCGCGCTCCGCTGCTACGGCCTTGCCACGGGGTTGGGTTTGCCCTTGACCCCGTGATTCTGGGGGCAGTAACGAGGTTGTTCCCTCCGTTCGTTCCCGGGTGGCATGCGGGTTGTGCGTGTGTGTAGTCGTGGGGTCAGGCCACGGTCTGCTCACCCTGTGCGTTGAGTTGCTTGAGTGCCTCTTCGCACGGTCGAGTCCGTCGCCCTCCCGGGAAACCTCCAATAGGGGGGGTGCCCTCCATTAGGGAGGGTCGGGGGGGCTCGGCCCTCCCTGTTCTGATGGTTGTGGGGGGCCTTCAGCGGGGTGTATTTGTTGGCCGGTGGCTCCGCTCTGCCTCCCTATGTGCATGAGTGACGCCGAGCGGAACCGACTATGATACAGAACGTTAGGTTATGACTATAACCAAGTTCTGTTAATAGTGGTGACACTCGCCGTCCGACGCCGCTGCAGCCCTTGATTTCACCTTGTGGTGAAAGCTTGGGAAGGAGGAGAGCAGGTGACCACACACCTGCTTATGTAGGTGAGCTGATAGGGGTGTGGTCAGACAAATATTGGGATTAAAGGTACATTGTGGTCTTTATTCAGTGCGCATGCACGTGTGCGAGGACAGTGCATGAGTGACGCCGAGCGTCACCACTATTAACAGAACTTGGTTATAGTCATAACCTAACGTTACGAGGCTGGCCGTTATGTGATATAAAATAAAATCAAAATTCAAATCCGCCTCTTAAATAGCACAGTAAAGATGATAATAATCTAATAGTTCTTTATAGATTTTGCTCTCAAAGTGCACCAGATTGAAGCATTTCCATTGCAAAAAAAAATATATATATATATATATATAAATACTATAGTATATATATAAAATAGTATATATATATAAAAAAAATTAAATAGTAAAATAGTATATATATAAAAAATATATACAAAAAATGCTCATGTCGTTGACTGCTCGCTTGTGTTGTTCGTAGTTTTAGATTATTTGGGCTCGCCAAACAAACGATCAAAACGTACACGGAACCGCGGTATGTCGTTGACTGAGTCGCTTGTGTTGTCGCTGTGTGTCAAACTCTGGATTCTTTCGAACACCCGCCCACCTCTACCTCTGATTGGCTTACCATGCCATTTTACTCAACCTCAGCCAATCGCGCACTGCCCACTAACCAAGGAAAAAAAGTATTGCTTCTCGGCGCAGAGTTCTGTCTGATGAAAAAACAGCTTCAATCATAGTAACGCATTTTTTGGCAGTAACGGTAACAGTGTTATTAAGATTGGAAGAGTAATCCGTTAGATTACTCGTTAATGAAAAAACGAATGCTGTTAGTAACATTCCCATCACTGGATGTCACAGTATGATGTCATAATCAAACATTCTAGAACATTTGTGATGTCACAGTATGATGTCATAATCAAACATTCTAGACCATTTGTGATGTCACAGTATTATGGCATAATAGAACATTCTAGAACATTTGTGATGGCACAGTATGATGTCATAATAGAACATTCTAGAACATTTGTGTACAGTATATATTCAACAATTCTCTCAGAAGTTCTCAGATCTCAGAAGACAAGTGAAGATATCACTTGTTGTTTCCGGCTACTTGTCTGTAAGTTTGAATATATTCTGTAGATACCATTTTAAAATCCCCACATGGAAAAGGAAACAATGTCCTGTACAATCCTTAATGAGCTGCCTCTGGAGGGAAGGCTCTGTGATGTGGTTATTAAAGTCAACAGCACTGAGTTGAATGCCCACAAGGCCCTCCTGTGTGACTGCAGTGACTATTTCAGGTAAGTTTAGCTTGGTTCAGGTTAGCGTGGTTCAGGTTAGCTTGGTTCAGCTTAGCTTGGTTCAGGTTAGTTTGGTTCAGGTTAGCTTGGTTAGTAAACAGATACCATACTGTACTTTTACTTTAAACAGATACTATACTGTACTTCTACTGTAAACAGATAATATACTGTACATCTACTGTAAAAAGATACTATACTGTATGTCTACTGTAAACAGATAATATACTGTACTTCTACTGTAAATATATAATATATTGTACTTTTACTGTAAACAGATAATATACTGTACGTATACTGTAAACATATACTATACTGTACTTATACTGTAAACAGATAATATACTGTACTTATACTGTAAACATATACTATACTGTACTTCTACTGTAAACATATACTATACTGTACTTCTACTGTAAAAATGTACTATACTGTACTTATACTGTAAACAGATACTATACTGTACTTCTACTGTAAAACGATACTATACTTCTACTGTGCTAAGACCCTATACTTCTACAGTGAAAATATATTACTACACAGGACAGAATGTTGCTTACTGTTTAATCATCAGATATCTCTATACTCTGCGTCCCACAGAGCCCTCTTCACTCGCTGGAGCGACTCAGAGAAAGCAGTCTACAGTATCCCTGGGGTGTCCCTGGGTATGATGCAGCTCATCATAGAGTACTCCTACACACGCTTTGTGCTGGTGACAGCAGAGAACGTGGAAGAGCTTCTGGTGGCTGCAGACCAGCTTCGTGTCACTGGCATAGTAGGAGCGTGCTCTGACTTCCTAGAAGGCCAGCTGTCTCTGGAAAACTGTGTCGGCATCTGGAGGTTCGTGAACATCTACTGCTGCCCTGACCTGAGGCGCAAGGCCCATCTCTTCATCGTGTGCCACTTTGAGGAGATGTTGCACGTCTCACAGGAGTTTGTGGAGCTGTCCCTGCAGCAACTGGTGGACATCATCGAGAGGGATGACCTGAACGTGAAGAGCGAGGAGACGGTGTTCGAGGCCGTCCTCCGTTGGATCGACCACTCCCGTGAGGAGCGTAGAACACACATCACTTTGCTGCTGCCCAAGGTAACTAATTGTATTACTGTGCATTACATTAAAACAACACTAGGTTCCCTAGTACAGTGGTTCTCAAACATTTGGGTCCAAACTGTTCCCTAGCAACAGAAACCGTCTACAACCGATGTCTAAGTTGTACCCGCTGTCTGCTTGTCTGTTCCCAGGTTCGCATGGGCTTGATGAGGCCTGACTACTTCCTGAACAACGTCCAGAACAACCCTGTGGTGAGGGACAGCCACGACTGCAGGCCCCTCATCCTCAATGTCCTGAACCGCCCTGGCTCCTACAGGCTCCCAAACCCCCTGACCCGTCCACGCCGGCCCCAGGAGGTCCTATTGGCCATCGGAGGCTGGGGTGGCGGCATCCGGACCATGGAGGCTTACAATATCCGAGCCGGTGGATGGATGGACGTGAGCGTTGAGGGGGAGAGTCCCCAGGTCTACCACCACGGCACTGCTTATCTCCACGGTCTGGTCTACTGCATCGGCGGCTGGGAGGTCATAGAAGAGTATCTCAGCAGTGTGTGCAGGTTCAACCCCGTCACTCGCACCTGGCTGCAGGCGGCTCCCATGCACTCACGCCGCAGTGGGCTCAGTGTGGTTGCGTTGGACGGCTGTATCTACGCCATCGGAGGGTGGGACGGAAACGGGCTGAACACCGCCGAGCGCTACGAGCCTGAAACCAACCAGTGGACAGTGATCTCACCCATGCTGGAGCGCAGGAGCCTGGCAGGGGCAGCAGCCCTCCAGGGCAAGGTGGGTGGAACTGAGGGACACAGGGTGCTAGATGAACACAAGGAACGTTAGATCAGAAATCAGAAATGTCTTTATTGCCAAGTAAGCTTGCACATACAGTACAAAAGATGTGTCTGGGTCCTTTGGTGCATCAACATTAACAGACAATTAAAGTAGAATGAAATCAAATGGAATATATAAACTAAATTAGAATATTCTTTCTTATTACAGGTTTACATCTGTGGTGGCTACAACAGGATGGTGGGTGTGCTCACAGCTGAGTGCTACAGCCCAGACACTAACCAGTGGACTCTGATCGCCCCCATGAGCAGCAGGCGTGCCGGACTGGGAGTGGCTGCATACGGAGGACATGTCTATGCGGTAGGTGCACACGGAGACAAATGCTTTATACTAGATATTTGTATAGATATATCATTTGACTTTCAATGCTTCTGTGATGCCCTCATTTCCCTAAATGGATTAATACAGTGTCTGCCTGCCTTAACCACACACTAAAACATTCCTCTCATGTGTCCTGTCCTCAGGTGGGAGGGCGTGATGGTGGACACGACCTGCGTAGCGCGGAGGCCTACAGCCCCTTGACTGACTCCTGGAGCGGCCTGCCCGACATGCTCGCCCCCCGCAGATACTTTGGCATCGCGGTGCTGGACGACCTGCTCTTCGTGGTTGGAGGCTACAATGGCTCCAGAACCATCTCCAACAAGGTGGAGCGCTACGACCAGAGCAGCGACAAGTGGACTGTAGCCGAGGACATGACGACCAGGCGCTGGGGCCTAAGCTGCTGCATAATGCATGGCCTGCCATTTTACATGAGCCAGTACGCTGCTCCCCGTGGAGGAGGAGGAGGAGGAGGAGGAGGAGGAGGAGGAGGAGGAGGAGGAGGAGGAGCAGGAGGAGGAGGAGCAGGAGGAGGAGGAGGAGGAGGAGGAGGAGGAGGAGGAGGAGGAGGAGGAGGAGGAGGAGCAGGATGAGCTGGAGGAGCAGGAGGAGGAGAAGGAGGAGGAGCAGAAGGAGGAGCAGGAGGAGGAGGAGGAGGATTAGGATTGATTGATTGATTGATTGATTTTTATTGTGGAGTAAAAGACAGCATCCAAGGGATAAAAACATGAGAAAGTGCAAGCACTTATTTCCATCATGGTCCCTGATTTTGGACATGGACAGACATCATAAAACATAGAGCATCATAATAAAACATACTAAAACAGAGCATCATAATAAAACATAGAGCATCATAATAAAACATAGAGCATCATAATAAAACATAGAGCATCATAATAAAACATAGAGCATCATAATAAAACATAGATCATCATAATAAAAAACAGAGAATAAAACATAATAGCAACCCCATACAAAAAACACTCCCTACCCTCTCCTTCCTATGGCTATTCTATACTTCACTGGCTAGCCATTTCTTTGTGGCACGTCTAAAACTTCCCCCCTCTTCGATGTTTTTCAGGGCCACTGGAAGCTTGTTCCACTCCAGTGCTGCAGAATATAAAAAAGTATTTGTGCCCATTAGGGAGTTACATTTTGGCAGAATAAAATCCGTACTGCTCCTTCTAGTGGAGTATGAATGATTGTCACGGAATCGATTAAAATAATTAGATAGATATTTCGGACCTGTATTTTGAACTATCTTGTGTGTGAGACCTAATTTTATGTGAATATAATAGAAAGAGTATATGAAAATAAATTCCTGGGAGTGATTTTAGACAATAAACTCGGCTGGAAACCCCATATAGAATATGTGAGGGCTAAGATGGCAAAGAGCATCTCAATTATTAGTAAGGTGAGACATGTACTCAATCCCAACTCATTGCACACTCTGTACTGTGCAATGATCTTGCCTTACCTGCATTACTGCACAGAGGTACGGGGTAACACATGCAAAACAACCATAAATACATTGACTATCCTACAAAAAAGAGCAATAAGAGTAATAAACAATGCAGGATATCGGGACCACACACACACTGTTTCTACAATCACACATTTTGAGGTTCATTGATATGGTAAACTTTAAAACTCTGCAAGTTATGTACAAAGCAAGAAATAATCAATTACCGGTAAATGTAAGAAGCACATTTCTGGATAAAGAGGGGGGACCATTGACCTTCAAAAAACATGTGATGAAAACCAACCTGAAAATAATGTGTATCTCCTCTTACGGAGCCACCCTGTGGAATGGGCTACAGGATGAGCAAAAATACTGTGAAAACATAAATCAATTCAAATCTAGACTAAAAAAATCTATTACAGAAGGGAAGAAGAGCTTTAATGGCATATTTAAAAAAAATAATAATAAATACGTATGATACTGTATTGTGCGCTATATCATATCACATTATATAATAATTATTATAATTCATTTGTATATTATATTGAACTATATTTGCAGTATGTACTATTATATTATGGTACTATATTGTATTGTATATATCATGTACTATATATCTCACATCACATTATATATGTGCTGTATACACTATTATGTACTATATACTATTATATATACTATTATATACTGCAGGTATACTATACTGTAATGTGTACTGTAATGTGTACTATATGTGTGCACTGAAATGTGTACTATATGTATCTACTATGTATGTATGTAATTATTTTTTTTTTAAATACAAAATACAAAAATTAAACGTACGTTTTCAAGGGTAGGGCCCGACAAGCCTAGTGCTTCTCCCTAGCCCTTTTCGGACAATTGGACAATGCTGCAATAGCAGCTGGTAAAAGTTTGGTGATTTATGGAATGACCGTTGTTATGTGTCCAAAGCCCGAAATAAAAAATAACTGAACTGAACTATCAGCCAAAGGTGGTGCATTTCTTTCTTCTAGTAATTCAGACAATATCTGTTTTTAGTTTGTGTAATGTAATGTAATATCTGTTTTTAGTTTGTGTAATGTAACGTAATATCTGTTTTTAGTTTGTGTAATGTAATGTAATATCTGTTTGTAGTTTGTGTAATGTAATGTAATATCTGTTTTTAGTTTGCACATAATATGGGAACTTTTATCCATATGGTTGAGCCTGTTAGGAATTGCACCCCCAACCCAAGCAGATTGCAGATCACTCTCTCTATATGGAGGTAAAAAAGAAAATATGGTAAAAATAATTGGCATAAAAAGGGCACTTTCTTATGAGGCACAAAAGGGCAGGTGCTTGTGCACCCGTTGGGCTCTATGTGTGCACGTGCCTGCTAGCTGTGCCCTTGAGCAAGGCACCTCAGCTTTAACCGCTCCAGTGTTAGCTGCTCAGGGGCCAGTAGTAGAGTGCCTGACCATAGTGTCTTTATAATAATAATAATAATGCATTTTATTTATAAGGCACCTTTCAAGACACTCAAGGTTGCCGTACAACAATTAAAAGGCTGAAGGCTCTTGACCCCATGGTGGACAGACGGGCTGGGGGGACGGTCAGGTTGATGGAGGAGGCAGACCTGAGGGACCGGGTGGGAATGTTGATGTGGAGGAGGTCGGACAGGTATGGAGGGGCGAGGTTGTGGATGGACTTGAATGTATGGAGGATGTAACTGAGGGGTTACAAAACCCTGACTGTATTAAAGATTGTGATAGATTAAACCACTGCTAGGTATGTACTTTAATTACTGGCCAGACAGTACATCGAATAGATATGGTGGACACTCATAATAACACGGCATTGACAAAGAAATAGTATTTGAGGGTATTTATTATTATGCAACATTAGGTTACAGAATGAGAATTAGGGTTGCGCTTGTATGGCGAAGAATATGCATAAAGTCAGTCAGTAGCATAAGTCACTGGGAATAGAATGATTCCTACGATGGGTACTAGGCTGACGCCACCTGGCGTATAATAGCAATTATAGAAGGCAACGCTGGTACCGCTTGGAGACACTGGGTTCCTTCCAGAGTTGTAAGGTCTGGAGGGTAGAGGAATGTTCGGATACTCAGTCTGATTCAAATGAAGAAGAAGGGGATTCACGTACAGAAGCCAGTCCTTGTAATCCAACGATCAGCAACAAAAGCAATAACTGTAATCCAATGCTCGATAGCAAACGATGATAGCCAGCTAGCCTCGGTCCATGAGGCCAGCCCGAATGTAAATCCTCACGAGGTTAAATCCCAAACGACAGTGGAGATTAACGATGCTCTTCTCCGGGTAACACGTTCCACAATCAATATAATCCAACCAGTAATGGTTCTGCAATCGCTGCCGCCGGTTCTCCTGTGCACATGTCCAGCAGGTTCTCCGACTAGGCCTCCTCGTGTGCTGGTACTAAGGTATTTAGTCCACGCGCACTGGCTAAGGTCCACTAGCTAACACGAACGAACCGCTGGGTAATGATACACGAACGAACTGTGGTTGGCACGATATACAATAAATGAACAACTATTTACTTCACATTAAACTAAGTCGAACTTGAAGTTACTGCATTAAACTCTGACACTTTACTATTCAATTCGCACGTGTTTCTCAACGTTCTGTTAGACGCACTGCTGCTCACTTCACTGTTACCGAACACATACTGCCGTGTACACCTGCGCCGTATATATACTTAAGTGATTATCTAGTCCCAAACCTCAGTTCTTGTCTGGAATCAATACGCTGTCTCCGGGCATGTTACGACATGCCTGGGTTCGTCTTTGAACCTGACTTTGGGGGCTTGCGGGCTGGCGCCTACGGGCGTTATCCAATAAGGAGAGCGAATATTACTATGGTTCGAACGCAGGTTTAAAGGGATATACCGTGTATATATAAATAATATACAATGTATATAAAACAATAAATGTAGATTCTCAGCTTTAATCTGGCCCTTCACAACAGCCGCCTCCTAATTAGTCCGCACCTAATTAGTTAAGAGAGACAGATTAATAGTCCAGTCAACTGCTCAATATCTGTTGTGAGGAGTAGGCAATCTACAAAGTCAGTGGGTCATGATCGTCATCAGGGGAGTCAGGGAGCTCTGGCAACTCTATCAGCCTCGCCACGGGTCGGGTGTAAGTCCGCCCTTGGACAATAACTTCTGCCGCTTTGACCTTCCCGTCGGCACCAGTGATCACTTTGCTTACGCGGCCGGCCGGCCACATAGCTCGGGGTAGTGACTGGTCCATGATCATAACGACTGTGTCCACCTTCATGTTGTCCCTGTCCTTGACCCGCTTCTGACGGGCTGGAAGGGATGGTAGGTAGCTTAGGAGGAAGCGGGCCCGAGACTGGTCGATCTGTGCTTGGCTGTGTCACCACATCCTCCGTCTGTTCCTCTTGTTCGGTCTGTACCTCGTCTGAGGAGGGGCCGGTTCCGGCCGCCCCATCACGAGGTAGTTTGGGGTGCTGGTGGCGTGGTCAGCTACGTCCCTTGGAGCGCAGCTGAGGGGGGTGGAGTTCGGAACTCCCTCTTCTTGAGCCCACGGTTCTCTCCCAGGCTTCTCGTCTAATGTCAATAGCTTCTCAACTGGCTGTACGAGAGAGTGGCCTGTGTCGCTCACCTTTGTGTGCAGGCAGCGTGTAGACGTGGGTTGGCTGGCGCGTCCGTAGAGGGGGCCCTGGAGCGTCCACCCCAGTCGGGTCTGAACCGCGACTGGGCATCCTTTGGGTCCAATGTGGGCCGCCTCGATTGGGACAATGAGGTCCGCGTGGTCGGAGCCTATGAGCAGGGTCGGTGTGGCGCCGTCGATGAGTGGTATAGGTAGTCTGCGTAGGTGCGCGTACTTCGCCATCAGCTGTGGGATGGGGTAGTTGTAGCTTGACAGACCTATGTCATGGCCTGTAAATGCCTTAGTGATGCTGTACCGCTTCTCGGGCTGCCCGACCGCTGCTATTGTGAATGAGACGTTCTTGCCCTTTATGGTTTTTAGGTCTCTCTGAATAGTGCGGATTGTCATTGTTTCTTTGGTACCCCGCAGGCCCAACTGGGCTGCGGCGGAAGCTAGGAGGAGAGTCTTTTCTGACCCATCGTCTAGGACGGCGTAAGTGTCCAGGACCTTGTCCTCGTAGCTCAGGAGCACTCTGACCACTTTGATGAGCACTCGGGGGCTCCCGCTGTACTTGGGGTCTATGTGGAGCACTCCTGTTGGTGGGTTGCCTTGTAGGGCTAGTCTTTTCTTGTGGGCCTCGCGCAGTGTATCGCAGCGAGCGTGGTCCTGTGTGTTCGTCCTACTCCACTGATCCATTTCGGCGGGGGTCAGTTTCTGGTATGCTTCACACCGTGACTGGGAGTGTCCGCTGCGGCAGTAAGTACACCAGGGGGGGGGCCAATGGATCTTCTGTAGTGGTGGGTAAATATTCCCTTCCTCTGTGGCGGGGGAGTTGTGACTCGTCTGTGATGATACCGCCTCGGCCTGGTACATCACCGTTACGGGCCTACTTTGGTTTCCTGGCGGGCGCTTGTTGCTCTCATGCAGGACTTCTAGATGGGCGCCGTCACACTTGCCGCATCTTTTCTTCAGGCGGCACTCGGCTGCCAGGTGGCCGCGCGCGCAGCGGAAGCAGCGGCGTTTGTCCTTAAGCCACTGGCCTATTTCGGCGGTGGTTAGGTCTTTGAAGGCGTCGCACTGTGACAGCTGGTGTTCACTGTCACAGTACTGACAGACAGCCTTCCACTTCTCCGTGGGGTGGGGGTTGTGGCTCGTCTGCCGTGACACAGCCTCGGCTTGGTGCATCACGGTCACAGACCGGCGGTTGTCATTGAACCTCCTCGGTCCATCTCTAGGGCTAGAGCCACTCCACACGAACGTGTCCAATCGTAGACTGCTGACCTCCCTGGCGAGGAAATCAGCCAGGTCTAGGAGGGATGGTTCTGGGCCGTGGGGGTCACCGTGGTCTCTCTGCCGCCGAAAACGCTCTTGACGGGCTGGAGGGAGCTTCTCCAGTATCCGCTCCACGTTAGAATTTGCATATAGTTCATATCTCCCTTTCTCCTTTTGTGACCCCAGCATCCCCACAAGGGATTGTACCTTGATAGAGAGGTCATCTAGTGCTCTATTGTCTTTGGCTGGGGGGAGGCGGTCGATATCTCGTATTTCTTGGATCACGTAATCCCATATGCGTCCATAGCGCGCGTCGAGGGCCACCAGAGCATCTGAGTAGGGGGTTCTTGAGTTTGAATATGCCAGCGCTATGTTATGCGCTCTGGGCACTTTAAGATGCTTGAGGAGGATGGCATATTTATAAGACTCGTCGTGTACATCGGACATTATAGTCTCTAAACACATGCGTAGTTCTGTGTACTGTGCTCTGTCCTCACGCGTAAAGTCTGGGAACGTTGGTGTTCCAAGGTAAGATGCCATGGATGGCTGGTGCACCGATGCGCGTAGGGGGAGAGGCCTCCTTGGCGAGTCTCCCCGTACGTGGGGTCGTGGGTTAGTGCTGGGTGGGTACCAGAGGCCGGGCCCCCAGGTGCTGCTCCTTGGTGCTGACTGTGTATTAAACTCACCCATGGGTTGGGTCGGGGGTTTGTAACGCAGTGGCTCGGGGCTGAGGTCGGGGCTGTACTGGGCCTCCTGGTCCAAAATAGGTTTGTGCTGGTGGGCTGGATGTCCTCCATCGTCCTCCGCTAGGTCCTGGAGTCTCCTAGTTAGTTTCTCGGTGACGTAGGCGGGATCTTCCCGTCGGCTGGGTCCCGTATAGACCGGTCGTGAGTTCTTAATTGATTTAGTTGTGGACCAGTCGGCCGAAAGACAAAGCGGAGACAGAGTATTTCTCAAACGGAGCTTTTATTCATTAGAGAAGAAGACAGTCAGTCACCCCGCGCGGGCACATCACCAGTAGACAAAAGAGGCAGAATGTCCATATTACATGTCACTTTATACACTCTTGAGAAAGGGGAGGGGGGTGTGTGTGTATGTCTCTGTGTGTGTGTATGTATGGGTGTTTGTGTGGTGTGTGCTTGTGTGTGTGTGTGTGTGTGTGTGTGTGTGTGTGTGTGTGTGTGTGTGTGTGTGTGTGTGTGTGTGTGTGTGTGTGTGTGTGTGTGTGTGTGTGCTGAAAGGGAGGGACATGATTTTGCATGTATAACTGAACAACCTATCAATTATCTTTGAGTGCTCTGATGTGCCAGAGAGAGAGAGTGCCAAGGGAACTAGGATTTTGCATGTTCTGCTACATGATTTTGCATGTGTGTGCACGGGGCCCTGTGTAGAAGGAACCTCTAGCCAGAGGTCATCAGGTCACGCCACATGCAGGGGGAGAGAGACACAGAGAGCAGTGTGCAGCCTAAGCACAGATATCAGATATTACCAAGCATCATCAATGAACTAAATCTATCAGGTTGAAGCTGTCAGCGTGGCGATTAAGGCTTGCGCTAGTCTCTGTTCAGCCTCGCTGGGGGATGACGCTGATGGAGGTGATCGGGCGTTGACAGGGCTTGGTGGAGACCTGTTCTCTTGGCGCACTTCGAGGTCTATCTCTTGAGCGCGGTACTCTTCTCTTGGTTGCGCGCCGAGGTCTGTCTCGGGTACGCGCTCTTGGGTTGGTTGTGCGCCGGGGTCTATCCCGTGGGCGCTTTCTTTATCCTGGGGCGCTCCGGGGTCTATCCCGGTGGCGCTGTCTTGAGGTATAGTCGCGTCATGTCCCGCTTGGTCCCCCCCGTGAGCTAAGTCAGTTTCGTTTGAACCCACTGGGGTCTCTACTGGAAGGGCTGACAAGTCGATAAGATTGGGCATGCTTAAACTATCCGTTTTATCCGTATTTAACGTCTGTTTAGATAAGCTAGGGGGTAAAACGAAAGCGAAGTCCTCCAGGTATGGAGGTGGCTGCCGTTTGCGCCTAGAGCGCTCTACTTTGGGAGAGCCGTCTGGAGAGTGTCCACCGCTGGCCATATCAATATTAATATGATATTAAAGATTACTGATACCCTCCGGCTCGAAGGACCAATTGTAACTGAGGGGTTACAAAACCCTGACTGTATTAAAGATTGTGATAGATTAAACCACTGCTAGGTATGTACTTTAATTACTGGCCAGACAGTACATCGAATAGATATGGTGGACACTCATAATAACACGGCATTGACAAAGAAATAGTATTTGAGGGTATTTATTATTATGCAACATTAGGTTACAGAATGAGAATTAGGGTCGCGCTTGCATGGCGAAGAATATGCATAAAGTCAGTCAGTAGCATAAGTCACTGGGAATAGAATGATTCCTACGATGGGTACTAGGCTGACGCCACCTGGCGTATAATAGCAATTATAGAAGGCAACGCTGGTACCGCCTGGAGACACTGGGTTCCTTCCAGAGTTGTAAGGTCTGGAGGGTAGAGGAATGTTCGGATACTCAGTCTGATTCAAATGAAGAAGAAGGGGATTCACGTACAGAAGCCAGTCCTTGTAATCCAACGATCAGCAACAAAAGCAATAACTGTAATCCAATGCTCGATAGCAAACGATGATAGCCAGCTAGCCTCGGTCCATGAGGCCAGCCCGAATGTAAATCCTCACGAGGTTAAATCCCAAACGACAGTGGAGATTAACGATGCTCTTCTCCGTGTAACACGTTCCACAATCAATATAATCCAACCAGTAATGGTTCTGCAATCGCCGCCGCCGGTTCTCCTGTGCACATGTCCAGCAGGTTCTCCGACTAGGCCTCCTCGTGTGCTGGTACTAAGGTATTTAGTCCACGCGCACTGGCTAAGGTCCACTAGCTAACACGAACGAACCACTGGGTAATGATACACACGAACGAACTGTGGTTGGCACGATATACAATAAATGAACGACTATTTACTTCACATTAAACTAAGTCGAACTTGAAGTTACTGCATTAAACTCTGACACTTTACTATTCAATTCGCACGTGTTTCTCAACGTTCTGTTAGACGCACTGCTGCTCACTTCACTGTTACCGAACACATACTGCCGTGTACACCTGCGCCGTATATATACTTAAGTGATTATCTAGTCCCAAACCTCAGTTCTTGTCTGGAATCAATACGCTGTCTCCGGGCATGTTACGACATGCCTGGGTTCGTCTTTGAACCTGACTTTGGGGGCTTGCGGGCTGGCGCCTACGGGCGTTATCCAATAAGGAGAGCGAATATTACTATGGTTCGAACGCAGGTTTAAAGGGATATACCGTGTATATATAAATAATATACAATGTATATAAAACAATAAATGTAGATTCTCAGCTTTAATCTGGCCCTTCACAACAGAGGAGGATCTTGTAGTCTATGCGGTGTTTAATGGGAAGCCAGTGTAGTTGGCGTAGGACGGGGGTGATGTGACTGATGACAGGGGTTCTGGTTATTATATTATATTATACCTGTATCACTGGACATATAAATGCATATTAATTAAATCAAATCAAATTGATTTGTAAAGCCCAAAATCACAAGTTAATGTCCCCATGGGCCGGACAAGTCTTCTTTAAACTATTCAAGAAGAAACATCCCAATAAATCAAGAACAAAAAACCCACCATGAAATCCAAAATAAATGTAAAATAAATAAATGCAACACTCCCAGACATACCCCAGCGAAGGTAAGGAAAAACCTATAGCAATAGGAAAAAAGCACCACAGGCGATGTGGAGGAGAGAAACCTTAGAAGGGCCGTTCAAGGGGGGATCTCGGGGGATTGGAACACGGATATGCAACAAAAAGATGCACCCGTCTTCAAATCCTTCAATAGGTTTTGTGATCTGCACGGCCTCAGCCAACTAATCACCCAACCCACAAGGATATGTGAATCAACTCAGACTACCATTGACCTCATACTGACCTCTGACAAGTCCAAGATCTCCAATAAAGGGGTTATAGCATGTGGGTTAAGTGATCATTATATGATATTCTGTACCCGCAAAAAGCTAAAACTAAAGGCTGGCTGTCACAAAACAGTCACATCTAGAGACCTCAAAACCTACTCTAGCGAGGCCTTTAACCTTGAACTGGAGAGTCTGGACTGGTCAGATGAACTCAATGGTACACTGGTTGAAGAAACTTGGCTTGGCTTCAAAACCAAATTTTCATCAATACTAAACAACATGGCCCCCCTAAGAACCACCAGGGTAAAAAATCGCGCTGAGCCATGGATGCACACTGAAATACTGACCGCTATGAAAGCCAGAGACAAAAAATGCTCTGAGTTTCGTAAAAGCCAGTCAAAGCTTACCAAAAGCATGAGCAGTGAACTCCAAGACCACGTGACTGAACTCAAACTAGAAAGAAACAGACTAAGAAATGACGTAAACTCCATGATCAAAACTGCTAAAAAAAATGTCATCAATGACAAAACCGAGGAAAACAAAAATAAACCACGTGAACTTTGGAAATTACTCAACAATCAACTAGGCTGCAGTAAAAAACTTAAAACCAGGTTCTCAAACATAAACATAAAGACGGACAACACGCTCATCACAGACAAGCTGGATGTAGCCAATTACTTAAACACTTTCTTCACAAACATAGCCACAACACTGGTAAACAAACTACCCTCCCACTCAGGGCAGTATGGGGTAGAACACATAGTAGCATACTACAAGAACCTAGGCGTCCACAAAGACGACTTCAAACTGGAAATGGTAACTACAGATGAGGTACTCAAAAAACTGAGCGCCCTCCAACCAAACAAGGCCACTGGCCATGACAACATCCCCTCAAATTCCTCAGAGACTCAGCAGCAGCCATCACCCCAGTCATCACACACATAATAAACCTCTCCATAAAACAGGGACACGTCCCCAAGGACTTCAAAATTGCGAGAGTAACACCCCTGCACAAAAAGGGCAGCAAATTAGACCCGGGTAACTACCGCCCTGTTTCTATCCTTACATCCATCTCGAAAGTCATGGAAAAAATAGTATACGAACAGATCGAAAAGTACCTCGCGGAAAAAAATCTAATCTACGAATTCCAATCTGGCTTCAGAACATCCCACTCCACTGACACATGCCTTCTCTACTTGAACGACCACATCAAACAAGAGGTGGACGCGGGCAAATACTGCGGCATGGTCATGCTGGACCTACAAAAGGCCTTCGACACTGTCAATCACACCATTCTGATTGACAAGCTAAAAGCAATTTGTTTTGATAGTTTATCAGTGAGCTGGATACAATCCTACATGGAGGGGAGGGAACAGATGGTGGAAGTAAACGGTACCCTATCCCCCCCCCTCACAGTGAGCTGTGGTGTTCCACAAGGAAGCATACTAGGACCGCTACTATTCCTAATTTATGCAAATGACATGTCGTCAGCTTGTGACTGCAACTTGTTCCTGTTTGCGGACGACTCAGCCCTGCTGGTCTCTGACAAGAACAAGTTACAGGTTGAAAAAGCCCTCAGCTCGGAACTAGGCAAAATCTGCATATGGCTCGCCGACAACAAACTATCATTACACATGGGCAAAACAGAGTCCATTCTCTTCGGTTCAAATAACAAAACTCAGCAAGACCGACGGCTTCTCGGTTACAGTGGGTGACAATATTATCACAAGGAAAGAGGAAATTACCTACCTGGGTTCCATCCTAGAGGCTAATCTTTCCTGTGACAAAATGGCATCCAATGTAATAAAAAAAGTCAACCAACGAACGCGATTCTTGTACCGGATCTCCTCTCTGGTAAACAAGAATACCCTGAAGACTCTAGCAGGAGCACTCATTCAAGGGTACTACGACTATGCTTGCACCTCATGGTACCAAAGCACCTCAAAGGCACTAAAAAACAAATTACAAACATCTCAAAACAAGCTAGTCAGACTACTACTTGACCTGACTCCTAGAACCCACCTCACCCCTGCCCACTTTGACAACCTAGGATGGCTTAGAGTAGAAGACAGAGTACAGCAACTTGCAATGGGCCTGGTCTACAAGATACACTACGCGACCAAGGTACCCATGTACATGTCAAAATACTTCCCAAAGGTCAGTGAATACCACGATCACAACACCAGAGGGAGCTCCACAAATCATGTAAAACCCAGATTCGGCTCAAACAAGGGACTAAACACGTTTCGCAATTATGCCACATCAATGTGGAACGCCCTACCTAAAGCTGTAAAGGAATGTGAATCACTACCCACTTTCAAAAACACTCTCAAAAAACACCTACGTGAGACTGCAATTCGAAACTGGCCCCTACAAATGTCCTAACCTAGTTGTACAGTAAATGACCAAGTAAGGCTTTGTCAGTATTCCAATGTACAGTGTAAAATGTGTGTGTGTCCCCTACCCATCCCCCCCCCCCCCCCCCACCTCCAATGTACAGCCCTCACCCAACCCACCCAACCCCACCCCACCCATCCAACCTCCTCCAATGTACAGTTTCTACGCCAAAATGTTATGGTTTGACACCGACCCCAAACGCAACGACACAAGAGAGTTGATTCAGAGTTGCCAAAAACAAGGGCTTGTTTATTTACACTAAATAAACAGCATAAACTTGGTAGAGCACAAACAAAGACTGGGATACAAGCATAGATGAATGTTGCTGCTCTGCAGCTTCTCCCGGGATGGTTCGTCTGGGGAAGCAGATGGTGACGTCAGAGCCGCTCTGCAGATTTCTCTCGGCAGATCTCCGAGGTGGTAAACGGGACCGAGAGGGAGAGAGGGAGCGGGTTAGCTCAGAGTACAGTTGGGAACAGAGCAGGTGACAGGAGAAGTGACTTGTCCCAAAAACAGAGTATCCAAGTGACTGAATCTTCGGTGTATATACACACTGTGAGTAACGTCCCAAACACAAATCCACGTGATTGAATCTTCGGTGCAAATAAACACTGTGAGCAAAGTCCCAATAATTATCCAAGTGACAATATCTTCGGTGTGAAAACACACAGTGAGCGAAGTCCCAATACAATTCCAAGTGATAATATCTTCGGTGTGAATACACACAGAGAGCGATGTTAAGGCCAAATATTATCCCAATGAACAATCCAAAAAAGCTGACACGGGGTGAGTGACCGTCTGATAAAAAGCAGGATATCTTCAGTGTCTTTAAACACACGAAAAACGAATAGGAGCAAAGACAGTCATAAAAACTCACCCAGGCGCTGTGCGTAAAGAGAGTAGGATCAAAGGGGCGAGCGCGTCGCCACGGGGAACTGGTTGTCCAAGCGGAATCCTTCTTGAATATCCTGGAGGCAAAGCACAGGGAAAAACAGCAGGCAAGGAAGGAACGGCGAATGCTAATGAAATATCAAAACGATCCAACAAAACTTGAATGGGGAAACGGGGTATAAATAATCAAAGGAATGCTTAATTAACAAGCTGTGACAGCTGCGGGATGAGATTGACAAGCGTGTGGTTGGGGAAGCACCAATCAAACGGCGTCTATGGGAAGAAGCGTGTGAATAGGGGAATGCAATTGATTAACAGAAAATTAAAGGAACAGAGCGAGTAGGCTTAAAGGAACAGAGCGAGTAGGTGAGCAACGGACAAAAACCTCACACAAATGTATATACACTCCTTTTCTGGACACTTTTGTATCACAAACAGTACTGTATTTGCAAATCTGATATGTCATAAATGTATAGATGTAGCAGTACTGTCTATCTGTATGTCATGTATGTCATATATGTTATGATGAATTGAAAATGGGGGACCCTGATGTAAACAAGACGAAAGTCTTTCTCTGGTCTGCATCCCCTTAACAATTGTATGTATTGAGCTGTACTGTACTGTACCCATTCTGCAATCTGTTAATAAACTTTTCAATCAATCAATCAAATCTCCCTTCTTAGATGTCGGTGATAATAGTGTTGCTATGGATGGGTTGAGAATAAAACAGGCGAATAGTTGGTATGTATGTACATATACGTGTAATAAAACACAAATATGTGCATGCAATAGCAACTGGGGTACATAAGAAAATGTTTGAAACATTTAAATATATTACAACTCTGTACATACATGTGATTAGCATTATTCTCAGTAGAACAAATGTATATATCTTATACCCAGCTTAATCACTATATTAATTATATAGATTGCACTTTACTGTTACATTTGCACTTGGGTTGGATGCCACCCTTATTTTCATTGTAATGTACTTATGCTGTATGATGACAATACATTTCAATGTAATCTAATCTAACTGGTACTATGACCTGAATGATGGTCCTAGAGGTCAGTGATTTGATGCTCTTTTGGTGTTTTGGCGATGGTGGCGTAAGAGAGTGATGTCTTAACGTAAGAGAGTGCCGTCTTAACAATCTCCCATATAGGCATTGGATTTGGTGGAGAGCTGGTGACTGCATGCAAATGCCCTCGTATGCCCTGTGTATGGAGACATGTCACCCATATAGAAACACACCTTCAATCAATATCTGAGATGCAAATAAATTCTTAATAAATATAATATTTATATTGTAGTGGGTTCTATAGAGACCTAATTCCCCATGGTATTGTTTTGATGTGTTGATGGGGCACTGTCACTTTAAGGAGGTTGGTTTTTGGTTTGGGCTGAGAGGCAGGCATGCAGTCGTGCACAAACGCGGTTAAACGCTGTTTAGGTAGGTCACTGAGGCAGAAGTGCGCGCAATGATGTGCACGCGCGCACACAAAAATGTGTTCACAATTGTCACTGGACTCGTCGGGCCGTGCGATAAGTACCCGGCCGGCACTTATCACCTAGACTTTGCATAATATAGGATACCGATAGCATAACAACGAGAAGTGCCAAACCAAAATACAAGCCCTGTAGCAGAGTGACTGGGAGACCCATGTTACTGACCAGACAATCTATATCAGTGATGGGAGGCTGATATATCAGTGTAGAGCTATTCTTTTAACATGTAGACCACTTATTTGAACAAACAACAAAATACCACTTACAGCACCATTAACGCCTAACTATTTGGGAGCAGTGCGTCTGGGGACAAACTCCAGTTGTAATGCCAGTGCCTTGGTCAAGGGTAATGGCAGGAGTGTGTACCTAGCATGCATGTCTTTGTTTGTGTGGGAGGAAACAGGAATACAAGGAGGAAACCCACACAAACACGGGGAGAACATCAAACTCCACACAGAAAGCCCCTGCGGTCCGAACCCAGGACTATCTTGCTGTGAGGACATGATTTTATTTTGTTGTGTGTGAAAAGGATATTCACTGACAGATTGATATGTGTGATGATGTAGTTGTCTCAGAGACATACAGTGTGTCCCATGGCATAAGCAGGCCGTCGTCACTGCTAGCCGTGCGTAGCATAACTGGTCTTATCAAAAGGGTTCAGATATTCAGTTATATTCTAGTTGGTGGGGCTCTGGCTATTGCACAGAGAGGCTGGACAGGTGGACGTTTGGTGGATGCTCGTCAGCAAGGGTGGGGGAAGGGTGTGCTTGAGATGGCCCTTTACTAATACTGTGTATAGTTTGTGAGAGAATTCAACTTTTATAATAACTGACCCTCATACAATTTTGTTACATAGCAGTAACAAAAAATATAAATAAATTCAATTGCTTTTAAAAACCCAATGCTGTTCTAATCAAATCAATTTATATATATTTTTCTGTTCGGCTACAACCATTTACATCTATAAATTTGTTACGTTCACGCCTCATGATATATCTGACAAATTAACATCACATTTTCACCAAATTAGTTTGAGCCATTTAGAAATGATCTCCCACTATCCTTGAAAACCCAGCATTAGGATATCAAAGCAAATGCTATTCGCGGGTTAACCACAGCGTGGCACTGTTCTAAATAAACGCGGTCCTCATATTTCAACCGGATATGTCGTCGAGAAGTTGACTTCCTGTGTTTGTGTTCTCCGGTCGTAGAAGAAACAATCATGGCTGACTTGGATATCCAGGAGTTCATTGAACAAAACAGGGCATTGGCTGATCAAGTAGAAACGTTTCGGGGTATATCAGAGAGTGATAAACACTGGCACGCCAGGAGGGAATTCATACTTCGTAATATAAACGACTACGAAGACCCACATGTGGATCAACTACTCGCTCTGTCTATGGTTTGGGCGAACAACGTGTTCCTTGGATGTCGGTGCGTAACTGAAACCATCATGTCGATATCTATCTTCACTCGAGCGCCCTGAGTGTCTAGAAAAGCGCTATATAAATGTAATGAATTATTATTATTGAAATTAATTATAATACAAGTTCAGGGGGGGGCAAGCGTTGACTAACGTTACTATTCTCTCTAAATAAAATGCACCTGGTGGACATTTTACAGCCTCCAAAATATTTAGGGGCAATAAGCCTAGTTACTGTAAATTAAAGAGTTTTGTTCCCCACATAAAACCCACATAATTATGCAAATGTTGAGGCATTTGCTCCAAACTATTAAATTTTTGGGTCACTTTGATCCATCTCATGGAATCGTGGGGCCGGGTCTATGGATACAAAATCATCACTTTGAATGAATTAAAACTTTATTTAACAGATTGCAGAATGGGTACAATACAGTACGGCTCAATACACACAATTGTTAAGGGGATGCAGACCAGAGAAAGACTTTTGTCTTGTTTACATCAGGGTCCCCCATTTTCAATTCATAGTGACATTTATGACATACACAACATACATGACATTTATGGCATCGGGACATACATGACATACAGGTATATAGTACTGTTACATTTGTGACATTTACGATATGCAAATATACAGTACTGTTACCCATAGATCCTAACAGAGAATATATACATACGTGGGGAGGAGACTGTACATTAGGAGGGGGTGGCCGGGTGGGTGGGAGAGAAATATACATACGGTGGGGAGGAGACTCTACATTAGGAGGGGGTGGAGGTTCAAGAAAAATACGACATTGATAGTGTTTAGGGTCACAAACAAGTTTTATGTGGAACTTCGAGGAAGGAATTGTTACTTATTGACAATAAATTTACTTCAATACGTTTTTTGACCCATGTTATGCATTGTGTGTTGTTTGATCTCAGGTACGGTACTGAGATGCTAGACAGAGTGAAAGACATGGCTCAAGGTATCGTGGTGGTGGATGCACCGGTCTTCAAAACAAGAGATGAGATCATGAAAAAGCAACAGGTAAGAAGAGTAATACAGGTACACCCCCTCCTCTCAATTCTATTCAAACAGTTTTATTTGCATGCATGGGAAGATACCAGTGTTGCAAATCAAACTTTTATTGAAATTGCAACGTGGCCTCATTTAATTTAATAAAATCCGGAGGCTGCAATATTTGATCCACTAAATGAATGATTGTGTGTTGCTGCAGAGAAGTCCTAGCCTATGAATTATATTCCACGCACTTAAGGAACATTTTAGTTTGGTGCAGACCCCTGCAAAAATCACACCATTATCAATAGAATACATTTATTTTTTACATAAAAGAAAATCATGATGCAAAAATATAATTAGCTTCAATGTCGTGAATCCTGTCACAATTGCAATAAAATAGTCAAAAGCAAAATCCCCCCCATTTTTTTTATATCTACTTTTTCTCCCCATTTTTATATTTTTCTCCGTCCCCAATTTCCTTATCGTCCAATTCTACCCTCCCCTGTCTCGAACATTGTTAGGCCATGCCTCCCACAAGCTGGCTGCAATGTGGACGAAGCCTTGCATCACGTGTCCCCTCCGGTACTCGAGGAGGCAGCCGTCGCATCTTTGCAGGCGCACCAACCGACCTGTAGGAGTCGCTGTCCACAACGTCCGATCCCCACCCACCAGCTTCCCACCCCCTAATACTGCCAATTGTATTAGTATGAACGACCAGCCAAGCTGGTAGCAACGCCGAGAGCTGGGCTCGAACCCAGCATCTCCTGCGTTGGTGGCCTTGCCCACTGCGCCACCTAGCCCCCCCCCCCCCCCCCCCCTAAATTGTTCAGCTAAAATGTAACTGGTGTCGAAGGGATACAGGAGATTTCAGGAAGTGCTACAACACTACATATAGTCACTCATGGTTCTGTACCCGGCCCACTCCTCTTCATCATCTACATTCTCCCTCTACATTCTCCCTCTCCATCAGATTCTCCCAACATTTCAACCTGGACTTTCACTGCTATGCTGATGATACTCCGATATACCACAGCACCAAATCCCCCCCACAACCCACCCTCTCTCACATCCACTCCTGTCTGTAGTGTCTACAATAAAAGTCTGGATGCAGCAACATTTCTTCAAACTCAACAGCGACATAACGGAACAGTACCCACCCCTCCCAGGCACACAACCTTGGCATGATCCTCAAACCCGCCCTCTCCCTTGGGCCTCGACCGTCACATCCTTCTACCACCCCCAAAATATTTCCATCCCCATCACACCCTGCAGCTGAAACATTCATCCTGTCTTGACTATTGCAATTCACACCTCTTCTATATCAGTTCCTATCAACAGGCTCCAAGTGGTCCAGAATGCATATTTTACTTTTGTGTTCTAGAAAATCTCCTTTATTATTATTATTGTTGGCAAATTGCTGCAAAGCAAAAGTAACCATAATCTAAAAGAAGCTAAAAGAGATGTATTCCATCTAGCAACCGCCATGTTTCACATACTGTGTGTAAAGACCAAAACCGCATGAGTGATATAAATGATATATGTAATGCATGATGACAGTAAGTGAAAATACATATACATAATTAATATATAATGTTCTCTCTCTCTCTCTCTCTCTCTCTCTCTCACCACAGGGTCGATGACTTGGCCTCTAAATGGATTGACTCTTCCTTCCTAGTTGTAATGGATCAATAAGAACTGATCAGCAATGTGAATGAATACTTTTTGATACAACATTTTGTGGTTACACAATTCATTAATACACAGACAATACACCCACCCTACCCACATACACACAAATCCCTAAACACACACAAATTTTTTCAATCAATTCAATCAAAGTGTTGGACTAAGCCTAGCCTACTATGGTTCTTAACATTGTCTTTCTTTTTTTCTTTTCTTGCTAATGTCATGTTAAGTAAAACCTCTTATGACACCCATTTTATACATTAATAAAAACCATTTGAATTCAATAGCCTTGGTGTGATTGTCTTGAACTATAGTGAAACTCGACCAAATCCAATCCAGTGTTCTCCGCAGGTTGCCGGGTCTTCATGCGGTGGTCACTGGGTTGAGAGATGAGGGTTGAACTGTTACTACTCTGCTGTTGTGAAGGCATGGAGGAGAGCTGCTTGTCTGAACGCTGGGAGCCATTCAGGTCCAGAAGACAAAGGGGCAAGCACTGAGAATTTACCTGTGGGGGTGGGGTCTTGCTAGGTGGGTGGGGGTGGGGTCTTCATGGGTGGGCCACCCAAGTAAATCAGTGGGAAATACTGTGGGTATGAAGTGACAAACATACTGTACACCTTACATTGCATATTATCTTTTAGTCCTGGAAAACCTGCCCACGAAGTAACTACCACACCCACCGTCAGGACAGCCGAAACCTGCCCACAAAGTAACTATCACACCCACCAGTCAGGACAGCTGAAACCTGCCCACGAAGTAACTACCACAGTCAGGACAGCTGAAACCTGCCCACGAAGTAACTACCACACCCACAGTCAGGACAGCCGAAACCTGCCCACGAAGTAACTACCACACCCACAGTCAGGACAGCCGAAACCTGCCCACGAAGTAACTACCACACCCACAGTCAGGACAGCCGAAACCTGCCCACGAAGTAACTACCACACCCACCAGTCAGGACAGCCGAAACCTGCCCATGAAGTAACTACCACACCCACCAGGGGCGGATTTAGGATTGTAGGAGATCCGGGGCTTAGCCCAGATAGGTGCCCACGTTAGCGTCCGGGGCTTAGCCCAGATAGGTGCCCACGTTAGCGGGCACGGATTTTTTTTTACTTCGACACCACAACCTTTAACTTATACCACCACCTTAAAGCAGACAAAAGGCACTAGAGAACACTTAAATTCACACCCTTTAATTAATGAAGCAAACTATAATAATTTATAATAATAATAATAATAATAATAATACACTGTATAGCACTTTTCATACAAGAATTGCAGCTCAAAGTGCTTCACAGCAGTACAAAAAGATGAGCACAACATTGGCAGATCAAGAGCAATGCATAAAGTGTAGACATAAAGTATAAAATAGATAGCAGTAAAATAGACAAAGTCAAGGTAAGACATAGAACATTAAATCACATCGTTTTTCATATTAGGATCTAAGATCTAGGGTTAACTCGCCGAACGTTGAGTGCCAGGACCCCCGAAAACCAAAGTATAGTCGGGTTTTCATCGTTGTTTCTTTTATTCGATATTTCCATTCATAAAGACATGCCGGCAGCCTGTGTTATCACTGGGGATGGGTCTGAGATCTCAAAAGCTATGTTTCTAAGGTGGAAGAATTATGTTTTTGTCAACTTGTTGATTGTGATTTAAAGCTTAGGTCTGAGTCTACCATAACACCAAGACTTAACTCACTCAAATACAGTTAGCAGCTGGATAGACTACAGATGGAAATTAGCTTCTGCTAAATCTGGTGCAAACATATTTTCATGTAACAATGATTAATTGTCCAAAAAAAAAAAAAATATAATATTTTTTTTTCTTTTGAAAATAGATTCGGGGCTTTTCAGAAAACATTCAGGGCTTGAGCCCAAGTAGCCACCCCCTAGCCCCGCCCCTGACACCCACCACAGTCAGGACAGCTGAAACCTGCCCACGAAGTAACTACCACACCCACCACAGTCAGGACAGCCGAAACCTGCCCACGAAGTAACTACCACACCCACCACAGTCAGGACAGCCGAAACCTGCCCACGAAGTAACTACCACACCCACCAGTCAGGACAGCCGAAACCTGCCCACGAAGTAACTACTACACCCACCAGTCAGGACAGCCGAAACCTGCACACAAAGTAACTACCACACCCACCACAGTCAGGACAGCCGAAACCTGCCCACGAAGTAACTACCACACCCACAGTCAGGACAGCCGAAACCTGCCACGAAGTAACTACCACACCCACCAGTCAGTACAGCCGAAACCCTCCCACGAATTAACTACCACACCCACCAGTCAGGACAGCCGAAACCCTCCCACGAATTAACTACCACACCCACCAGTCAGGACAGCCGAAACCTGCCCAATTTTCCACCGTCGACTAAAACACTTCAATCAATATCTTAAAAAAAATAATTCATACTGTGTACTATTATGCACTTTGCTACGAGGTAATCTACCATGCCTATATTACTACCTACTATGCTAATATGTTGTCTATACTACTATGCACTCAAGTTCGACGAACAATGTTACTTACCCTTAGCTGCCAGAGTTGTACCCTTCCTCCTGACTTGTACAGAACTTTGGATAAAAGCATCAGCTAAATGGTACACTTTACAATGTGTTACCCATTCACTCACACACCGACGGCAGAGGCAACCATGCAAGGTAGTAAAGGTACCAACCTGCTCATCGGTAGCTGTTAGAATAGAATAGAATACTTTTAATTGTCATTGCACAGTATACAACGAAATTTCAGGGGAGCTCCCACAGACCGTAGTACATACATATATACATACATGAACACATAACACTGTACATAACAGAATATTTTAAATAATAAAGTGCATAATGGGTGGTAATCAGAGATTATCAAGTGCAGTGGTAAGTGCATGCATGGTGCACGTGAGGGGACAGTCAATGAGTATTTAACAGTCTAACTGCTTGGGGGGAAAAGCTGTTCTTAAATCTTGTACTCTTGGCATGTATGGACCGGTATCTCCTTCTTGAGGGAAGGAGTTGGAAGAGGTGATGTGCTGGGTGCGACTGGTCCTTGATAATACATTTGGAGCGGTGGAGGCAGCGGGAGGTGAAGACGGAGGTGATGTTTGGTAGAGGAGTCCCGACGATCCTGCCTGCCGCCTTCACCACCCTCTGTAGAGCCTCTTGCTCTGCCTTTGTGCAGCTGGAGAACCACACAGACACACCGTAGGTCAGCACACTCTCAACCGCACAATGGTAAAAGTTGACAAGGAGATTTCGTGGCAGGCCAGCCTGCTTCAGCTTCCTTAGATAGTATAGGCGTTGCTGGGCTTTCCCGATCACTGAGGCGGTGTTGGTGCTCCAAGACAGGGTCTCACTCACACTGAGACCCAGGAACTTGAACTCAGTGACCCTCTCCACTACCTCGTTGTTGATGAGCAGGGGGGAGTGGTCAGGCCTTGATCTTCTAAAATCCACTATTATCTCTCTTGTTTTCTTTATATTGAGCGCCAGGTTGTTATTGTCACACCAGGCTATAAGGTCCTCCACCTCCCTCCTGTAGGCAGACTCATTGTTGTTTGTTATGAGACCCACAACTGTGGTATCGTCTGCGAACTTGATGATGTAATTGGAGGGGTAGGAGGGGGAACAGTCATGTGTGAGCAGGGTGTACAGTAATGGGCTGAGTACGCAACCCTGCGGGGCGCCGGTGCTGAGAGACAGGGTGGACGAGGTGTAGTTGCCCAGTCTGACGGCTTGTGTGCGGTTTGTGAGGAAGTCCAGCACCCAGTTACACAGTGTATTACACAGACCCAGGGTTTGGAGTTTACTGATGAGTTTACGGGGGAGTATGGTGTTGAAGGCAGAGCTATAGTCGACAAAGAGCATTCTTACGTAGGTGTTTTTCTTCTCTAGGTGTTCTAGGGCGGTATGAAGCACAATGGCTATAGCATCTTCAGTTGATCTGTTCTGCCTATAAGCAAACTGGTATTGGTCAAAGGAGGCCGGAATGATGGATGTGATGTGTTTCCTGACCAGTTTCTCTAGACATTTAGCAGGGAGGGGGGTGAGTGCCACGGGTCTGTAATCATTCAGGCACGTGACAACTGACTGCTTGGGTACTGGTATAATTGTGGATGTTTTGAAGCATGCTGGGATAGTAGCAGGGAAAGATTAAATATATCTGTGAAGACCTCCGTCAGCTGGTCCGCACACTCCTTCAGTATGCGGCCCACCACTCCATCAGGTCCTGCTGCCTTCCTTGGGTTGGTATTCCGGAGGCAACACCTGACTTCATGGTGGCTCAGGACAGGGGCTGTGCCGCTGGGGCTGTACTACTAAGCGTCTTGCTCAAGGACATTTCGACACGCTGCCCAGGAATCAAACCGGGAACCTCCGGATTACCAGACGACTGCTCTACCTCCCGAGCCACTGTATTAGCCGCCAATAAATGTAAATGCATAGCACTGGGCACACAGTGCTCAGTGTTCTGAGTCAAATAGAAAGCAGAACTACAGTATACCACAGAGGTTCCAGCAGACTGAGGAGTTACCTTTACATCTCTACTAGCTAGTTGGTCCTTGATCTAGACAGGATGGGGCAGCGCTGCCCTCTGCCTGCAGGAGAATGAAGGAGTATCAAAGAGGCTGTATTCCCTTTTTTACCTGCCTTTTCATATAAGGCCATATATATTTAGGTGGGTTATTTGGGCCAAGTGAAACGAATGCAGGGTTTGTAAAACTGCAACCGAGAATGTGAAAGTAATGGGAGCAGGCAGACCGGTTGTTGTACAAAGTCATGGATTTACAGTAGCATGTGAATTTTGTTCTGGGTGCCTGTCCTATATCTTAGCCCAGGACCAGCAATGCCCTTCCTAGATGAGGACGTTTATACTGAGCTTCAAATGCTTTCATCCTCAAAACAGTTTCATACAAAGCAGTGGTTGATTGTACTGTAGTGTACAGCTGCAGGCAGTAGGTCCCCTGGTCTACGTCGAGCACACAGGGCCACTTAAAGCCAGGTTAGGTTAGTAGTTGATTCACATCCAAAAACCTGACCAGGTGTGAACTGCAGCACAATGAAAAAAGCAAAGATACACACATTACCATTTAGATTGTTTACACTCTGGATTAAATGCTCCCCTTTGTGCTTTATTCAGCAATGTTGTGTCAGGCGTGCCCTGAATGATTGCCAACTACAAAAATCAGAGATAGTCTGTCACAGCAACTCAACACAACAGAGACGAGACCATTTTTAAAGTCTGAAAAATGTGTTTTCTTTTAATTATGTTTATACAGCATAGTTATAAGTATACATAATCTCTCTATTTTCTTTTCTTTTAAAATTCACAAAACTTTATAACATATCCCTTCTCCTTATATGGTGAAATAAACCACTAGCAACAATATGACCATCACTGTCTCAGGAAAAAAAGGAAAAAAGAAGTCAGACTTTATGAAGACCGACTTCAGGGAACTATTTAGCAGTAGCTGTTGGGAGTGAATCATGATTCTCGTCCCACATTGCCTTCAAGATGAGGTGCCATGTACGTTTTAAGAGACGAACACAGTCATGAAGACGACCTAGGGCTTGGGGTTAAACGTCAACCTCTATCTCGAGAGGATCCCCAAGAGCTAGCTCCTGTCCATGAGCACCACCTGCAGGGAGTGACACCAGCCAGTCTTCAGACAACTTCCGTCTTTCAACCAAGGTGCATGAACTGGAAACAACTAGCAAGGCAGAAGAATTCAGCTACTCTTGCAGGACAATGGATGTTGTAAAAGAGTATGATAAAATCAATGTTTTTTTTTTTTTAAAGAACACCCATCAGCCTCCAAGAGTAGCTGAATTCTTCCTCCCTCACACCGACAGTCTTGACGTACAGTGACTGTGCAAATGAGAAAAAAGGTACTTTGAAGTGAGCCGGAGAGAAGTTGTTTTGGCAAAATGTCGGGACAAATTCATCGGTACGTTTAGGTGAACTTGGACAGAATAAAAAGGTGATTCAGACTCTTGTGACATTGTTATATAGGACTCACTCCATGGTGTCATGGGCTCCTGGAGAGATGTGCTGATGTGTTATATAGGACTCACTCCGCTGTGTCATGGGCTCCTGGAGAGATGTGCTGATGTGTTATATAGGACTCACTCCGCTGTGTCATGGGCTCCTGGAGAGATATGCTGATGTGTTATATAGGACTCACTCCGCTGTGTCATGGGCTCCTGGAGAGATGTGCTGATGTGTTATATAGGACTCACTCCGCTGTGTCATGGGCTCCTGGAGAGATGTGCTGATGTGTTATATAGGACTCACTCCGCTGTGTCATGGGCTCCTGGAGAGATGTGCTGATGTGTTATATAGGACTCACTCCGCTGTGTCATGGGCTCCTGGAGAGATGTGCTGATGTGTTATATAGGACTCACTCCGCTGTGTCATGGGCTCCTGGAGAGATGTGCTGATGTGTTATATAGGACTCACTCCGCTGTGTCATGGGCTCCTTGAGAAATATGCTGATGTGCTCATCACCCCCTTTCCCAACAGCTCAGGTACCGGGAGACGTTGCAAAAAATAAAATAAGAAGAAATCGGTAACTAAACACTAACAGCATCAGTCCAACCAAACAACAAAAAAAGATATATTACAAAATTCTGTTAGCAATAACTTATTTCACATCATGCAATAAAAAAAAAATTAAGGACAAGAAACATGAATATCAGATTGATTTTTCTTCTTCTTTTTCCTCAGATGTGTTGGCAAGCAAAGTTAAGTCCATACCAGTTCTCTTTAGTAGTATTTATTATATTTTTCCAGGTGGCACTTGAGTTCTTCTGATGTCGACTGATCGTCTTCTGTTCTTGAGGTAAATGAAAGATTGAAGCACTGGGATGATGAAGAGGTGATCAAAGAGCAATAAGGTGAGAGAGTGAGAGAGAGCGAGAGAGAGAGAGAAGAGGGGGTCCAGGAAGGGGTGCCGGTATGGTGCGTTTAAATGTCCACCCAGCTCTGCTCCACAATGGCAGAAACTCTCTTCTCGTACTCCCTCTTGTTTTCCTGATAAAGCTGAGCGGCCTGGCTGTTGGCTGGGCTGTTGGGGTTGGGCTCATCCAGCAAGGACTGGGGAAAGAGGACAACGCTATAATTACATGTCTGAATTATTTTTCATTTAATTAGATTTATAAATACGAATTATTCAAATAAATAAACAAACAATTGTCCTTTTTAGTTTGTTAGGCTATGTGGTTTTACTCGTTTACCACAACTGTAATGTTTTCTATAGACTAATAAACCTCCAGAGCACCATGTTGTTACCCAATAACTAAACCTTTCAGTGGAAACGTAATGCATCCGTTTTCTACTGAGATAGCATTGCTGTCAGAAAGCAGTGGGACGTGATATCTCCAGTGAGGTTAAGGTAAGGGTTAGGTTTATAAACAGTAAGGTTAACGTAAGGGTTAGGTTTATAAACATCTGTAACTAAACACAAACGGCATCAGTCCAACCAAACAACAAAAAATATATTACAAAATAACTTATTTTGCATCATGCAATAAAGATCCTCAGATGTGTTGGCAAGCAAAGTTAAGTCTATACCAGTTCTCTTTAGTAGTATTTATAATCATTATCATATATTTTTCTAATTTTATTTAAGGTTAAGGAAAGGGTTACGTTTATAAACAGTGAGGTTAAGGTAATGGTTAGGTTTATAAACAGTGAGGTTAACACATTGGACATTTTCACAAATTGAACGATAGATACTCGATGTCAAATGGGCAATAGTTTTATATCCATAGCTATGATATTTAATATAGTTTTAGCCCTGCAAACACCGGCATGTATCCCCATTCATTAAAGCCCTGGCATTCTTGCCACACGGCCCACAGCGACCTCTGGCGCTGAAAGTGTTGAGGGTTAGGTTTATAAACAATGAGGTTAAGGCAAGGGTTAGGTTTATAAACAGTGAGGTTAAGGTTAGAGTTAAGGCAAGGGTTAGGTTTATAAACAATGAGGTTAACACATTGGGCGCCAGACCCGAGATTTCTCGGGTTATCTCGCCAGTGGTCGAGCGCCAAAACCCTGAGATTTCTTGGGTTTTCATCGTTTTTTCTTTTATAAAATGTTTCTATTCTATGCAGTGTCACGGACCTCAGTGTTACCATAGGAAATCATTCTGAGATCCCAAAAGTGCAATACCGGCCGCATTACTGGAAATCGCGATCATACAATTGGAATATTCTTTTTGGGATACCTCCTAGTAAAGGTAAGGACTATATTACATCAATCCTACTTTGATCCAACAATGATTTCACATCGATCCGGCCGATCAACGTATGTAGTATTCAAACGACCCCCCCCCCCCCTTCATGCATTCATGATGAAACATAATACCTATTATATACCTTTGATTTGGAAATAGTAGCGTGTCCAGATGAGCAACGCGAACGATTTTAGCAAAAATCACATATCGCTCCGTAACACATTAGCCAGGATCACTTTGAAATAGGGATGTCCGATATTATCGGCCGATATTGGCATGAAAATGTGATATCGGAAAATATCTATCGGTTTTAAATTTTTTTTTTTTACATTTCTACATTTCTATAACCTTTACTTACCCAGGCAAGCAAGTAAGAACAAATTCTGATTTTACTTATTGTCAAAAGTATGCATAATGTTGTGTTAATTCCACAACAAGAGATATGTAATGTTATACAACGGCATGCAAATTTCTCGATTCTTATTGGCTGAAACAGTCAATTTACACGTATGTATTCTTCACAATTCCACGCTCCTGGTCCCAGGACCCGCCCACAACCGAATTACAATCACTCCGCCGTGCGGATTTTTAGGAAAAAACAAGATGGCGGACAATAATCTTTAACAAATGGATATGTTGATAGCGTCATAACGACTAAATATAAAACGATTCTGTCACGGCGAATGTCTTAGTTCTTTAAACAATGTTGGATGATGTAATTGATGGGTGATGAGTCATTGTGGAACAAAATAAAAATCGCGAGGATTGATTGATTAATTTGCATTATTATTTTTTATTTTTCTTCTCCTTTCTATAGAAGCAACTGGGAAGTGTGCTGTTTTAAGTGAGGGTGGACTGAATGGATATGTTGATAGCGTCATAACGACTAAATGGAAAACTATTCTAATTAATAATTTAGGACTTGCTCCGAGGTCATCAATTGGCACACATGCGATGCATGCATGCAATTCGTATCTGCGATTAACCCATCCCGTCGTCCTTCCCCCCCAAGGGCAGCCGGGAGCAGACAGGCACAACGTGAGCCGCGCCAGGGGACCAATCCAAGTGCTCCTGTCCGTCTTTGTCAAGGACGCCACAGCGTTAGCGATCTTGTTGTTGTGCATGTTTTTCCATTGGGTTTTATCTTATCGGGGGGGAAACCCTTGCGAGCACGGGGAGAACATGCAAACTCCACACAGAAAGGCCTGGGAGATACCCCACCTGGGTAACTGGCACCATGGAAACCTGGTCCCCAAGCGGGATTCGAACCCTGGACCTTCTTGCTGTGAGGCGACAGTGTTAACCACTACACCACCGTGTCACAGCGAATGTCTTAGTTGCTTAAACAATGTTGGATGATGTAATTGATGAGTCATGAGTCATTGTGGAACAAAATAAAAATTGCGCGGATTGATTGATTGATTCATTTGCCTTTATTTTTTTTTACCTACTCTCAAGCAGCTGGGAGGTGCGCTGTTTTAAGTGAGCATGGCCTATTGAATTGATTGATTGATTGATTGCTAATTTTATTACTGTCCGCCTGGTTTCCAACTGGTTAAGTTTAGGCCCTCTTTCGAATTTGGTTAAGGTTAGAGTTTTGTCTTTAGAGCAGGGGGATAGACCACCAGCCCTGGTTCCAAACTCTAACCAACTTCGAAAGAGGGCCTAAACTTAACCAGTTGGAAACAAGGCGGACAGTAATAAAATTAGCAATCAATCAATTCAATAACCCACGCTCACTTAAAACAGCGCACCTCCCAGCTGCTTCTATAGAAAGTAGGTTTAAAAAAAAGAAAGAAAAAAAATGTCCTTTTTAAATTTGTTTTACCTACTTTCTATAGAAGCATCTAAGAATGAAGTTCTATAGAAAGTAAGGCTGAGCCCGAACCCTGTTTTTAGGGTTCGAACGTTCGCCAGGGTTTATCGAACGAACGTTCGAACGTTAGTTTTTTATAAAATTTTTTATAAATTTTTTTTTATTACATTTTTTTTATATATAATTTTTATTTTTTTTGTATTATAGATCCTACGGAGGGCGGCATTGCATAATCTATTGGTGAAAAAACATGTTGTTTACAGTGGTGGCTGTTCATGTAAACATGTAATTAAACAAAGCACTCAGAAGAAAATAAACAAGCTACTGAGTACTGCATCAAAGTTCTTCCTACTTATGATAAACAATAGCCCTTGCACATCGCAGTCACGTAAGGGGCTAGATAAACATAAGGCATTCGTTTTGTGGCATTAACGTTATATAGTTAGTGTTACACGTTCAATAACAGGTATTCACTCTCGGCTCCTTCCACCGTCTACCTCGGAACGGGGGACGGCAGAGAGACAGAGAGACACCGGCGCGGGGGTCCCGCCGGGCTCCCAACACGCCTGCCGCCTCGGCCAGAGTTGTTTCCAACGCAACCATCTCCCGCCATGAAGCTCGCGCTCCGTGGCCGAAAAAGGCTGGTATTCATTAATGATCCTTCCGCAGGTTCACCTATGGAAACCTTGTTACGACTTTTACTTCCTCTGCGGGGAGCTAACGCTACGTTAATGCTTCTCGCAAGCAGATCAATGGCGGCATTGCCGGAAGTAAAAAAAATAATAAACGCTTGCCGATTGGTGGTAACAGCAGAGGCGGGTGCAAGCGGTGTGACGTAATTGGCAGAATTGCCTGTCATTCAATCAAAATTGTTCTATTGCATTGGTTGAGACTAGAGCTCTGGTTGAGTATCCAGCAACAGCCCGGCAGAGACCATACTGGTTGAGCCGAGCGACTCGGGGGACGCGCCGCTTCACATCGCCTCACCGTCGTTGCGCCTGCTTTATTTTTTTTCACCGAACGTTCGAACCCATTAATTAAAGTCCGAATGTCAGCTTAACGAACGAACGTTCGGGCTCAGCCTTAATAGAAAGTAGGTTAAAAACGAAAGAAAAGTTGGATGTGTTAGTTGGTTGGATGTCTTAGTTGAAAGACAGTTGGATGTGTTAGTTTGTTGGATGTCTAGGTGAAAGACAGTTGGATGTGTTAGTTTGTTGGATGTCTTAGTTGAGAAACAGTTGGATGTGTTAGTTTGCTGGATGTCTTACTGAGAACCGTTGGATGCACTTTGGATCTGCTTCCACATGGAGGCAACTTCTCTTTTTTGTTGTTGTGGGAACTACTTTTTCTGGCGGATGGTTTTTTCAATAAATCTTCGATTAATGTGTGTTTATTGTATAGCAATAAGGTTGGATGAATGTGGCAGTTGTATAAAAGCATTACACCACTCCTGCGCGTGATGTAATGCTTAATTAATTACCTGAAATGATTCTGTTTTTTGGGGGGGGGGGGGAAACCCTGCATATATCGGTATCGGAAATTAAGAGTTGGACAATATCGGTATCAGTAAAAAAGCCAATATCGAGCATCCCTACTCTGAAACTATACAATATTCACCACCGTATAACACGCGAACATATACATGACATTTTTTATTCTTTTTCACATGTTGAACGAGTGATGGTTACTGTCAAATAAGCCATAGTATTGTCTTCATAGCTATAATATAGAATATAGATATAGCCCTGCAAACACCGCGACGCACAGTGAAAATCCCTATCTTTTACAGCGGTGGCACACTGAGTACAAGGAAAGCTAACATGGGCGGCTGGGTGGCGCAGCAGACATTGCGCTCGTCACAAACACAAGAGACACCGGTATCGAATCCGGCTGTCAGCGTTGCCTCCGGCTTGGGCCGGCTGTCATACTGACTCATTTGGCAGAGTCAGCGGGAGGAGATTCGATGGGTGGTAGTCTGGTCGTTGTAAACAGCGACTCCTACAGGTCGGTCAGGGCGCCTGCACAGCAAAGACAGGAAAATGGCGGGGGCAGTGTGAGCCTCCTACACGTTACTCCTCGCCAATGAGAGTCCGCACTGGCAGGTGAAAAGATGCGACTGGCTGCCTCCACATGTATCGGAGGAGACATGTGATGGGCTTCTATCCTCCCTACGACCGACCAGTGGGGGGCACATGCGAGCAACGATCAGGACAGGGGAGGGAGAATTGGCACGAGAGGTAAAATTGGGATGGGAGAAAAATCACAGAAAAAGGAGGAGAAAAAGTAGGGGAAAAAAAAGGATGGCTAACACGGCTGGCGTTCAAAGTGTTAACTCACTGGAGGCCAAACCTGAGATAGTCCGGGTTAACTCGCCATGCTCTGGGCGCCAAACCCGAGAAATCTCGGGTTTTAATCCATATTTCTTTTATTAGCGATATCCATTCATTTTTCATCCATCCAGCCTGACGTTATCATTGGGAATGGGTCTGAGCATGCAAAGGGCAAAATACCGCCTATCGTCTCTCGGATGGTATTGCACATCATTGGATTGGATTGGCTGGGACTGTGCATCAAAAAAATAAGTCCGGTCCAGGTTTGACTTCTCGGGCATGCAGTATCATTATAACAGATGGACTGAGGACACTCAGAGCAGTTGGATATACCCGTTTTGGATATGTAACGTTGGATCAATAAACAAGCTCAATATTTGGAATGGCGATCAGGAATTGGATTCATCTTTTTGCATGACATCAGATGTGAGGTAAGGCCTTTATGTTACGAATCTTGGGGTAATCAGATGTTCCTATCACCGCCATCGGAGCGTGTGTGTGTGTGTGTGTGTGTGTGAGGTTCGTGCCGACCAAAGTACGGAGAAGCGATTTTTCAGACCCCGCTTCTCTTTGTGCATGAGGACACATACTATCGATAATCTAGCCTTTATTTGAAAACGATTCATAAATCAAGCGACAAATGGCACGATTTCTAAGGAAATACATTTAAGCTCGATTTGCTGGAGTTTATTGAGATGAGACAGAACGCCCTAGAAATATATTGATATTCATCACGGTATAAAATGGAAATGTATGTATGAAAAAATTATCTGTTTCGTGCATGTTGACTGGAAGCAACTCATTGACGATCACTGTGTTATTTAGATCTATTGCTATTAGGGCTGACCCCTATTAATCGACTAATCGGTCGAAAGGAGCCGTAGTCGACTGCCAACCTCTTAGTCGAATACAAAAAAAAGAGAAAAAAAATATTCCAAAAGAAAAGAGGCATAGAAGCGTGGCTAACGCTAATGGCACGCATACCAGAGGCTAACTGCCTACGAAAACAGGCACAGAGGCACTGAAAGAGGATTTCACCAATCTAATGAACACACTAGACTAGACAAATATCAAGATGTATCCATCAGTGGACCAATTGCATGCTTTTGCAGAGGACAAGAAGCCTTCAGTCGACTCCTTCAGACATTAAGCACCCCCCACAGCCCAAATGGAATGATAATAAAAATAATTATTATACCTTTTTATTATTATTATTATTATTTATTATTTTTTTGTCAACTAACAGCAAATTTTGGCCAATCATAGTCGACTATCCAAATCCTTAGTCAGGGACAGCCCTAATTGCTATTATATTTGATATGTTTTAAGCACTCGCAAATAAGTCCTATTCTCCATTGGCTAAAGCGTTGGCACCGAAGGGCCATCAGCAGAGGGCGCTGTTGGCCCTGAATGAGTTAAGGTAAGGGTTAGGTTTATATATATATTTTTTTCCCTTTTCTCCCCAATTTAGTCATTGTGCCAATTCCCCATGTGTGCCACGGTCCTGGTTGTTGCGCTCCCATCTGTCTGTCTGGGGAGGGTGTAAATGGACTGCAATGTATGCCTTACATTCACTCACACATTCACACACAGACAGCAGAGGCAACCATTCGTTCAAGGTGCCAACCTGCTCATCGGGAGCAGTTAGGGGTTAAATGTCTTGCTCAAAGACACTCCGACATGCTGATGGGAGGAGCCGGAATCGAACAGGAACCTTTCGATGACCAGACGACCGCTCTATCTCCTGAGCCACTGTCGCCCCTAGACTACCACATGCCTCCTCTGATACATGTCAAGTCGCCAGCCACTTCTTTTCACCCGACAGATCCCCTTACTGCTGAACAGGCGCCCTAATCGACCAGTAGGAGTCACTGTTGCAACGACCAGGACTCATACCCCACTGGCTTCCCACTCGTGAACACTGGCAATTGCATTTGTAGGGACGACTGACCAAGACGGAGGTACCGCTGCCGGGAATTTAACCACCTTTTATTTTGAAATAATCAACAGTTCCCACCTCCGATCATACAGAACGTTGTACTTGTGTAAGAAAGATCAACCAACCTGGATAGAGGTCAGAATGGACGAAACATCATACGTGGGGCTCCAGCGATTCTGAAGTATGTCTAAACATATACTCCCATCTGCATAAACTGGAAGACAAAGGAAGAGATAAACGCAGTTCAAACATATGAAGCATTCCAATATGAAATACCTAGAAAGTGTTCTTTTTGTGTGTGTTGTACTGAACATCACTCACACAAAACATACATGTAAAGAACACAGATTTTCTGTCATCATCATTAGCAAGTTGTGTACTTTCACACGTTCATTACGAATCAATATATTGCCTTATTTGCCTCCTCACAGTGTAACAGTGGCATCACCAACACCTTGTCAATATTGTCCTATATCACAACGACATTTCTATGTTAAACAGAACGTGAGATGGACAGGAGCCGTACTGAAATGACTGTATTACCACATTTACAGTGTTATCTTCATTTTAGTCAAGTGTAAAATCAACAGATAATCATATCTAAACATTGACTTGTAATGAATCAGCCTCTGCAGTACCTAAAGATAACACAACTCACACTCCTGCGAGAGTTGGACGACGTTCCACTGTTAAAACTGTCAAACATCTAACCGGTGCTACTTACACTAGTATTATTGTCCCTTAACATATTAAATAATAATAAATACAATTATATGAATTGCTCCCCCAATCTTTTTTTGTCTACTTTATAAATAAGAACCAAACATGTGTTAATCATTTTACTTCACAGCGTCTGTGCAGCCATGTTTTACTGTTAGTCTGGGGAGGATGTAGACTCACATGCTGCCCTACTGTCAGTCTGGGGGGGGGGGGGGGGGGGGGTTGTAGACTACCACATGCTGCCCTACGTCAGTCTGGGGAGGGTGTAGACTACCACATGCTGCCCTACTGTTGGTCTGAGGAGGGTGTAGACTACCACATGCTGCCCTACTGTCGGTCTGGGGAGGGTGTGTAGACTACCACATGCTGCCCTACTGTCGGTCTGGGGAGGGTGTAGACTACCACATGCTGCCCTACTGTCGGTCTGGGGAGGGTGTAGACTACCACATGCTGCCCTACTGTCTGTCTGGGGAGGGTGTGTAGACTAGCACATGCTTCCTCCGTGTAATCACCAGCCACTTCTTTTCACCCGACAGCGAGGAGTTTCACTGTGAGAACGTAACACGTGCAGATATTCACGCTATTTCCCCCAGATCCCCTCCCTGCTGACCCGGTGCCCCAACCAACCAGTAGGAGTTGCTGTTTGCAACAACCAGGACTCATACCACACCAGCTTCCCACCCGTGAACACTGCCAATTGTGTTCATAGAGACGACTGACTAAATCGGAGGTACCCCGGGTCTCTGCGGTGGCAGACAATATTTGGTTATTTACTGCATTTTCAATTTCATTTTCAAAAAACATTCTGACCTAAGACCCCCCCCCCCCCCCCTTCCGAGAGATGTTCTGTTGACATGGCACATGACCTCCTGATCACTACCTCCTGATACGGCCAATCAGCTGATGCTCATCATGTCTGTCGCAAGACCAACACAACATGTTTGTCATTATAAATAGATAAAAAAAAATTGTAGGCTACTTCTCTCTCTATTTTTTCAATATATTGGGGATTATTGGCGTTACCAGGATCACATACTGTCAATAGTTTAATTTAAGAAATAAATGTATATATGTATCTTTTACAGAATGTTTGGAATGCACATTTTCCCTCCATGTTGGAGAACACAATAGCTATGTGCTAAACAAAACAACAGTTGCTATGTGTTGCTATGTGTAATAATTTTGGTGTCTTTATTAACAATAAACAAGTAATAAACAAGTCACAGTGGAACAATAATATATAATGTTTTTCTAGTGGTTTACCTACTCTACCACTGCAAAACATTTTTACAATTACTTAGTACTACATAGTACTTATGGATACTGATATTATTTATTTGATGTTGTTTTCAATGTTAAGAAAGTAGAATTATTGATAAATTATATAATTTAAGTATTAATTAATGTTCCCACTTGGAAGTGGTGGATAGGGGTAGGGCATGATAAGCTTAGGCGTCTTCCTACTCCTTTTCGAACAGTGATATGTATATATATATATATTTTTTTTTTTTTTTTTTTTTTTGTATCCGTGCAAGGCCTCTACTGAACACCTCAAACAGAGAACCATATAACTCAGTTTTAAGAATAGAATTATTATTATCATCATGGTAAGTTGGAGTGTTCATTCATGGTTAAAAGCACTTTCTGGAGATGGATCACATCCACACTCCCAGGTTGAGACTTATAAGGCTGGGGGAAGGGGGGTTCATCTTACCATTGGGGTGAAACATTCTGGAGACAAAGCGAACCGTGGGAGGCTTGTTTGGGTACTCTTCTGAAAATTCTATCACAAGCTTAAAAGTTCCTGCAGAGAAATGGAGAGAGGGAGAGGAGTAGGGGTTAGAACAGTGTGAGGGGGGTGTAGAGAGAGAGAGAAGCCCCTTTTACACCGTCTCATGGGAATGTTGTTATTCCGCCTCGCCGTTCTGTATGAAAGGTACGGACATAGAATGGGGGGGCTTGTTGTTCCGGCATTAAGCCAGCAGCGGAGGTACTAGTGACAAAGAGGGCCAGGTGTCTGTGGAAAAGGGACATGCGTCTGTGGAAAAGGGACATGAGTCTGTGGAATAAGGACAGGCGTCTGTGGAAAAGGGACATGCGTCTGTGGAAAAGGGACATGAGTCTGTGGAAAAGGGACATGCGTCTGTGGAAAAGGGACATGCGTCTGTGGAAAAGGGACATGCGTCTGTGGAATAAGGACATGCGTCTGTGTAAAAGGGACAGGCGTCTGTGGAAAAGGGACATGCGTCTGTGGAAAAGGGACATGCGTCTGTGGAATAAGGACATGCGTCTGTGTAAAAGGGACATGCGTCTGTGTAAAAGGGACATGCGTCTGTGGAAAAAGGACAGGTGTCTGTGGAAAAGGGATAGGCGTCTGTGGAAAAAGGACATGCGTCTGTGGAAAAGGGACATGCGTCTGTGGAAAAGGGACATGCGTCTGTGGAAAAGGGACAGGCGTCTGTGGAAAAGGGACAGGCGTCTGTGGAAAAGGGACAGGCGTCTGTGGAAAAGGGACAGGCGTCTGTGGAAAAGGGACAGGCATCTGTGGAATAAGGAAATGCGTCTGTGGAAAAGGGACATGAGTCTGTGGAAAAGGGACAGGCATCTGTGGAATAAGGACATGCGTCTGTGGAAAAGGGACATGAGTCTGTGGAAAAGGGACATGCGTCTGGAAAAGGGACATGCGTCTGTGGAAAAGGGACATGCGTCTGGAAAAGGGACATGCGTCTGTGGAAAAAGGACATGCGTCTGTGGAAAAGGGACATGCGTCTGTGGAAAAGGGACAGGCGTCTGTGGAAAAGGGACAGGCGTCTGTGGAAAAGGGACAGGCATCTGTGGAAAAGGGACAGGCATCTGTGGAATAAGGAAATGCGTCTGTGGAAAAGGGACATGAGTCTGTGGAAAAGGGACAGGCATCTGTGGAATAAGGACATGCGTCTGTGGAAAAGGGACATGAGTCTGTGGAAAAGGGACATGCGTCTGGAAAAGGGACATGCGTCTGTGGAAAAGGGACATGCGTCTGGAAAAGGGACATGCGTCTGTGGAAAAGGGACAGGCATCTGTGGAAAAGGGACAGGCGTCTGTGGAAAAGGGACAGGCGTCTGTGGAAAACGGACAGGCATCTGTGGAATAAGGACATGTGTCTGTGGAAAAGGGACAGGCTTCTGTGGAAAAGGGACAGGCGTCTGTGGAAAAGGGACAGGCATCTGTGGAATAAGGACATGAGTCTGTGGAAAAGGGACATGAGTCTGTGGAAAAGGGACAGGCATCTGTGGAATAAGGACATGCGTCTGTGGAAAAGGGACATGAGTCTGTGGAAAAGGGACATGCGTCTGGAAAAGGGACATGAGTCTGTGGAAAAAGGGACAGGTGTCTGTGGAAAAGGGACAGGCATCTGTGGAAAAGGGACATGCGTCTGTGGAAAAAGGGACAGGTGTCTGTGGAAAAGGGACAGGCATCTGTGGAAAAGGGACAGGCATCTGTGGAAAAGGGACAGGCATCTGTGGAAAAAGGACAGGTGTCTGTGGAAAAGGGACAGGCATCTGTGGAAAAGGGACAGGCATCTGTGGAAAAAGGACAGGTGTCTGTGGAAAAGGGACAGGACAGGGTTGTGATGTTCTGACGATGACCCGCTACCGGGGGACAACAGTTAGCAGCTAACCTACAGCAAGACAGACGCTACAGTCCAACATGGATTGGGGAGACGGCGAGGAGGTCTGGGAGCTCTTTTCTGGGAGATCAGCCACGATATAATGTGCTTGGCTGGCAAAAGCACCTCGACGCTCAGTTCACCTGCCGGACGAAAGCTTCCTGTGTGCGCGTTACACGACACCGACGATGTTGTGTTTACACACCACTGATTCTGGAAGCCAACATGCCGTCTAAGATCACACGCGGGGGCGGCATTAGAGAGTGAGAGAGAGAGAGAGAGAGAGAGAGAGAGAGAGAGAGAGAGAAAGAGAGAAAGAGAGAAAGAGAGAGAAGAGAGAAAGAGAGAGAGAGAGAGAGAGAGAGAGAGAGAGAGAGAGAGAGAGAGAGAGAGAGAGAGAGAGAGAGAGAGAGAGAGAGAGAGAGAGAGAGAGAGAGAGAGAGAGAGAGACAACACAACAGCATTTTGCATGGTGGTGGGGCAGACATGAGGGGGCTGAGCCCAAACGTTCGAACCTTCGTTCGTTACGTTGGCATTCAAATTCTAAATCAACATTAGAATTTTTTATTTTTAATAAAAAATAATAAAAAAATTTATTTAAATTGTTTTCCTATTCATTCCGTTTAAACCAATGGGGTTTTTCTTCACAGTTGCAGATAAAGATTAGGCTACACTAATATTTCTAGTATTAAAACTGATGAGTTATATTCATTAAAGAAAGTTGATTTAATTGATTTAGTTGGGCTGGGGCTGGAAAGTTGATTTAATAAAAAAAATGTAATCAGATGAATCACTTTATTCAAATTGAGGATTTAGTTTAAGGATGAAATAAAAAATAAAAAAAACATCCGTTCGAAAAACCCTGACGAAGTTCGAATCCCAAAAACAGGCTTCGGGGACAGCCTTAGAGGGGGGCAAGAAAGTAAGAGAGAGAGAGCGAGCAAGAAGAGAGCAAGAGAAACAATTAACGTTACTAAAAATACAGTGGGTTCCTGCTGAAAGAGAGCTAATCCTCTACGGAGGCAGAAATGTCAACCCTGCTGCTAACGGAGAGAGGAGAGATGACTAATGGGCAGGGAGGGACGGACCGGGGCTAAGAAAATTACCCTGGACCTTTTGAACCAGACCCAGCCCGCGGACACTCCACCACCTCACCCCATCGACACACATGCAAACACACCAGCCCTTAAAACACCACCACTTATAAACATAATGGATGAATACTTGCCAGTGGTACTCAGACTTGGCCAACTCAGGAGCACTGACATTGACAAAAATATTTTATTATTGCCATTAATGATTTCCCCAGGCAATTCAAATGCCTTAAGTGTCTCTGTAGCAGCCTAGGCTACAGACAGCCCATCAGCACAAAGTCCATTCATGCTGTGAAGTCCAAAACAACTGCAGTAAAGTCTATACGTATAAATATAATAATGCAGTAGAGGCTACAGGCTACAGTTAGATTCTCCCTCCCCAGGTGGCAGAGCAGGAGGGAGAGACAGAGGGACAGAACACACATAGAGGGAGAGAGAGGGGTAGCGGTAGAGAGACACATACAGATGGAGAGAGAGAGAGAGAGAGAGAGAGAGAGAGAGAGGGGTAGCGATAGAGAGACACATACAGATGGAGAGAGAGGGGTAGCGATAGAGAGACATACAGATGGAGAGAGAGGAGAGAGGGGGTAGCGATAGAGAGACACATACAGATGGAGAGAGAGACAGACGCTACAGAGACAGACACACACTCAGTTCTCTAGGTGGGAGAACACAAGAGTGAGAGAGAGAGAGAGAGAGAGAGAGAGAGAGAGAGAAAGAGAGAGAGAGAAAGAGAGAGAGAGAGAGAGAGAGAGAGAGAGAGAGAGAGAGAGAGAGAGAGAGAGAGAGAGAGAGAGAGAGAGAGAGAAAGAGCTAATAAACATTTTAAATAATTTTAATAAACTTGTCAACACTGCTTTATTTCCGGTTTTGGCTGCCTGATGCGCCTGCGCTGTGATCAGAGACAGACTTAATTGTGAGATTTTTCAATGGTCGTAGAAGAGACTGTGTATTCGCGGAGCACGTTAGCTCGTCCAACGATGTTGCCGTGATTTACAGTCCTGAAAGGGGCCACCTGGAAACTGTGATCTGAAGGGGCTGTTCAGTTCGGTTTTCCTGTTATTTCGCCTGTTTCAGGAAAGTCAGTAGGCCTGGTTACTCACCGTTTTGAATGTCCTGTAGCCTACTCTTCTTCACACTTGCGTTTTTACAATTTATTTTTGTCATTTTGCTTCATGTTAGCTTTCCACTGATGCGACGTGCAGAGAGCGTGCAGCCCGAGATCGTTCAGAGGGGAGGGGAGGGGAGGGAGCGTCAGATTTTCATAGTCAGCGGTTGTAACAAAAAATTTAGTTTTAATGGATTATCACTACTGGAAAATGTCTTTGACAAAATCTTTTGAAATAGCTACCGGTTTAAAAACAAGACAGATCTAAATTGGAGACTACTTAAAAAGAGCCGCAACATGATCATGGCCAGGAGGACGCGGGCTGGTGCAGAATCAAAGTGGGCCCGACGGCTCTTGCTTTTGTATCAAGGGATTAGTCCCGCTGCTCCTGATGGCCTGTCTGCTGTTAGGAGAAAACTGTGTGAACCGCTGACTCAGCACTTCTGACGCCACACTCCAGTCATAATTACAGAAACAGAGAGAGAGAGGGGGGGGGGGGGATAGAGGGAGAGAGAGAGGGAGGGAGAGAGAGATAGGGAGGGAAAGGGAAGGAGGGGGAGTGAGAAAGATAGAGGGAAGGAGAGAGGAAGTGGGAGAGAGAGAGAAAGGAAGACAGAGAGAATGTGTGTGTTTGCCCTTCGTTTTTTTTAGATTGATCATACTTGTACTTCCGCAGCATAATATTAGCTAAAGTGTTTTCAGTGACTTGATTCAATTATAACAAACACTCTCCCACAGCAACCCTGCACTTTATGAAGCCAAGTCAATCCGAACAACTTACCATCTTCAAATGGTGTTCCCACAGGTCTAAGAGAGAGAGAAAGAGAAAGAGAAAGAGAGAGAGAGAGAATTAGCTCGCCTCCTACCAATAAAGTCATGACTACTTGAAAACACAACAACAGTGACAAATCCTTTCCCGATAAGAGTCCGGGTCTGTTGTCTGGAGGGAACCCTCCACAGAGCCGTGCGGAAGGAAGGAACCAGTTCAAACGCATGCTTTTCAGGCTGCATTCTTGACCCTCGGGCAGCGCCTCCTCCCCACTTCCAATTAGCAGAATAACTTCCTACATGCAGTGGCAACTAGTCCTTCACAGCCCAGCAGCTCTGTCACTATTTACATATTCCTGCTGCGCTGTCCTCCTCCTCCTCCATCTCCTCCTCTTCCTACTTCCTGTAACCCTGCAGTGAGATCATTTTATTATAATACTTTTACTACTATATATAGTAAGATTATTTATAGGACAGGAGTATGTACCTAGCAGCACGCATGTCTTTTATGGTGTGGGAGTAAACTGGAGTATCTACAGGAAACCCACGTGAACATAACATGTGGAAAGAGCATGGTTTCTTAAACTCACGTGAACATAACATGAGGAAAGAGCATGGTTTCTTAAACCCACGTGAACATAACATGAGGAAAGAGCATGGTTTCTTAAACCCACGTGAACATAACATGAGGAAAGAGCATGGTTTCTTAAACTCATGTGAACATAACATGTAGAAAGAGCATGGTTTCCTAAACCCACGTGAACATAACATGTGGAAAGAGCATGGTTTCTTAAACCCACGTGAACATAACATGAGGAAAGAGCATGGTTTCTTAAACCCACGTGAACATAACATGAGGAAAGAGCATGGTTTCTTAAACCCACATGAACACATGTGGAAAGAGCATGGTTTCTTAAACTCACGTGAACATAACATGAGGAAAGAGCATGGTTTCTTAAACTCACTTGAACATAACATGTAGAAAGAACATGGCTTCTTAAACCCACGTGAACATAACATGCTTGAGGTGTACTGTGTGTCATCAAGCACAACAATAATAATAATAATACATTTATTTTATATAGCGCCTTACATTAGGTATCTCAACAGCATCTTACTATGAATTTACTATTGACCATACCATAGTCAAAGTATTTTCCCTATCAATTACAAGCCAGCGCCGCGGTCTGATTTCTCAGCCCTGCTAGCTCTCTGAGGGGTTTAGCTTAGTGGGACATCTTGTTTTAATGCTTTGGTGACGTTGAAACGAGAGCTGTCGTCAACCACTTGAAATTCTTTAGTTTGCATCCAAGCCTTTCCTTATTCATTCGCCTCAAACGTGAATATCCAAATACAACTATTTTCCTTTTCAATCAAAATCAGTCAAGACCATAATTCAGAATCGATATGTTGGGTCTCTGTCTAAAATACTCCCACACTTTAGATGATTGTGGACATGGTTTCTTTAGTTGCAGCTGCTCCAGTAAACAGTTTACATTCTTTGACCAGGCGCAGCCATTATAGTATTTATTAGTACAAATCGATGTATTTCCATAATCGATGATGTTGATTGTGACGGTGAGTCACCACAGCCCTGCTTAGGACTCTCTCAGTCCATTCCTTACCTCCCTTCATCCTCTCTTTTCATAGTAAACCTGGCTTAGGACTCTGTCCCTTCCTTACCTCCCTTCATCCTCTCTTTTCATAGTAGCATCCTATAAATATCTGGGCATATGGATTGATGAAAAGATGGCCTTTGATGTTCATATTGGGAACTTACTGAGAAAACTTAGACCTAAACTGGGCTTTTTCTTCCGGTTAAAGAAATGTTTCCCGTCTGAAGCCAGGAAGAGAATTGTGCAGAGTTCCTTTCTGCCTGTATTAGACTATGGCGATGTAATCTATATGCATGCTCCTTCCTCCCTGCTTAAAAAGCTGTATTCTGCGTACCATACTGCCATACGTTTTGTAATGGGTGCAGGCTCTCGCACCCACCACTGCACTTTGTATCAGTCATTAGGATGGTCCTCTCTGTACCAAAGAAGACAATCACACATGTTGATTTTTATCCTTAAGTCATTGCTAGGTAAGCTGCCCTTATATATCTCCAGACTTCTGTCCTTTTATACTTGCTTTTTTAATACCAGACGAGCAGCAAATGGGATGCTTTTAAATGTTCCTTTGATGCAGTCAGAGCTTGGTAAAGCTGCATTCTCCCACTATGCTCCCTTTTTATGGAATACGTTGCAAGTAAAACTTTGTCTACAGGCACTTCCTACTGTGAATGCTTTTAAAGGTATGCTACGATTGGCCCTTTATGAAACATGTAACTGTTTTACCTGATGCTATTGTTGATGTGATTATGCTCCTTGCCACTGCACAAATGACCTTCTGTATTTATATTTGAATTGTATGTTTTTTGTTTAATGCCCTGTTTTATGTTGAAACTTGTTGTGTGCCGTGTTGGTCAGGACTCCCTGGAAGAAGAGATCTTGTATCTCAATGGGACATTCCTGGATAAATAAAGGATAAAAAAAAAAAAAAAAGTAAACCTGGACTCTCATTCCCTTCCTCCCTTCATCCTCTCTTTTCATAGTAAACCTGGCTTAGGACTCTCATTCCCTTCCTCCCTTCATCCTATCTTTTCATAGTAAACCTGGCTTAGGACTCTCTCAGTCCCTTCCCTACCTCCCTTCATCTTCTCTGCCTTGAACCATTCTGTCTCTCCTGGACCCGTATGTATCACACTTCTAAGAGCAGCAGTACTGATCTAGGATCACTGCTCGGGTCACGTGACCCCATACACCTCATGACCTATTGGGCCATCTAGTTTCAGATCAGCACTCCACAATACTTTAGTTACGTTTTAAGTTTCTTTTCTTTCTTCTTACTACATAGCGTGAGGAAAAACCCAAACCTACAGTGCACTTCTTCCACTGAGACGCATGGTTCATCTAACAAACACCAGATGTAGCTTGTATCCATCCAAGTCGTAGAGACCTCCACTGTTGTCAAAACAAGGGTAAAAACAAGTCACAGGACCGTACTGTTGCTTTCTTCAGCATAATTCATCATTGTGATGAACATGGTTTGCACTTTCCATTGTACTTTTGTGTACATTGCTTTCTTTCCACTCTAGTCTGCCTGAAACCAAACTACTTTACATTACAATCTATCGTCGTCTCTACGTAAGGTAGTTCCGGGAAAAAGTTAAACATTGTTCATCGCAATGATTAATCATACTGACCAAAGCAACAATACGGCTCTGTGACTTGTGTTGACAACAGTGGAGTTCTACGACTTCCAGATACAAGCTATAATGTGGCGTTGGCTGGATGTACATGTAAGAAGAAATGCATTGTTGGTTTTGGTCATTCCATGTGCGAGGCGCTGATCACACAGGCACGGCAATGTCTGTGTAGTTATCCTTCTTCCAGTATGGCTGCCTGTAACCATTGGTAACCACTTTCAAAAGAAAATGCCTAATTCCTGTGCAGTGGTAGAGTAGGTAAAACACTGGAAAAGCACAATATTACTATTCTACTGTGACTTGTTTACAAGATCCAGTAATAATAGTAGCCGTCGTCTCTTCCATTGCCCTGTACAAAAACGACTTCACTACTACAGGTGGTCATGTTGGAAGATGAGGGAGAACCACACACATGTTCTATCGAGGTTCGAGGCACTTCCGCAGACTGACTCACCCGAAAATAACTGCGTTCCAAAGCATGATGTTGTTCTCTGACGGTGCGCCGCTCACACCCGTAGGGGGGTCTTCTTGAAGTCTGTAAAGGAGCGGGGAGAGAGTTTTAATAACACCGTGAACAGCCGCTACTGTTAGTCCATAGGAGAAGCAGAATGTGAACAACACCCAGTGTCCATGACATCAGCAGGCCTATAGGATCCTGTATCTGCCTGACGCTGATTTACAGTATCGGCGCTGGGTCTGCCACAGGGGACCTGTCGCAAACAAGTGTTACAATAACCTCCAAGTTTCTTAAGACTGGCTGCGGTTACACTAGGCCCGGTTTTCGTTTCAGTTTTCAGTTTCAGTTTCGCTTTTCAGAACGCTACGTAATGGCAGGCAAGTTAGACATCGTTTTTGCCTCCTGAGCACAGTGATGTATATACATGTAGTACAATGCCAAAGCAGTAGGTGGCGATGTAGTTCAAACATGAAGGCCATTTTCAACCAATCAGAAAAGTTGAATGTGCCAATACACTTCCTGCTAAAAATCAACAATCCACCATCTTTAAATGCCTCGCGTGAGCCATTTAGCCAACGTAGCATTTATTTTTCAGCAAAGAAAGTGCAATAAACAAAACGGATACATTCACTGTGTGTTCTGCCTCTCATTTGTTGATGAAACAAAACCAACATCAACACAATTTACCACCAAGAGCGGAGAGTTTAGTCTCACAAAAAGATCTCCGATGTTGTTAGCTACATGCTAATGTGAATGGCATTCTCCATGTATATAGTTAGCATCGAGGCTATTAACGTAGTAACGTTAACGCTATTATAAATGGATGAAAACTTTATTCAACAGATTGCAGAATGGGTACAATACAATACGGCTCAATACACACAATTGTTAAGGTTATGCAGACTGTTGTAGTTTTGGACTGGGCTCCTTATAACAATAACTTGACAACACGTTGGTAGCCGCAGCTACTTGGGACAGCTCTGCTGTAAACACTGGAAATAACCGTGCGGGTCTCTACTGCGCATGGGCATTGGGCAGAACGGCTCTGTATCGCGCAGATTACATGGCACCATTGTCGGCGAGTTTCGGCGAGTTTCCAAAACGAAAACACCTTTCCAGCGTTCCCGCTAGGGGAACGCATTTTCCTGCCAAAACTGCGTTTCTTTTTAACTTGGACATGCAAACGTAATCATTCAGCAACAAAAACAAAAACCCCAGTGTAACCATGGCCTTATCAGGGCCCATATTCATCAAGGAGACTGACCTAGGATCAGACTGCTCAGGTCACATGGCCACAATACACCTCACCATGACTGGTCTCAGGTTAGCACTCCCCTGATGATGATAAAAATACATGCATCGCTAGGTATACTCCTGCCGTTGCCCTTGACCAAGTTACTGCCGTTACAATTGGGGTTGGTCCCCGGGCGCTGCACTGTGTGGCTGCCCAGTACTGCTCCTAAATAGTTAGGATGGGTCAAACACAGAGGACGAATCTCCCCAAGGGGATGAATAAGTGTATACATTCTACTTTGAGATGCTTGAGAAACACAGGCCAGGGACACGAAATGGGTCTGTTTTCTGGCAGATTTCCAAGTGACACTAGTAGTAGTATTAGTAGTAGTAGTAATAGTAGCAGCAGTAGTAGTAGTATTAGTAGTGATAATAGTATTAGTAGTAATAATAGTAGTAGTAATAAATAATAGTAGTAGTAATGGTAGTAATAATAGTAGTGTGGTTTAATGAACCAGGGTCCCACAGTGACAACAAATATACCCTATGTTTGTTTCTTTTTAGCGTATAGTAATATAGGTTATAATGACATGGTAATATAGGTTAGGTTATAATAACATGGTAATATAGGCTATAATAACATGGTAATATAGGTTATAATAATATGGTAATATAAGTTATAATACCATGTCAATATTGGTTAGGTTATAATAATATGGTACTATAGGTTATAATAACATGGTACTATAGGTTATAATGACATGGTAATATAGGCTATAATAACATGGTAATATAGGTTATAACATGGTCAAATAGATTATAATAACATACATGGTAATATAGGCTATAATAACAATGGTAATATAGGTTATAATAACATGGTAATTGTAACTGAGGGGTACAATTCCCTGACTGTATTAATCAAGTATTGGTATCATTAAACCACTACCGTGTATGTACATTACTGGCCAATACCGTACACAGGTATATGATGAGAACTTCTCCACAATAACACGGTTTCCACACAAATACTCGTTTAGAATATTTATTACATCAAAAGGGTATTATTACATTACTTTAATTGCGCTTATAAGGCAAAGAATGTGCAGGCAAATCAATAATGAATATTAGTAATTATCTCTGGTACTCAGGGGAGATACTGGAAAGGGGTACTACCGGTTGTAAGCCAGCAGGGGGAGGCAATGCTCTATACAAAGTCAATGAGTCCACGGAGGCGATATCACCCCTGTGTCAGCGGGGAAAGCAGCAGCTGTAATCCTAGGGTGCGCGCCGCAGATGAAGCCGTGGAGTCTCTGCTCCGACAGAGACGGGCTCGAATGATGTCCTCACGGGCAGGTGTAGATCCCACAGTAGCAGCGGGGTAGGCGGTTCTCTGCTCCAGCAGCCACAGTCAAAAGCAATAATCCTGCCGGAAGGTGGCTCTGCAATCACCGGTGTAGGTATCCTCCGTGGTGCACGGTGGTCCACGGTTGAACTTGACGTTACTATCCTTATTAGCACGCGGCAATAAGTGCTCTATGTAGACACACAATTACCCACTTCACGTGGTCTTTGACTCGTAATGAAGGCTTTTACTAGTAGGGAGCGAACGATACGTTAAACAAACGTATTAGGATAACGCGACTCTATCTTGGGGCAATACGAGCCCTACTCTGCACCACACGTTGCGTAGTGGGTGAGGCTTTACTTGGTAGCTGAACTGAACGAGACTGAACTCCAACTCGAACTGAAAGGGAACTGAAAAGAAGGAAGTTCTGTATTCGCTGGTCATATTTATACGTACGGGGGATAAGTAGTGCCGCTCTGCTTTCGGTAGCCGTATTCCTGCGCGGAGCTGGGGCTAGTAAGGGCATGTTCGTCGGCACCATTGAAGTCGGCTCTGGGGGGTAAGTCACTGGCGCCTAGGGGATCGCTTCCAATAGGAGAACGAATATTATGGTCTGTCCTGTACCAGGTAAAGGGATATTCCGTGTATATGTACAAAGAATATACAAGGGATATCAAACGATATACAAATATTATACATGGGATCTCAGGCAATAAATATATATATTCGGTTTAATCTGGCCCTTTGTAACAGTAATAGTTATAATAACATGGTACTATAGGTTATATTACCTGCTCTACTATGGTCCAGAATCCCCAAAAGCTATTTAAGCCTACAATCCCACCCTTTAATAAAAGCTGACTTAATAAAAGCTTAGGGCTATATAACAAGGCCGGCTGATTTTCTGCAAGTGTGTGAGTGCAATAGTGCATGCATGCAATGTTCACAGATCCATCTGTTTTGTGTGTACGTGCGTGTGCGTGTACGTGTGTTAGTATATCCATCTGTAAGTCCCTGGCTGCAGACATTCCCACTGCAATTAACCTCATTTACAGTAATCTGCCATAGCTGTAATGAAATAATTTACTCCACTCTGCATTCTACTCAGTCAGGTCAAACGTCATCCTGGGGGTTCAGGGTAGAGCAGGCCGGGTTCTCCAACTTTTTTATACCAGGACCCCATTTTATTTAGGATTTCTTTTGGGGACCCCACCCTTAATGTATCGCGTAATTTCAACATGGAATTGAGGAATATCAAAATAAAAGCACACGTTGTTGAACTTGATCATGCATATTTATTAGAAAATTGTATTACAGCACTATGTTACAAATATCAATACACATTTATAAAACAAGGCATATTTAGCCCAAATAAAAAATTCGATTTAAATGTTTTACTTGCCAATGCGCTGCACTGTCACCTACCCACGACCCCACTTTGGGTCGCAACCCGTAGTTTGAGAACCGCTGGAGCTTTGATTCTCTGCCTGAACCCCCGACCAGGCTGTAATTTCTACTAATTCCTCCGGGCTCGAATGGGGTCTGCGCCAATTTCTGTAATATATTCGGGCTCAGGCCCAAAACTGCTTGGACAGAACCTACATGAGTTCACGTAGGGTCGGGCCTGATCTCCTGGGCCTTGTCAAAGCTCTAGTTTGGAGAGTCGAATCAATGGCACTATTTTTTATTAATACTATATTTTTTGTATTGGGTCATTGTCTAATATACAGCAGATGTTACAACTTGATGACATCACAGACTCAAGTCCTAGTCCTCTGGCTTCTGTTTTCAGCAGAGTTGTTCCATGTTCGCAAATAGAGACAGGCTTGAGGCTTGTCCTCCACAACAACAATGCTAGTAGTGACCCTTTCATCTCATACAATCTTTTTTTCCGTCCATGTTTTTTGGTTTCATTTTGACACTTCCCTGCTGTCCCACATGGTGAACGTCAATCGTATTTCCATAACTAAGAAGATACTGTGAGCTATAGGAAGGAGCATTGACCTTTTATTTTCTCCCCCATATTGCTACTGTTGAGTGTCAAAACTCAGATTCTGTACACTCTCCATTAAAAGATCTTGAACCCTTACACTCTCCATGAATGTCATTGACTTGAACCACATGATCGCCACTAGCACCTGTAATTAGGAACAGCGCATGAGTTAGCCATTAGCTGGTGCTACAATAGTCTCAGTCTTCATCCCTGCCACCGTGTTTGAATAAGGCCCTTGTTACACGCAGTGTTTTTGTGCTCGTTTTTATACGTTTTTGAATACGTTTGCTGTCCCTTTTACACAGAAATGCGTTTTTGGCGGATACGTTGTGGCTCTACTGAAAACGCTAAATTGTGTTTTCCGTTTTGGAGTAGCGCCAAAACTCGCCGACAACAGCCGTGTAATCTGCGCGGAGACGTTGTTGCTCAACGCCCATGCGCAGTAGACTGTCAGACTGCAGTGTAACCTACAGCCCGCGCGCAGCACCATGTATATCCCTCCTGTCTGGCTGTCTGTCTCGAGCCCGGCCGGGGAGCAGCACCGAGCAGCGGCCGAGGAGCAGCCTGCACGCAGCACCGTGTATCTCTCCAGTCTGGGCTGTCTGTCTGTCTGTCTCGAGCAGCACCGAGCAGCAGCAGCCCCGCCCCGCCTCATCTCTCCTGCCTCGAGCAGCACCGAGCATAATGCCATAACGTTATGAATGCCCGAAATATAACATAGCATTACAAAGTACAGTTGACAGCTGGGCTGTGTTAACGTTACAATGTACAGTCGCGCGAAATAATGTTATGAATGCCCGAAAACATTTGTGATGTCACAGTATGATGTCATAATCAAACATTCTAGAACATTTGTGTATCTATTCAACAATTCTCTCACAGCTGAATGTGGACGACAGCGGGACGAGGGAGAGTAACTACCTCCCCGCGCATGCTCAGTGCTGAATTCGAGACGAGATCCGTTGTGGTCTGACCAAGCCTCATTCTGACAAAACAAAAGCGCTCAAGGTGCAAAACGAGTGTCTAACTCGGCTGCGAAACTCGGCTGCGAAACTCACCTGCAAAACTAAACTAAAAACAGCCTAGGTGTAACTCCAGCCTTAAGAAACCTGTAACTTGATACAAAGGGTGTATATCTGTATGTTAAATCTCATTTGTAAATGATGCATGGTAAAAAAAAATTTAAATAAAAAACAAGATACTTGTGCCCTAATGATAAGGATACGCGCTCAATAGGGCTGGGCAATCAATAATGAAAAAATTATTTTACTTTTTACTTTACTTTTTTAAATGATGACGATTCTGACTTGAGTTATTTTGTATGTTACAAGAGACTTAAGTTTAAGTCAAGCACTTTCATAAATGTTCAAGTTTAAGTCAAGCACTTTCTGTTTAAGAAAGAGTGCAATAAATGATTTTATTGAAAAAATAAGAATCGTGTGACTAGAATCGTGATCTCAATTCTTAGAGAGAAAAATCGTGATTTCACATTTTAGCAAGAATCACCCAGCCCTAGCGCTCAATGAGAGAAACCCAATGCCATTGCCAAAAGAGATTCCAACATCCCTACTATAAATAATAGTATAAATACTTGTACTGTGGAACTACACACTATGATTGTACATGGCCCATGACGCCCCCGGCGAACAGCACTGCCAACTTCAACATCCTGTGTCATTATAGTGATGTCTTCACATCCATACTCCTCCTCTTTCTTTCCCCCCTCACTCTATTTAACATTAACAACATTGACTTTCAGGCCAGTGTCTGGGGTTGGGTAATCGTTTGAATCTTTTCAATTCCAGTGCCAAAACTGATACTTTAAAACAACGGCGGTTCCTAAACTGTGCCAAAATCGATACTAAAAAAAAAACAGTAGGAAGCAAGAGCCGCTGTTACATTCCTAACTCTCGCTCTGCTCCCTCTGACCTGCCTCTGAAAACCAGTGTCTCAGATCATGGAACACATCATGGCTGCATCGCACTACTTAACTTACAGCACAAGTTTTATTAATTTAGTTTCATTATTGTGCTTAATGTTTAGCCATGGAAACTGCTGGCAAAAACAGCTCTTTGGTGTAGATTATTTCTTATTTCCCCCTGGCTGTCACTGGATCCTCGGGTCGAGCGAGGGGGGCGGCCCGGGCGATGTGCAACTAAGGCCAGGATGTTGGGATTAGCCTACATTGGTGCACACCAAGACATCCCTGCCTGGGAATCATTTGATGGTGGTAATTGGTTGGACTATACCACCAGACACAGTATACTTTTACATGTAAAGGCCAGAACCTTCGAAACACAATGTAATTCATCTGTGTCCAATGTCCATACAAGCTCATGCCAGCACAGTACAACTCTTGCACTTAAGGGGACCATCAAAATGATGGCTTCAGCGGAGACAGTTTTATTTATTTTTTGTCGATTTAAGCTTCGCTCTGTTATGCCATTTGCAAATTTGTTCACACCCTAGTTTTATTTGATTATTAAAAATAAAAAATCTAAATGTGAAGGGAGGAATTTCACCCACAGTGCCTATGATATGGTAACTAACGACCATGACGTATACTAGTGTGTCAACACGTGTTGTATGCACACAGCCATTCTGCTGCTGACCATATGTATCCCACCACCAGCTGAGCCTATACCACCATGAATAATCTAAGAACCTGAGGGAGGGCGAGGCTCTCTCATGAAAGACTGAATTAAACAAACAGGAATTTGCTTTGTTGCAATAAGCTGGTATGCCCCTACAATCCTCAACAAGGAAAGCCCGGCCTATTGTACTCTTTCACACACAGTCTGCTGCACAGCCAGCTAACCACCTGGAGACCAGCAAGAGTAGAGTTACACTGTCTGACACTTTACCCACCCAGTTCAAGGGATGTCTTAGTAGAATAGCTAAGCATCCCCCCCCCCCCCCCAGTGTCAGGTGTGTGAATGAAACACACACACACGTTTGCTAGGGTGACTTTACACATCATGTACACGTATGTATATTTCTCTCCCACCCACCCCACCCCCTCCTAATGTACAGTATCCCCCCCACCGTATGTATATATTCTCTCCCCACCGTATGTATATTTCTCTCCCACCCACCCCCTCCTAATGTACAGTCCCCTCCCCATCATATGTATATATTCTCTTTCAGGATCTATGGGTAACAGTACTGTATTTGCATATCATATATGTCACAAATGTAACAGTACTATATACCTGTATCTGTATGTCATGTATGTCCCTATGTCATAAATGTCATGATGTCATATATGTTGTACATGTCATAAATGTCACTATGAATTGAAAATGGGGGTCCCTGGTGTAAACAAGACAAACGTCTTTCTCTGGTCTGCATCCCCTTAACAATTGTGTGTATTGAGCTGTACTGTACCCATTCTGCAATCTGTTAAATAAGTTTTCATTCATTCAGTCCGCTTATTATTAGTAAGCCACCAGAGAGTGATCTTCGTGGAATGATTACTCCATCTGATAGTTAGCCCACTATAACAGTGTCAAATAAATATAAATGAATGACAAATGTACTTGCGAGAATGCCATTACCCTGGGCCAAATGTACCTAACATTAGCTAACACTAGTCCAGATAACTAGACAGCCAACAATTAGTTCCACGACAAACAATCTGCTCGGGAAGATGATGGAAAAACTCAGACTACTCCCTGAAACACACAACATTGCAGTGGACGTCTACTGTTTGCTAACTGCTATGTCTCTTTACAGATCCCCTGTGCTTTCCAAATAACGTACGAATGTGTTAATTCAATAATAATAAAGACAATGGATGAGCGAGATCCACTGTCGTACATCTAACGTTATCATGTCAGAGTAAATTGTACAATAACTCAATTTCGGCCGTTATTGAAGGCTTTGCTAGCTAGCAACTGCTAGCCTCATTGGCTAGCTCAACATAACAAGAGAGGGGTTCATTGGCAAAACGTTGTATTACCTTTTAAAATCTCTCATAAGCCGTCTTCTAGCCGGGGTCGACATATTTCAAAATGGGAAAGAGTTGAGCTAGTCTTGATCATAAACGTGTTATTAGGGTTAAAATTCGCTGCTGGGTCGCTAATTCTTCCGCTTCTGCCCTTTCTTCTCCCAATTTGCCCAAATAACTAGCTAGCGAGCTATGGTGACGTCAGTGGCTTGCACTGACCAATAGTGTATGGACGTGGACAGTCTGGTATCTCTGCAACTTGTTTGACGCAACCCGGTATACTGGGGGTTAATCACTGTAAAATATTTGAAATCTAGTTTTCTGAATGAATGAAAACTTTATTTAACATATTGCAGAATGGGTACAATACAAAAAATATTATATTTCGTCTTGTTTACATCAGGGTCCCCCATTTTCAATTCATAGTGACATTACACAACATATATGACATCATGACATTTATGGCATAGGGACATACATGACATACAGGTATAGTACTGTTACATTTGTGACATATACGATATGCAAATATACAGTACTGTTACCCATAGATCCTGACAGAGAGTATATACATATGATGGGGAGGAGACTACATTAGGAGGGGGTGGGTGGGAGAGAAATATACATATACGGTGGGGAGAGAATATATACGGTGGGGAGGAGACCGTCTATTAGGAGGGGGTGGGGGGGTTTGGATATTTACGGTGGCCAGTTTAGAATTGCAGCCTCCCGTAGGTGCTCTTTAAGAGCAGTTTTGAATGTGGATAGGGATTCACATTCCTTTACAGCTTTGGGTAGGGCATTCCACATTGATGTGACATAATTGCGAAACGTGTTTAGTCCCTTGTTTGAGCCGAATCTGGGTTTAACATGATTTGTTGAGCTCCCTCTGTTGTGGTCGTGGTATTCACTGACCTTTGGGAAGTATTTTGACATGTACATGGGTACCTTAGTGGTGTAGTGTATCTTGTAGACCAGGCCCATTGCAAGTTGCTGTACTCTGTCGTCTACTCTATCCTAGGTAGTCATAGTGGGCAGGGGTGAGGTGGGTTCTAGGAGTGAGGTCAAGTAGTAGTCTGACCAGTTTGTTTTGTGATGTTTGTAATTTTGTTTTTAGCGCCTTTGAGGTGCTTTGGTACCATGAGGTGCAAGCATAGTCGTAGTGCAAGCATTGTCGTCTACTTTGGGTTATATAAAGGTCATACTATTGGTTATTATTACAGCTGGCCTTATCAAATTCTGAATAATCGAGTAACTAATCACATCAGTGGCAAAGTACCTGCATGCAAAGTACCTGCATTGTACAGTTGCCATGGTAGCAACATTATTTAGATCCTCTCAAGAAACCGTTGTCATGAATCATTCTCAACAAGCAACGACTCTTGATAACCTAACCTAAGAGAAATAGATTAGCTATGCTTTTACTTTTATCCAGTAATTTTGTGAGTTATGGAAAAGGGGCATGAGATAAAAATATAACGTATAGGCCTACATGTAACTTAATGCTGTCTAAAATGTACCCAACAGTAGGCTAATGTTATAGCTTTCCTTGAATCCCTGATGATAATCAAGACAAGAAACTCGGCTAACTATTTGTTGGCAAAGTAGAATTTATAGACTGAATGTATTTTAGACACAGCCACTTAGCAGCATTTGGACAGGTGGTGACTTGTGACAAGTGTTAATTTCAAGTCTTGCATAATCTCTCTGCAATGGTGCTTCAACTGCATGAAATTAACTTTGACGCATCATCGACAGACCTAGAATTGACTCCTGTGGACAATGGAAAAATCACAAATGTATTGAACATGTACCGGATCTCCTCTCTGGTAAACAAGAATACCCTGAAGACTCTGGCAGGAGCACTCATTCAGGGGTACTACGACTATGCTTGCACCTCATGGTACCAAAGCACCTCAAAGGCGCTAAAAACAAAATTACAAACATCTCAAAACAAACTGGTCAGACTACTGCTTGACCTTACTCCTAGAACCCACCTCACCCCTGCCCACTTTGACAACCTAGGATGGCTTAGAGTAGATGACAGAGTACAGCAACTTGCAATGGGCCTGATCTACAAGATACACTACACGACCAAGGTACCCATGTACATGGCAAAATACTTCCCAAAGGTCAGTGAATACCACGATCACAACACCAGAGGGAGCTCCACAAATCATGTTAAACCCAGATTCGGCTCAAATAAGGGACTAAACACGTTTCGCAATTATGCCACATCAATGTGGAACGCCCTACCCAAAGCTGTAAAGGAATGTGGATCACTACCCACTTTCAAAACCTCTCTCAAGAGACACCTACGGGAGACTGCAATTCAACACTGGCCCCTGTAAATATCCTAACCCAACCCCCTCCAATGTACAGTCATTTACCTAGCATGGTTTTGTCAATAGTCCAATGTACAATTTTGTTTGTTTGTACAGAGTCTCCCCCCCCTCAATGTACAGTTTTGCTTGCTTATACAGTGTGCCCCCCCCCCAACCACCTCCAATGTAAATTACCCAGTATGGTTGTCAATATCCCAGTGTACCCAACCCCCCCCACCCAACCTCCTCCAATGTACAGTTTCTACGTCAAATGTATATACTCCCTTTTCTTGACTCCTTCTGTATCACAAACAGTACTGTATTTGCAAATCTGGTATGTCATAAATGTATAGATGTAGCAGTACTGACTATCTGTATGTCATGTATGTCATATATGTCCTGATGAATTGAAAATGGGGGACCCTGGTGGAAACAAGACGAAAGTCTTTCTCTGGTCTGCATCCCCTTAACAATTGTGTGTATTGAGCTGTACTGTATTGTACCCATTCTGCAATCTGTTAATAAAGTTTTCAATCAATCAATCAAAACAGTAAACCAAATAATAAATTATGATTTGACTCCATTGTGTCAGCAAGAGAAGATGGAACAGTATACAAAAACCTGGGGGTGGTTGGGGAGGGCGACTATTGTGATGAAGTGCATCTATATCTAGACACAACAAGTCAGGATGTATAGTGTCCATCAAGAAGTTCTCGGACAAGGAGGTCAAACCCTTGAGAAAAATCATCAACAGGGAAATCAAGTTGCTGACAGTAAGAAGGTATAGAGAGAGACCATCGTTTCTAAAACCAGTGGTTCCCAAAGTAAAGTTTGGGAACTACTAATAGACCAGTCCTAGAGATCCAAAATGAGACACAGTTTATTAGAATTTAAGATAAGATAAGATATTCCTTTATTGATCCCCTTGAGGAAATTCAGTATTATCACAGTTAGATCATGTGTACGAATGACTATTCTGATCATAGGATTCATTCTCCTAGGACAATTATGCAATTCTGTGCTAAATCATATCTAGCAATAACCTGGAACAAAATATCAACAAATGGGTGTCAGACAATATGATAGGTTCAGAACAGCACATGACACAAGTTCACAGTACAAACAGTCCTGAGGGAGTCCTGAGTCCTGAGGGTCCTTGCAGCATGGCCTCACTGGGTTGCTCTTTTTTCTCCTCAGTGTTCAGAACTGAAATCATAAAATGCATACTATACTTAGAACAAATTTGATTTCAACCAAAAATGCTTAAAGAATAATGTTAGTGATAGAAGGGAACTCATTTTGTGCAAAAATGGAAAGCTTGCCAATGTTCATGAGGCATAATTATTACAATAGCCGATAATACATTTTCCCAATGATAAATCCATATACGGGTGGACCATGCAGGAAACTAAAGTGACGTCAGACTACACCTCCCTATGGGCAGACATAGGAGCAATACATACTTGTAATAAGCATATATTATATGCATACATAGTAGCTATAGAATCAAGGTATATAAGAAAATTATAAAATTAAAGTAATAATAAATTAATAATAAAATAACTAAGAACAAAGAGGCATATGTCAACTCAACTTGAGGGTGACATAGGGTGGATTCAACCGGTTTGAGGATGAATAGCCGCTGCAATTGCTGCTGTTATAGCCACATCAAGGACAGCGCAGGGAAGGGGGCAGGAGAACCACTCAGAACAGGTTGAAGTAGAACGTTCAGAATGGTTAGACATCGTAGGTTGGACAGTAGACATGAAGTGGATCCATGGCGGATCAGTGGTGCTCATATCCAGTATGAGGTAGAACAGTCACTGCAATCTGTATATCGACACACTAACACTCAGAGAAACAGGGACAGGGGTTAGAAAATCTCCCATCATGTCTGCAATAAGGACAATGTCGATGTTACCCAAACGATGTTATGAATCTATTACTGTTAGTAGGTGAATTGTACATATTTGACGATATCATAATTATGTTTTTATTTTTATATTATATCCATAATCATTTATACATTGTGTTTCATGCCTTTTTCATACATTTAGTATTTTGCATATGCTTTGTCTGTGATGTTAAATAGTGAACAAGCTTCTCTCACATAGGTTAAAGGTATGTTAGGTTAACCATCTGTAGTGTGATAGTAAAGGGTTAACCTTCTGTATTGTGGCAGTGAAAGGGTTAAGGTAATAGCCAGGCCTTGGTTTTAGAGTGGACAGAGGCTTTAAATGGTCAACTTAAGTTTATTGCAACAAGGATTGCTATCTTGAGGAACATCTGGCATCCTGCTATCTTATCTTAAATGTTAAAGAACGTAAAACTTTTTATTGACTCATGCATCCCTAAATGTAATGACCTTGTTTCCCCGCTCTTTTCCTTTGTGTAAGGAGGATAGATATTTGCTTGGCTTTTGTCTCTCACTTCTCACTAACACTCCTCTCTTCCTCATCTCTCGCTCTTTCCTCCTTTAGGCTATTCTAGGCCTAATCTCTATAGAACCAACAATCTAAGACAAATTGTTTTTTATAATTTGTATGGATCCATACTTGTAATAAACCATCCTATTGCTCTCAATATTCCTTTTTTAATATCAATTAATAAGTTGTGGATATCAAATATTCATCATTACAATTACTGAGGAGGTGAAATTAGTTTTACAACATGCTACTTACTCATTGCTATGTCTATTATAATCTTTTCTACCTGTACCCCCGCCAGTGAGCTGAATTTAGTTTGTTTGAATGTTTGCTTGTTTATTTTGACTGATCTATAAGACAAACATCAGTTAACTTTCCCAGTGCATACTGTAACTATGCTTTTGACTGTACACATATGTGAGACAGCTTGCTTATTGAAGAGAAAATGTCCTTGCCTTACTAAGCATTAGTCAGCATTACTTACACTGTTATAATCAGTGGTGCAAGCACATTCTATGTCTTTAGGGTACGACAGGCTCCACACACACACACACACACACACACACACACACACACACACACTCACACACCAAGCACCAAGCATCAAGCATCAACGCAGCATGTAAAAAGTGGGATTTCTACAATGGTCACATCTGTTCAACAGCGTAATAGGAGGATAGTGATTGATTGATTGATTGGAAATTTTATTAACAGATGCAGAATGGGTACAATACGGCTCAATACACAATTGTTAAGGGGATGCAGACCAGAGAAAGACTTTTGTAGAGGAGCCAAAGCTATATATTTAGGTTATTGTATTATATGAATGTTTATATGTTTATTTTTATTACCTTACATTGAAACGGCATTAGGAATATTGATTGGATTCAGATAAAGTCATTGAACCGGCTTATTTGTCATAATAGAACATTCTAGACCATTCGTGATGTCACAGTATGATGTCATAATCAAACATTCTAGAACATTTGTGATGTCACAGTATGATGTCATAATAGTACATTCTAGAACATTTGTGATGTCACAGTATGATGTCATAATAGAACATTATAGAACATTCGTGATGTCACAGTATGATGTCATAATCAAACATTCTAGAACATTTGTGATGTCACAGTATGATGTCATAATAGAACATTCGTGATGTCATTCTAGAACATTTGTGATGTCACAGTATGATGTCATAATAGAACATTCTAGAACATTTGTGATGTCACAGTATGATGTCATAATAGAACATTCTAGAACATTCGTGATGTCACAGTATGATGTCATAATCAAACATTCTAGAACATTTGTGTACTGTATCTATTCAACAATTCTCTCAGAAGAGGTCAGTGTGCATCGTGAAACACTGCTGAGCAGTACTGAACACAGACTAAACAACATAGATTGTATTTTCCCAAGCATTTCAATTTTTTTCTCGTGGTGTGGAAGAAACTCCGCAGCAATGGCTTCTTCTTCACGCAAAGAGTCCGTGTCCTCCGCGCCCACCGCCCCCACGACCTCCTCGGGAGGAACCCTGGACTTCCCCGTCAAGCAGATCCAGATCGAGGGGCTGGTGGTCCTAAAGATCATCAAGCATTACCAGGAGGAGGGCCAGGGCATCGAGGTGGTTCAGGGGGTTCTGCTGGGTCTGGTGGTGGAGGACCGGCTGGAAATCACCAACTGCTTCCCCTTCCCCCAGCACACAGAGGAGGACACAGAGGAGGACGAAGTCCAGTACCAGATGGAGATGATGCGCGCCCTGCGTCACGTCAACATCGACCACCTGCACGTCGGCTGGTACCAGTCCACTTACTACGGCTCCTTCGTTAGCCGCACGCTGCTCGACTCCCAGTTCAGCTACCAGCACGCCATCAAGGAGTCCGTCGTGCTCATCTACGACCCCATCAAGACGTCACAGGGCTCCCTGTCCCTCAAGGCCTACAGGCTCACCCCCAAACTCATGGAGATCTGCAAGGAGAAGGACTTCACTCCAGAAGGTCTAAAGAAGGCCAACATCGGCTTCGAGCACATGTTCGAGGAGGTTCCCATCGTGATCAAGAACTCCCACCTCATCAACGTGCTGATGTGGGAGCTGGAGGACAAGTCCACCGTGGCCGACAAGCACGAGCTGCTCAAGCTCTCCTGCAGTAACCACCTGGAGAAGAGCCTTCAGCTGCTGATGGACCGAGTGGACGACATGAATCAAGACATCGTGAAGTACAACACGTACAGCCGTAACGTGAGCAAGCAGCAGCAGCAGAAACACCAGTACACCCAGAGGCGTCAGCAGGAGAACACCCAGAGGCAGAGCAGAGGGGAGCCCCCCCTCCCTGAGGAGGATATCACCAAGTTGTTCAAGCCCCCGCAGCCCCCCCCTCGCATGGAGACACTGCTGATCGCAGGTCAAATCAACAACTACTGCCAGAACGTGAAGGAGTTCACCTCCCAGAACCTGGGGAAGCTGTTCATGGCTGAGGCTCTGCAAGGCCACAACAGCTAGAGGACGAAGAGGAGGAAGAGGAGGAGGAGGAGATGCATGAACCTCCTGACTGGAGGATTATTATACTGGATTTGTACCTAGACTTAATAATAAAAAACATCACCAAGCAAATATATTTTCTAAGCCAACAGTTATTCTGAAGCTGATATGCTGCTTCCTTCATAACGCCACTGGAAAAATAATCATTTGAATATTATGTAATTCTAATAAGATGTGTGCATCTCCTACGTTCAAAAATAAATAAATAAATAAAAATAAACATTGTTGAGTTTATGTGTTAATATGATTGCATGTAACTGCTTAACTGTTCCACAAGAGTTCAAGTTCAAGTTTCTTTATTAGTTGTCATACAGAAGTACTGTAGAATACTTTTATACAAAATGCTTCTTTCTATTACGCTCCAGAGACTGTGCTAGACAAAAATAGATAAGTATAAAATAAAATAAGTATAGCAAGTAAAAATAGAAGTCACGTACGTGGACACAAGTGTTCAGTATGTACATATGTACAATGTTCAATGCAGAGTAGAAGTAACTGAGTTACCATACAATATACTAATATACAATATACTATATAGTGCATAGAGGGCGCTATAGGCGTAAGGAGACGCAGCTGTTGTGGTTGACGTCAGGTAAAAGGGTATAAAAGGGATTGTTCCCTCCCCCTCTGTCTCTTCCTCCGTCGCCTCTCACAGAGAGAAGAAAATCTGAGAGTGCTGGTCCGGCTTCCTGCTTTATTCTGCATAATGATATGTGAAATAATAAACCACGCCAAAGGCTAAAGAGAAGGACCTTGACCTTGTCGACCAAGTTATTGTTGCTCCCCAGGTGACTGTCAACAGGTTATGGGCCCAGATCACGGAAGAGCAAAATAATAAGGATAGCTAGTTTAGCTGAAAGTATAGAGCTAGGTTAGCAGCGGGAGCACCGCGTGGCTAAGTGCTGCATGCACGGAGTGGGGCTGAAGACAACCATCTTGGCGGCCCCCACGGGAGAAGTAACGGCGGACACGCAAGCCCAGGATACCAAGCTAAATGCTGACGCATACTGCGAGTTAGCACCACTCCTAGACGACACGAGCTTGGGGCTGATATTCTGTGACACAAAGGACAAAGGCCGAGAGAGCCTAAAAGTGTTGAGAGAACACTACATCGGCAGGGGTAGACCCCGGATCGTATCCCTCTATATAACATTGACTGCGCTGAAGAAAGCGAACACAGAGACTGTGACTGAATACATCATCAGGGCTGAACAAATCATCACAGCGCTTAAGAGTGCAGGAGAAGCACTGAGCGATGGTTATGAGAGGACTACCGGAGATGTATAAACCATTCACACTGTTGGTGACACACAGTTCAGCGGACATGTCGCTGGAGGAGTTCAAGGCCAAGCTGCGGAACTTCGAGGCCTCAGAAGACACACACCCAGTCACCGAAAGGGTGATGAAGGCCAGAGCAGCGCCAAGGATAAAGACCGGACCCCAGACGGAGATGGCGTGTTGGCGATGTGGAGAAAAGGGTCACCGAAAAGACAAATGCACAAAAACAGTCTGGTGCAGTTTCTGTGGAACTTCGGGACACACGGACAAAGTGTGTAGAAAGAAGCGCGACCAGAGCGCTCAGTACGCGCACGTGCAAGATAGCGGCTGTGGACAAGATGGCGGCAACGGTGGACATGAGGCGACTAACATTACAATAATTGAAAAGTAACTGTCCGTTTAAACTAGTCTCATCACACCCTTGACCCTTTTCCAGGGGGAGCCCAGCTATCACAGCTATCAATAGGCCAACTATATGCCAGATAGGATTACACTGTTGTGAGAATGTAGGTCACAATGAGACAAATGGGCTTTTCCGACGAGTAATTCTCCTCTGACTCCTTCAACTGTCAATCATGAATAATGTTCTTCATGTAATGGATGACATATTGGCATCATATGTTGCATTCCAGCCTAGGGGCGGGTGAAACAAGTGATTTTATCAGTATAAATGGAATAGAATAGGCTGCTTGCATGTTCACATCATTTTGACAAGCCATGGTGCGTTTTCTCCCTGCCTACGGTGGAAATGAGGGGTATTTTCCTTTCCCATTTACCAGTAATTGTGTCCTTGATGCTGCATGTGGGGTTAATGTGAAAATTGTGTTTCACCAAAGGATTTAATGTTTTGTTAACGTTCCAATTTTTTATAGGAGGAATTATGAATAGGGGGCATGCCACACAGGCTGCAGTAGAGGCCCTTTCACAGAATGCTTAGAATGGGTTAATAAAACATTGCCCCTAGCTTCATCTGTGGTTCACACAGGCTCTTTACCTTGAATGACTAGATATTAGTTTTATAGATATTTTTTTTATCAACTTTTTCTCCCATTTTTCTATTTTTCTCCCATCCCAATTTCGTCTCGTCCAATTCTACCCTCCCCTGTTTCGAACGCTGTTAGGCCATGCCTCCCACAAGCCGGCTGCAATGTGGACTAAGCCTTACATCACGTGTCCCCTCCGGTACTCGAGGAAGCAGCAGTCGCATCTTTTCACCTGCACAGCGCGATCTCTCAGCGTCGTGGGTCTGCATTTGGAGGGCACGCCGCCCCCCTCGCTTCCTGATTCTGCTGCGCAGGCGCACCAACCGACCTGTAGGAGTCGCTGTCCACAATGTCCGATCCCCACCCATCAGCTTCCCACCCCCTAATACTGCCAATTGTATTAGTATGAACGACCAGCCAAGCTGATAGCAATGCGGAGAGCTGGGCTCGAACCCAGCGTCTCCTGCATTGGTGGTGAGCGCCTTGCCCACTGCACCACCTAGCCGCCCAGTTTTATAGATTTATTATAGTTATATTAGATTTTTGTCTTTGATAAGGTAGGGGATTTTTTATAAGCGCCAGCCATTATCCCCATCCCGGTAGTCAATGGGCCACGCTTTAAAAGACAGGCATTTTCACTGTGAGTCACAATGTTTGCAGAGCTGGGGCGTAAAAAGTACCCAGAAATTATACTTAAGTGAAAGTATGGGTACCGTCTCAAAATCGTACTCAAGTAAAAGTCTGAGTATCTGGCTAAAAATACACTTGAGTAAAAGTTAAAAAGTTTCTACTTTTAAATGTACTTAAGTATTAAAAAGTAAAAGGAAAAAAATTTGTTTTATTCATTATAATGAAATGTTCCGTTTCGTCCTCTTCATCACTTGTACTATCGTTTGTGGCCATCTTCTGTAGCTGGTCACTCTCACTGTCTATTCTTCTGATAGTAGGTGTTTAATCAAAGATCCCCGCTTGGGTATGGGTATGGCCAGGGTTCATTTTCCATTGATGGGGATTTGATTGGCTGTTTTTAAATAAAGTGCGCCCGCAGGATCAATAACGTTAATGTTAGTTCGGCCAGAGAAACAAATATACTAATAGAAATTGTTGGACCTGCAAGATTTGTACTTTGTAGGTCTGCATTTTAAATGTAAGGAGTAAAAAGTAAGTTTTTTTCTCTGAAATGTGAGTAAAAGTACAAGTATACAAACCTAATAATACTTGAGTAAAGTACAAATCCCCCAAAACAGTACTTAAGTATTGTAACTATGGAGACAATACTATGGCTCATTTGACAGTCACTGTCTCTCGTCCAACATGTAAAAAAGAGTAAATTTGTTCATGTCGTTTGCGTGTTATCCCGTGGTGAATATTGTATAGTTTCAGAGTGATCCGGGCTAATTCCTGGAAGCTGAGTTATGGACCGCTATGTGCATTTTGCCAAAGTCTTTGCATTGCTCGCCTGGACACGATATTATTTCCAAATCAATAGGTATTATGTTTCATCATGAAAGCATCAAAGGGGAGGGGGTCGTTTTGTGATGCTCTGATCGTCAGCAACGGCATACGTTTTGAATACTACATACGTTGATCGTTGCGATCGATGTGAAATCATTGTAGGATCAAAGTAGGATTGATGTCATATAGTCCTTACCTTTGCTAGGAGTTATTCCAAAATGAATATTCCAATTGTCTGATCCCGATTTCCAGTATTGATGTCCATCGGGTCCCTGACATGAAATGGCACAAAATATGCATCAAGTGTGCTGGACGCGTTCCAAGTTGCTCGAATGAAGCGTTTCACTTGCACAGGTCTAAATTCTCCGCCTGGACCATATAAAATGTAACACACAGTGTGAAATAAGGTTTCAAAGGGTAGGCGATACTGCCACCTAGCAGGATTCGGCCGGCATTGCACTTTCGAGGTCTCAGAATGAGTTCCAATGATAACACGAGGTCCGTGAGAGTGTATAGAATATTAAAATCGAAAAAAAGAAAAAACGATGAAAACTCGAGAAATCTCTGGTATGGCGCTCAACCGCTGGCGAGATAACCCGAGAAATGTCTCTGGTTATCTCGCCAGCGGTTGAGCACCAGAACCCCAAAAAAGAGACATTTCTGGTTTTCATCGTTTTTTCTTTTTTAATATTCTATACACTCTCATGGACCTATTTTTGAATACCTACGTATGTAGTATTCAAAACGAATGCCGTTGCTGGCGATCAGAGCATCAAGAACCCCCCCCCCCCTTTGATGCATTCACGATGAAACATAATACCTATTACCTTTGATTTGGAAACAGTAGCGTGTCCATGCAAGAAACGCAAACGACTTTAGCTAAATTCACATAGCACGCCATAACTCAGCTTTCAGGAATTAGCCCGGATCACTCTGAAACTATACAATATTCACCACGAGATTACACGCGAACGTATACATGAAAAAATTCCTTTTTTGCATGTTGGACGAGAGATAGTGACTGTCAAATTAGCCATAGTATTGTCTCCATAGCTATAATATAGAATATAGCTCTGCAAACATCGTGACGCACAGAGAAAATGCCTATCTTTGAGCGTGGCCCAGTGAGAACGGGATAAGGATAATAGCTGGCAGTGAATGAGTTAAAATAGGCTAGTTAACAAAACATATAGTCCCTCTGTAAAATGTAAAAAAAATATTTGCCTTTCACCCCAACTGCAGTATAAAAGACAATATTACTGGTGAACAGGAAAGGAAAACAACTTTCACCTTCTCCACAGCTGGAAGAAAGAAGAAAACATAGCTTTGTGCGGAAGGATATAGAATGATATTCTGACATTTACACTCTGGACAAAGGGATGGAAACAGCTGGAATAGAGAGGAAGAGGACATGACTAATGTTTGTTTTTCAGTCGAGGTGCTTTTAGTCAAGCTGAAAGAGAAACAGTACATTCATTAGTCCCTTTCTCTCATTGCACTACTCGCCTTCTGCTTTATTGGTAGCCATCAGGACATGCTTTTGGAGCTAATTCTCTCTCTCTCAAGATGCTTTCATCTCCAGGTGCAGACTGAGTGGTTCATTAATTCTCTGTTGTGGAATGAGACAGCGAGGTTGTTGGACTCTAATCAGCCTCAGTGTTGTCAGTCTGTCTGTCTGTCTGTCTGTCTGTCTGTCTCTTCTCTCTCTGAGCCTTAATGGCTGAGTTGCATCGGTGACTGACAATGGACCCTCATTAAGTGTTCTAAGACAGTGTTTTCTGTGTGTGTGTGTGTGTGTGTGTGTGTGTGTGTGTGTGTGTACAAGTGCATGATTGTGCATAATATGTCTATTATGTCTCTGTATCTCTGTTTGTGTCACTGTGCCTCCCCCCTCTCATAATCATGTCGATTATGTATTTAATGTATGTCTGACCAAGAGCTCTTTCTCACTTTCTGGTCAGACGGTTAGCATGTCTGATTGTAAACTGAGCTCTGTGGAAACAGATTAATAAACTATGTTCTATATTTTTATATATACAAATTGACTGAGGGAAGCAACGGTTATAATAGGAGGATCAAGAAAAAAAAAAAGGCAGAGTTTGAGATACGTCACTATGCTGAATTACTACAGTATTTCTGTGGTAAATCTATAACGGGTATGAAAGAAAATCCACAGGAATACTATGTAAATCGTACAGTATTTCTGTGGTAAATCTATAGTGGGTATGAAAAAAAACCACAGGAGGACTATATTGTTTGTACAGTTCATTTTTATATGTGGTGAGCTAAACTTTATTTCTACAGCTTTCAATGGCCAGGAGCGGTTGTGCCATCATCATTAGAACTTTAACCTTTTTTTTTTTTTATCCACTTTTTCTCCCATTTTCTATATTTTTCTCCCATCCCAATTTCGTATCATCCAATTCAACCCTCCCCTGTCACGAACGCTGTTTCTTGCCTCCCACAAGCCGGCTGCAATGTGGACTAAGTCATACATAGCACAAGTCCCCTCCGGTACTTGAGGTAACAGCAGTCGCATCTTTTCACCTGCGCAGCTCGATCTCTGTGGCGAGGAGTAACGCGTCGGAGGCTCACGCTGCCCCCGACACTTCCTGATTCTACTGCGCAGGCGCACCAACCGACCTGTAGGAGTCGCTGTCCACAACGCCCGATCCCCACCCATCAGTTTCCCACCCCCTAATACGGCCAATGTGTATTAGTATGAACGACCAGCTAAACTGAAAGCAATGTGGAGCGCTGGGCTCGAACAGGCGAGCCCAGCGTCTCCGCATTCGTGGCGAGCGCCTTGCCCACTACGCCACGTAGCCGCCCTAGAACTTTAACTTCTAAAGATTCCAATCAAACCCGGCGTGATCGTACACCTGAAGGGGTTAATTTTCCAGATTTTCCATGGTCCACTTATCTCCATGTGTTCTCATGTTGGCTGGGCCCTCTGACGCACTTGGATCTGTACTTCCAGAACCCTATCTTTGTGGCGGCCAGCCCGCCTGAGGCGCTAGTACCACATCCTCAACCCTCTTTTGGCTGAAGCGGTGGACATAGGTGTAGTCTTGCCTGTACAACGGTGCTTACCCAACCTCTGAATAATAGGTTACGCGGGCGCTCTACCCATAGACCTTTTCCAACTCGTTTTCAACAAACAGTTACGGTTATAACCACCTATTGAGGAGTTGCCAGCCCCCTGAAAATTATTTTATTTGTATCCGATTGGATTTGTATTGCATTTCAGCAGAGAGTTTTCAATGTCACATGGTTTAGATGCCGTTTTAAAAAGGTGTTTTTACTGTACAACACTGTATCGTCTTAACACCAGGATTTCATATGTCTGTCGTACCCTTAGGCTTCTTCACCATGGGTTCTCATTAGTAAATACAACAATAATAGTCCACCAGTAAATGGTTTCTCTTTCCCATACTAATTTGTTCCAGAGGAACCACATTTTCTGCTGTGGTAGCAAACTAACTGACACATGATCTCTGGTGGCAAAACAGATGAGTCGGCTGCGGGACCAGTACGTACGAATTTAAATTAATATTGGCGTTAAGGGAATAATACTGTGCCAGTCCCGACAAGCCCTGTACTAGAGGAAAACAACTGCAGGCTAATGGCTGTGTGTTCATTCTTCTCTCTCCCCCACTACACTGTTGTTGTGATGTGACTTGTTTGTTTTTGTTTTGTTGTTTCTCTCTATTAGATTTTTGGGAAAACGTGAGAGCAATGGTCAGCTCAGCTGCCCACCTGTCCACTCTCTGTCCCCCCTTGTCAAATGCTCAATGCTCACTGTGGCTTTGTGTAAGAACATAACATATAACTTAACCATAAACATAACTCCTAAAAGTGTCCCGGGGAGTGATGGTCTCTCATTAGAGGTGTAGCAATTCTGGATGCAATTTTTTAAAAGAGAATTCAACAATCCACTTGAACCGTGACCTGAAAATCAGAAGTCGAGTAAAATTGTTCTAGCTAGAACTCTTTGGGTTTCACTTATGTGTTTCCATTAGGAATTAGAGAAGGATAGGCAAGCAGCAAAGTATGAGACCAAGCTGGAGCAGAGGCAATCCAGAGCAGGCTGGAAACCAGAGAGAACAGCCCCGTTCTCATCTACTCCCCTGGGGCCTCCATCCCAGATGTTCTCATGAAGGAAGCCCTCCTTCACCCCAGTCACCTTCACCATGCCCTCCACATTATGCCTCCAACAATAACATCCTCTCCCAGCCAAGGAGCCAACAGGGTCTTCTCCAGGTAAGGGGGCTTTAGGGTCACATCGGGGCAACACAAACAGGTAGGGTATGTTGTGTATATTCATGTGTACTGTATGTAGAAGCATGCAGGAAAGGGGAAAACATGTCCTCCCGCTTTCTGATGCACATGCATTTTTCGTCATTGCAGCATGGGGGACGGGGGAGGGGGGATACAGGCAGGAGAAAAGATAATAATAGAAATATATAATAATAATAATAATAATAATAATAATAATAATAATAATAATAATAATAATAATAATAATAATAATAATAATAATAATAATAATAATAATAATAATAATAATAGAACATAATAGAACATAATAATAATAATACTAATAATAATAATAATAATAATAATAATAATAATAATAATAATAATAATAATAATAATAATAATAATAATAATAATAATAATAATAATAATAGAATGGCAGTATATTCTATTGATAATAGTATACATGATATACGTGGTATCCATAGTAATAGCACATTGCGCCAGAGTCCGTACAGTGTTTAGTAATTAAGAGTCAAACAGTCCTAACAGTTCTCAAGTTCTCCAGCCATTAGTTATTGGCAGCAGTCTTTAATTTATACATACTTGGTAGTAAAAAGTAACATTTTGAACCCACAATATTTTTTTAAAGATATATTAAGATTGTATTGGGGCCCAATGTTATACTCCCAATGATATACTGTATTCTTAGCATAATGTTTCCACTCCCCTTAAAACTTAAATATTGGAGGGTCATGAATTCATGACCCAGTAATTAAGTGGTTCCAATGATCCCTAAACACTGTAAAAGGAAAAAGCTCCAGTAGCCAAACAAAGATCCTGTTACATGTCCAGACTTGTTTAGATGGGGACAGGGTCGGAGGACAGAATACACATAGGACTCTTGGCCAGTGCCAAGATTTCTGCAATTGTTTCCGTAATAAAAGAAGGGATGGTATTCGTGACTCGTCACAGAGTTAGGTTGTGGTTTTGAAGCTACAGCAATGGCCACAAATACATTTAATAAATCAGAGCAGAGACAAACAGACAGACAAACAAGATAGGACAGGACAAAACAAGATATGATAAGACCGTAGGGCTGAGCCCAAACGTTCGGACCTTCGTTCTTTAAGTTGGCGTTCGAATTCTAAATCAACAATCAAATTTCAAATTTTTAACTGGATCTGCGCCAAAAACTAGTTAACTCGTTATTGCCCGCCATGTGTTCGCGCCAGAAATGAGTTAACTAGTTTTTGGGATTGTTATTTAGTTTATTCGCTATATCTATTCATAATTCATAGCTGCAGCCTCTGGTATACCCTTCAGACCCTGTCTGAGCTGGCAGACGGTCAACACCGCCCTCTACTGCCATGCGGAGCTATTGCATGCCATTTGAAATGGGCTGGTGTGTTTTAGGAGCCGATCTGAGCCGGGCGGGCATGGTTTAAATACTCCGGCGAGCCAGGGGCTTACAACGACCAATGTGAATATTAACCCCGCCCGCCCGTCCGTGTGTAACACTTCGTAATGTCGGGGACATGATCGCTGTGGATAACTGGAATGGCGATCAGATAATTGGATAATTTTTTTTGCATTACATCAGTGACAAGGTATGAACACTATATATGAAACCTTGCGTTGATCTGATATTTATTTCTACCGCGATCAAAGCTATATGTGTGTAGGTCTATGTGCTTATTACCGTTGACTGCGGTGTGGGGGGGGGGGGGGGGGGGGGGATTACAGTAAAATGCCTTTTTCTCGTCTTTTTCCTGGAATTACTCAAAAGCACCCAAACCATACTATATTCAAAACGGTATCAAACGGAAATGTATGGATGAAAAAAGAATCTGTTTTGGGCATGTTGACTGGAAGCAACTCACTGACAGTCGACGGCGTTATTAGACCCATAGATATAATATAATATATATTTTAAGCACTCACAAATGTCGCAGTCTAAAACTACAGTATATCCATTGAATAAAGACCTGGCGATGAAGGGGGATCAGCGCCCCCTGCTGCTGGCGGTCAATGTGTTAATAAACGTATTTAATAAAAAATAAATAAAAAAAATTGTCTATTCATTCTGTTTAAACCAATGGGGTTTTTCTTCAGAGTTGCAGATAAAGAGGGATGTCCGATATTATCTGCCTACCGATATTATCGGCCGATATTGGCATTAAAATGTAATATCGGAAATGATCGGTTTTCAAAAAAATATTAAAAAAAACATTTCTTTTTTTTTAAACATTTATTTTACCTTTATTTACCCAGGCAAGCAAGTAAGAACAAATTCTTATTTTATTTATTGTGAAAAGTATGCATAATGTTGTGTTTTTTGGGGGGGAAACCCCGCATATATCGGTATCGGTATCGGTGTCGGAAATGAAGAGTTGGACAATATCGGTATATCGGATATCGGTAAAAAAAAAAGCCAATATCGAACATCCCTATTATAGTATATGACTCGTCATAATTTTTTTATCATAAATGATGTAGCCTATCTGCATCTGCTTGGCACTCTGAGCTCCATCAAGACATCACCATCACTTTCGTACCAACCGTGCCCTTATTGGATTATTTATGTTGACGAAACTGATGTCAGAAAGTTGATTTAATTAAAAAATATACTAATTTAATCAGATTAATCACTTTATTCAAATTGAGGATTTAGTTCGAGGATATAATCTTTCTTTTTTTGGATTTCTTTATTTTTTTTCTTTTTTTATTAAAAACGAAGGTTCGAACGTCGGTTCGAAAAACCCTGATGAAGTTCGAAGCCCAAAAACAGGCTTCGGGGACAGCTCTAAGATAGGACAAGATATGATAAGATAGGACAGAACAAAACAAGATTATGATAAGATAAGACAGAACAAAACAAGATATGATAAGATAGGACAGAACAAGACAAGATTTGACAAGATGGGATAGGACAAAAACAGATAGGACAAAGCAAATGGAGATAGAACAGGACAAAACAAGATATGACAAGATAGGACAAAGAAAAACAAGATATGGCAAAACAAGATATGATAAGATAAGACAGGACAAAACAAAATAGGACAAGATAGGACAAAACAAAACAAGATATGATAAGATAAGACAGGACAAAACAAAATAGGACAAGATAGGACAAAACAAAACAAGATATGACAAGACACAAGATAGGACAGGACAAAACAAGATATGACAAGATAGAACAAGACACAAGATAGGACAGGACAAAACAAGATATGATAAGATAAAACAATACCAAATAAGATATGATAAGACAGGAAGCTCCTCCTGTTCCCTTGTTCTCCATTCAGTGTTCCTCGAGGGGTCTGAGTCGAGGACACACAGGTGTCATATCCTGTGAGTAATTGGGATATATAACACATAGTTAAAATTAGTCTGGAATTCCCATGGATTTGGGTCAGTCCACCGGCGCAATTTGTGCATGTGTCAGTGTCATACCCCAACCTCCCATGGAGTGACTTGATCTCTTAGCCCCTTGGCATTTGTTTGTCCGAGGCAAGCGACAGTTGTGATCGGAGGATCAAGAAAAGAGGGCAGGGTTTGAGATAGGTCCATTTCAGCTCCTTTTTTTCCCTTTCAGCTCCTTTTTTTCCCTGACTTTTTTGGAGGGGGATTCCCATTGGTCGCTGGAGTGACTGCTGCCATGGCCAGCAGGTGGAGATGTAGTCCAGAGCCTGACGAGAGAGGTCCGCTTCCCTGCAATTCCTAGTCATGGACACCAGATGGTACTCAAGAGCTCCGGTGGTAACATTAGTCTATCTCTGTCATGGTTTATCATGGAGAGAGTTAAACCCTTTTCACAGATGCAGTCCATCCCTGGAATGTCCTAATCGTCACATGACTCGACAACACCCCTTATGATGTCATACAGGTTTGACAGACTGTTGTGACTAATCTAAAAACGTCTCAAAGTGATCTCTTGTGTCACTCTTGTGTCAAAGTGCTTGACCTGACTCCTAGAAACAAAATTACAAACATCTCAAAACAAACTGGTCAGACTACTGCTTGACCTTACTCCTAGAACCCACCTCACCCCTGCCCACTTTGACAACCTAGGATGGCTTAGAGTAGACGACAGAGTACAGCAACTTGCAATGGGCCTGGTCTACAAGATACACTACACGACCAAGGTACCCATGTACATGTCAAAATACTTCCCAAAGGTCAGTGAATACCACGATCACAACACCAGAGGGAGCTCCACAAATCATGTTAAACCCAGATTCGGCTCAAATAAGGGACTAAACACGTTTCGCAATTATGCCACATCAATGTGGAACGCCCTACCCAAAGCTGTAAAGGAATGTGGATCACTACCCACTTTCAAAACCTCTCTCAAGGGACACCTACGGGAGACTGCAATTCAACACTGGCCCCTGTAAATATCCTAACCCAACCCCCTCCAATGTACAGTCATTTACCTAGTATGGTTTTGTCAATAGTCCAATGTACAATTTTGTTTGTTTGTACAGTGTCTCCCCCCCCCCCCTCAATGTACAGTTTTGCTTGTTTATACAGTGTGCCCCCCCCCCCCCCCCCAACCACCTCCAATGTAAATTACCCAGTATGGTTGTCAATATCCCAACGTACCCAACCCCCCCCACCCAACCTCCTCCAATGTACAGTTTCTACGTCAAATGTATATACTCCCTTTTCTTGACTCCTTCTGTATCACAAACAGTACTGTATTTGCAAATCTGGTATGTCATAAATGTATAGATGTAGCAGTACTGACTATCTGTATGTCATGTATGTCATATATGTCCTGATGAATTGAAAATGGGGGACCCTGATGTAAACAAGACGAAAGTCTTTCTCTGGTCTGCATCCCCTTAACAATTGTGTGTATTGAGCTGTACTGTATTGTACCCATTCTGCAATCTGTTAATAAAGTTTTCAATCAATCAATCAATCAATCAAGAACCCACCTCACCCCTGCACACTTTGCCAACCTAGGATGGCTTAGAGTAGACGACAGAGTACAGCAACTTGCAATGGGCCTGGTCTACAAGATACACTACACGACCAAGGTACCCATACATGTCAAAATACTTCCCAAAGGTCAGTGAATACCACGATCACAACACCAGAGGGAGCTCCACAAATCATGTAAAACCCAGATTCGGCTCAAACAAGGGACTAAACACATTTCGCAATTATGCCACAACAATGTGGAACGCCCTACCCAAAGCTGTAAAGGAATGTGAATCACTACCCACCTTCAAAAACACTCTCAAAGAACACCTACGGGAGACTGCAATTCAAAACTGGCCCCTACAAATGTCCTAACCCAGTTGTACAATAAAGACCAAGCATGGCTTTGTCAGTATTCCAATGTACAGCCCCACCCAACCCCACCCCACCTACCCAACCTCCTCCAATGTACAGTTTCTATGTCAAATGTATGTCAGTATTCCAATGTACAGTGTGTCCCCCCCCTACCCAACCCCCCCCCCCCCCCCCCACCTCCAATGTACAGCCCCACCCCACCTACCCAACCTCCCCCAATGCACAGTTTCTATGTCAAATGTATATACACTCTTTTTCTGGATTTTTTTAGTATCACAAACAGTACTGTATTTGAAAATCTGGTATGTCATAAATGTATAGATGTAGCAGTACTGTCTATCTGTATGTTGTGTGTGTCATATGATGAATTGAAAATGGAGGACCCTGATGGAAACAAGACGAAAGTCTTTCTCAGGTCTGCATCCTCTTAACAATTGTATGTATTGAGCTGTACTGTACTGTACCCATTCTGCAATCTGTTAATAAACTTTTCAATCAATCAATCTCAAGTTGATACCGAATCTTCTCAGTTGTAACATTGTGTACTAGTGTGTGCCTTTGATGTGTGATGATGGCCGACAAGTAGGTGCAGCCATTTTTGGGCTGATTGTTCTGGCATCAACAAACAAACAAACAGGTTCAGATTTAAAAGGGCATTTATCCAAGATAATTTAATTTTAGACATTGAGCAGAAACGGTGACTGCCTGTTCCAAACCAATCCACAACAATCTTTATTGCCACCATGGGCATTTTGACAGAGAGATAAAGATCCAGTGATAAATAGGAGTAATTTGGTCTAATGATAGATAAACATGGTTGTGCCCATGTGTCCCGCAGGTATAGGCCTACCTGGCTATGATGAGCTGCTAGAGCTCAGAACGGCTCCATCCCTTTATGATGTGGGTGAGTGTTGTTATTCAGGATTAGGGTCCAGTATCGTGTAACACATTTCATTGTCTTGTGTTTCCCAAGAGTCTGTAGAGAAAATAAATCCAAAAACAGTACCGGGCCAGCGTTCATCAAAAGCATGTGCACAGTTATGGTAAGGTCAACTCGTTTCTGTTATAAGCCCAGGGACTAGAATGGATCTTTGTGTTAAAATGCTGGTTGGGAGACTGGGGAGCTAGTGTATTTTTACGTACAGCAGGGATTAGGGGGCTAAAACCAGTAGGTAAAACAAATAAAGGTTGGGCTTTCGACTGCCCAGCCAGGAGACCAAATTAACTGATCCAGTATGCCAGGTTGGAGCCCTGCCTGGCCTGCTGGCTGGGAAAGAACAGGACGCCACAATTACACAGCCTGGGTTTTGTTTGTTTCCAAAGGGATGGTTGAATTGTAATTGTGGAAAAGAATGATCCAAAACACAAAGCAGGGGTCCAAAATAGACTACATCGGTGTTTGCATTTTTAGACAACTTAAAGGGATAGTTCAGATTTTTATTTTAACCCCTACTATAGCCCTATTTACTACTTGAAGTTGTTGAATGGTAGATTCCTTTATCAACACAATCCATGCCATTCCTCATATGCGGCTAATTAGACACAAACCAAAGCAAAGTCAATTGATTGATTGAAAACTTTATTAACAGATTGCAGAATGGGTACAATACAGTACAGCTCAATACAAACAACTGCTAAGAGGATGAAGACCAGAAAAAAACGTTTGTCTTGTTTACATAAAGGTCCTCCATTTTCAATTCATCAAGACATTTATGACATACAAGACATACAAATATACGGTACTGTGTAAGAAAGAGAGAACATCAATAAAAAAAAAATAGAAGTCCGAAGGGGAAGAAACTGTACATTAAGAGGGGGTTGGGGAGTGGGGGGACGGGATTTTGACATTTACCGCGGCCAGTTTTGAATTGCAGCCAGCCGTAGGTGCTCTTTGAGAGCGGTTTTGAAGGAAGGTAGGGATTCATATTCCTTTACGGCTGTGGGTAGGGCGTTCCACATTATTGTGGCATAATTGCAAAACGTGTTTAGTCCCTTGTTTGAGCCGAATCTGGGTTGAACATGATTTGTGGAACTCCCTCTGGTGTTGTGGTCGTGGACTTCACTGACCTTTAGGAGGTATTTCGACTGGTACATGGGTATCTTTGTGGTGTAGTGTATCTTGTAGACCAGGCCCATTGCAAGTTGCTGTACTCTGTTGTCTACTCTAAGCCATCCTAGATTGTCAAAATGGGCAGGGGTAAGGTGGGTTTTATGAGTAATGCCAAGCAGTACAAAACCAGTTTGTTTTGTGATGTGTGGTGCTTTGGTACCATGAGGTGCAAGCATAGTCGTAGAAACCTTGAATGAGTGCCCCTGTTAGAGTCTTCAATGTATTCTTATTTACCAGAGAGGAGATCCTGTACAAAAATCTTGTTTGTTGGTTGACTTTTTTGATTACATTGGTTGGAACCCAGGTAGGTAATTTCATCTTTCCTTGTGACAATATTGTCACCCACTGTAACAGAGAAGCCATTGGCCTTGCTGAGTTTGCTATTTGATCCAAAGAGAATAGATTCCATTTTACCCAGGTGTAATGATAGTTTGTTATCAGTGAAGTCCAGAGCTGAGGGCTTTTTCAACCTGCAACTTGTCCCTGTCAGAGACCAGCAGTGTACCGTTCACCTCCACCATTTGATTGCATCCAGCTCACTGATGAACTATCAAAACCAATTGCTTTTAGCTTATCAATCAGATTGGAGTGATGATTGAACCAATCATGTTAAACCCAGATTCACACCTGTTCTCCAGTCTTTTGTTAAATGTGAACAAGTGACCCATCGCCACCCCTGCGTGTCATCAGCCTTTCATCCGCCTGGCTTTTCATTGTGACTGAGAGCAATGCCACATAAAAGGATTTTATTTGAGATATGATTATTAGTTCACCTGATAGCTGTATGTGTATCCCACGTGTTTCAGTTCTCTCTCTAAATAGAAATGCTTGTCCAGTCTTTAATTGTGGTTTAGTTTGATGTTCATGCCTCCAACGTGGATCAGAGGGGAAGGATGTTGCACCTGGTGGTGTGACTAAAGGCCCGGCCATGCTTTACGCTTAGGATGGAGTAGCCTCCAGCTGCAACCGCGGAGCGAGCCCCTCACTAGACGCTGTGACAGGCGCGCGCTGATTGGCGGAGAGTACGGAAGTTAGCGCTAACGTCACTCCACATTGGGCCTAGCCCCTCCCCCTTGACCAAGCTCGGTTGAGACGTGCGGTTGGAGAGAGGGTCGCGGCCAGGAATTGATTGAAAACTTTATTAACAGATTGCAGAATGGGTACAATACAGTAAAATACTTCCCCAACCCTAAGCCTAACCTCTATGGTTGAGGGCCTATGTTGCTTTGTTAGAGGAAGGATTACCAGCCCTGACTGTCACTCTAACCTTAACCTCTCTTAGATGAGGGCCTAAACCTAACCAGTGTTGCGTTGCGGATATCAAAACTGGTTGCACGCACGCTAATGACGCTATGTGCATGCACGCTCCCGTTACCTAACCCTCAAAAGAAACTTCACAGCGCCTAGTGAGGGGCTCGCTCCGCGGTTGCAGCTGGAGGCTATTGGAGTGTCCAGAAACCGGAACACACACATGCACACTCGTCTCACACACCATGAAAGAAACAGAGAGATAGGGAGAGAAAGAAAGATAGAATGGCCTGCTATAAATGTTTATTTTTCCTATGTAATGTTTAGTTATTCGTCCTATGAGTCATAGACACCACCTGTCGAATTCAGAACACTTGCCAACTATGTTACCACACCAGGAATGTTGAGACCGCATAGACGGTTTCAAAGTGACAACATGACATTCTAAAAGAAAGTGTATTTCCTGTTGCGATGTTAGCTCATGTGGGGAATACGTTTGGGTTAAAACTGCAACAGAATTCCGATGAACCCGTATGTAGTTTGTGTAGTGCTGGTTTCTACTTTCCCTGTTGTCAAATGTCCGGGGGAGATTTTGTATCAAATGGACATTCATCATTCCTCATAGCCAGAAATTAGACGTTTTTGCCCTGCCTTCAAAACTGTTAACGCCACTGTATAATAACAGACGATGGAGTGACTGAGATGGCCGACAGAGATTTTCTAAAAGATGTGCGTGAATTATCTGGTTTCAATCATGGCTATAATGTAAAAATGAAGCTTATTTGGAAGTAAACAGTCAAAAACAAACGTTTTATGTATCCACAAAGTCGATGTCATAAGTTCACTGCCAATAAATCAGCAGCACCATGTTGGAGCTTACATCGTGATGATAGGATGGATGGCCATAGGAATAGCATAATAATTCTTGATCCAGTGATAGGCTACAGCTCGCTTAGCCGGGTATAGGTTATGGTAGAGTACAAATGAAGTTGCTCTGGAAAATAAACATGACTGCATTTTGGAAATACATTTCCGCTTGACCGCTTCAGAAACAGACTTGTAGTCTACACACCACGACTTCTCATTATGATGACCATGAGAAGAGGAAGCGGAAACACTGCACACTTCAGTTTGTAATTTGTAAAGGATTATTTTTTCTTTACTCTTGGGTGGGGGTAGCCAGGCCTAAGGAGGTTACACACCCACCAAAAACAGCGTGAATAGCCTACAAGGGGAGAAACAGGTGCTGGAAAATAAATACTTATTTTAAGATAGTTTCTACAACCTTAACAAATGTGTTCACAAATTCAAGATGCATGTTGGAAAGATACATAATATCCATTAAAAACCTTGGTAAGATGACCATGCAGGCAGATATCTGTCTTTCTATAGTTTATGTTTTGATTATTCGTCATTATGCATTCGTGGCTCATATATAATAGTTATCACTGCATCTCAAGAGTGCATTAACCCCAGTGGAAATGTATAGGCTATTATTATCTTGTAGTTAAATAGTCTTGTACCTTCATATCTTTTGCACAGCTAAATGTAGCCTATAGCAGGGGTTCCCAAACTTTTCAGGCCGGGGCCCAGAAAATAAGGCGTCAGAGAGCCGCGGCCCAATGCACATCGTCTGGCATTTTTATTTTTTTTTTGTCATGCGACCGATTTTTTAAGCCAAATATCACTTCAATCCTATTAAGTTAGTTCAAGTTAGTTATTCATTTATATGTGCTATTTATGAGAGGGCTAACTTGTTGCAAAATAATAATGATAATAATAATAGCCTCATTAAAATACTATTGTAGCTTCGGTTGTTTTCAGCGTTTTATGTGCATAATCTGTTATTTAGTTTGAAATGTTCGTTGAAATAAGTAGATTTTTCGTTTTTGTTTATTTATTAAGTTAATATAAAACCATAGTCACATTTTAGAATACTATAGAATAGAATTTTAGAATACAACTAGAAACACTGTCCTGGCCTGCTTCTAAGTTCAGTGGCCTGACAAAAAAATAAAAAATAAAAAAAATAAAAATAAAAAAATAAAAAATAAAAAAAGTTTTTTTTTTATTTATTTATTTTTATTATTATTTTTTTTTAAATCATCTCGCGGCCCATCCGTGGCTGCTCGCGGCCCACCTTTGGGTCGCGACCCCGACTTTGGGAACCACTGGCCTATAGTATAGGCATGCCTACTATGACTAACATGATGAGAGTGATAGCCTGCTCCTTTAGTTCAAAGCATTATACTTGATTGATTGAAAATTGTATTAACAGATTGCAGAATGGGTACAATTTACAATACAGTACAGTTAAATAACACTTTGGCTGCCTAAGGTTAAATTCATGATATACCATAGATTGCCAGCGCTATTTGTCTATGGAGAAAGTCCCCTTCTTTGCAGGGCTATAACTTTTTAAATTCTATTGCTACATTGCCATTATTAGGGCCCATTCAAAGTCCTATATGTATTGTTCATTGTGTAGCAACGTTAAACTTTTTCATTCACATATTCATAGTAAAGTATGGTCTAATGTATAAGTATGTTTTCATCTCTTTCTGCAGCTTTCTCCAGAACGTGATCTATAGCCCCAAATGCATTATATTGATGATGAAATACAGTTTGATGGCAATCAGCGCGATATAAAAAATTCCAACTAGACGTACTTCTAGAAGTTACTACACGTCATCTGATGTTGACCGGATGGGCGAGGGGGCGTTTATAATTCCGTGGGCAGCGTTATACCAATCATCTAATGTGGGTCAAATGTTGATAATAGCAGTTAGTATCGAAGACGGTAACGTTACACGCTGAAACTCACCCCAGTCTCCGCGCGCCGTTGGGCGATCATCGTAGAGTAGAAATCTTATCATTATGGGATATATTTTTACCCGGTCCATCTCCAGCTTGTATAATGGTATATACGTCCAAATCATGTTGTTTATCGAGTTATTGCCAATCGATCACTGTGTAGCGTGACGAGCCAGAGTCCCATGACCTATAGCGAGCGCCCGGAAGTACTACGGACGTCTAGCACAACCTCTATGGCACATCCTGTTTGGCGATTGCGACGATCGGCCACCAGATGGCGCTCCTGAACCGCCAGAGAGCTCAGTGGGTCCTGCTGGTGGATCTCAGGCCAGCGGAGGGGACATATGAATCTGATCGCAGATTTTTGAAATATTGATATAAGGACGACGTAACGCGTCCTCCAGCAACTTTAGCATGGCCAGCAAAGACGTCTAAAGACTTTCTTCTTGTTTACATCAGGGTCCCCCTCCATACTCCACAACCACGTGATACTATTTTGGTAACTTTGTGAGTATGAATGAATACTATATTTAACAGATTGCAGAATGGGTAATACAGTACGGCTCAATACACACAATTGTTAAGGGGATGCAGACCAGAGAAAGACGTTTGTCTTGTTTACATCAGGGTCCCCCATTTTCTATTCATAGTGAGTATCCATGTGCGAACCAATAAAACACCGGGGTTTTCGACCTGCACAAGCAGCACAACCAATAATAACAATGTAGCAATACTGCAACAGGCAGTCTGCCAGCTAGTGTGCCATTTCATTTCACACTCCTACGCGGAGCTTGGCTCACTACGCCCCAACGTCGTTCAACTCTGCGTGGGAGTGTGTTTTGCTATTTGTGTCGCCGGATCGCAGCAGAAAAGGGTGGGACACTGAGCGGGTGACGTCTCCCAGCGATGAGTCCTCTCTCCCCCCTCAGTCGCTTTCAATTCAGCCAAATCATAGATCTGGCAACAGGAGGACACACGCGTCTTTTAATATAGGCCAATTAGCACCGATCCCCGGCGTTTTGGGGGCAGATTGGATGAGACGAGCATATTTTGAGAGCGATTGTTTTCAAAATATACATTAGTTGCCACTGGATAATCATCAGCTATCCGAAACATTCAGCAATATGGACGAAAAGACGTTCACGAAAGACATCGATCTGTGGATCGAGCAACTCAACGAATGCAAACAGCTGTCAGAGAACCAAGTGAAATCACTTTGCGAGAAGGTAGGTTGTTAGTTACATAACTTCTTAAACGTTACTTACTGCAGAATGTGTCTTCTTTCTCATCGGCGCCTTCCAGGCATTCTTAAAATGGCGTCTCTAGAAGGATACATTTCATTGCACTTGTCAAGCAACATGGGTGGTATTTCTCTCTAGGGATTCTGAAGCATGTGTCAACCAGTAACCTTGGAAATGTGAGTGTCTGTGGTGTTACATCTGTATTAACCTACCGCCGGTCGTTTCAACCAATCGGTACTGTAGGCAAGGCTATACAAGTCACATACCAGGTTTACAACCGTACTCATTCAGACTATGTCGTGTGTGACCTGTAGCATCTCATTCACCAGAGCGACACAATGGCGGCCAACGAGATTTCCTATTTTAGGAGGCTTTTGAATATTCTGAGATGGTCACAGAGAGTAAGATAATTGACAACAGGTGTTTCACCCTTGACCTCTCTTGCTCTTCTACTCTGATTACTTCTGTTCTCAGTAGTAAAGGGATATGGCACTGCATGCCATGCCATCATACTGGACCAAGCAAGCCAGTCTGACAGTTTCTTCATACATTTATCTCTGCCCATTGAGTGAAAGAGGACCACTGTTATTCAGTAATGATTACACATCCTCAGACTAGGACAGATTCGGTCAGGACACTACTAGTCTCTCTCTCTCTCTCTCTCTCTCTCTCTCTCTCTCTCTCTCTCTCTCTCTCTCTCTCTCCTCTCTCCTACAATATTTTAATGCTCCAGAGACAGCAATAATCCAGACAGTAGTTATCAAAGTCAACTTTATTGTAATTTTCCTTAATGTGCAAGACATACAGAAAAAGTTATTCAGCAGCTCTGAAAGTGAGCAGTAAATAAGTCATATATCCAGTAATTTCCACACTTCTGTCTCAGTCCGTTGCAAAGTTCAGAAAGAGTTGAATTGACATCTTTTTTACATTTCCATTCCTGCTCAGCGGCTAGCCAGTAGATAGGCTTCAACCTATTTGTTTTCCAGTAGGAGTTATTCAAGTGACTGCACAGGGGGGGGGGGGGGGTACGGAAGTTGTGAAATTATCGGATTATCCACCGTATTTACTACTATTCTTCAACAGAGCTACTGAATCACAGATGGGTAGGACTAGGTGGAAACATTTTGGAATGCTTCCACAAAAAAAAAAAAAAAATCCATACCTTCCATATCCACCCATGACGGTATACCTTCATGTCTCAGTATACATCACAGCCCTAGGGTGAAGTAAGGTGAAAGTTAGGGTTAAGGTAAGAGTTAGGTTTATAAACATTAAAGTTAGGGTTAAGGCAAGAGTTGGGTTTATAAACACTAACAGTAAGGTTAAGTTGATTGATTGATTGATTGAACATTTTATTAACAGATTGCAGAATGGGTACAGTACAGTACAGCTCAATACATACAATTGTTAAGGGGATGCAGACCAGAGAAAGACTTTCGTCTTGTTTACATCAGGGTCCCCCATTTTCAATTCATCATAACATATATGACATACATGACATACAGATAGACAGTACTGCTACATCTATACATTTATGACATACCAGATTTGCAAATACAGTACTGTTTGTGATACGAAAAGAGTCCAGAAAAGAGAGTATATACATTTGACATAGAAACTGTACATTGGAGGAGGTTGGGGGGGGGGGAGGTTGGGTAGGAGGGGTGGGTGGGGGACACTGTACAACTGAACAAGCAAAACTGTACATTGGAATATTGACAAGACCATACTTGGTCATTTACTGTACATTGTGTTAGGACATTTACAGGGGCCAGTATAGAATTGCAGTCTCCCGTAGGTGTTTTTTGATTGTTTTTGAAAGTGGGTAGTGATTCACATTCCTTTACAGCTTTGGGTAGGGCGTTCCACATTGATGTGGCATAATTGCGAAACGTGTTTAGTCCCTTGTTTGAGCCGAATCTGGGTTTAACATGATTTGTGGAGCTCCCTCTGGTGTTGTGATCGTGGTATTCACTGACCGTTGGGAAGTATTTTGACATGTACATGGGTACCTTGGTCGTGTAGTGTATCTTGTAGACCAGGCCCATTGCAAGTTGCTGTACTCTGTCGTCTACTCTAAGCCATCCTAGGTTGTCAAAGTGGGCAGGGGTGAGGTGGGTTCTAGGAGTAAGGTCAAGCAGTAGTCTGACCAGTTTGTTTTGAGATGTTTGTAATTTTGTTTTTAGCGCCTTTAAGAGTTAGGTTTATAAACAGTAAGGTTAAAGGTAGTGTTAAGGTAAGAGTTAGGTTTATAACCAGTAAGAGTTAGTTTTATAATCAGTAAGGTTAATGTTAGGGTTAAGGTAAGAGTTAGGTTTATAACCAGTAAGGTTTATGTTAGGGTTACACAAGGACACATCGACACGCTGCCCGGGAGGAGCGGGAATCGAACCGGGAACCTCCGGATTGCCAGACGACTGCTCTACCTCTCGAGCCACTGTCGTTTATAACCAGTAAGGTTAATGTTAGGTTAAGGTAAGAGCTAGGTTTATAAACGGTACTAGTGTTAAGGTAAGAGTTAGGTTTATAACCAGTAAGGTTAATGTTAGGGTTAAGGTAAGAGTTAGGTTCATAACCAGTAAGGTTAATGTTAGGGTTAAGGTAAGAGTTAACTTAGGTTTATAAACAGTAAGGTTGGGGTTAAGGTAAGAGTTAACTTAGGTTTATAAACACACAGTAAGGTTAGGGTTAATGTAAGAGTTTAACTTAGGTTTATAAACAGTAAGGTCCCCAGGATGAAATTGCATAACAATAGTGAGTCTCAATGTTTGTACTTTCATACATCCATATTCATATTATTCAGCCATAGAGATATGGCGTCTCATCTCAATTAGATCTATTGTACACAAAATAGGATTAGCGAGTTAGCCAGGTCATTTAAAAAAAAATCTACTAAGTAACTATTGTATACAATTTAATGTTTGACAAAAATGACTACTAATTATTTAACTACCTTGATGTTTTGGATTTAAATCTGTAAACTAAAATGGAATATTAGGGTTTAGAACGTGATTTGGTTATATATATTGATAATTATTACTTATGAACAAAATATCGCACAAAATAAATTCCAGAGGGAAGCAACAGTTGTGATTGGAGGATCAAGAAAAGAGGGTGGGGCTTGAGATCATTGGGTCAATTGGGTGACTGTGAAATGTCATTCAAATATGAATGTGGAAAGTCTGTGTATACATTTATTTCTTTTATACATGTATATTATTTGTCTTTTGCTCATTCGATTCACGTTCAACGAACGGATCTAATACATTTCCCATGGCATCAGGTGACTGCTGGAGGAATGCTGATAGCTTTTTTTTATCCCTATGCAAATGTGTTCTTTGGAATCATCCAAAGCTGGTTGGAACGATATCATATTTAGTCCGAAGAACGGAAGAAGGTTGTTGTTGTTATACCCAGTTGTCAAGCTTAGTGGTCACCGGACCTTTGCCCCCCTGTTGCTGACTTTGTAGAGTGATGTCATAGCTTGTCATGCCCCCCTGTTGCTGACTTTGTAGAGAGTGATGTCATAGCTTGTCATGAGGTGGTTGTTGTTGTACCTATTAGTCAAGCTTAGGTCACTCTAGTCGTCTCTAATTGGACTTTTGCCCCTGTTAAACTGAAGTTGATGGGATTATAGCGCGCAGTTGTCGGGAAAAGGCTGACTACAGTAGCTGCGTCTCAGCGCACCATTAAGCGGTTTGTTGACCCTGTGGTGAAGGTTTTAGTAAAAGCCGAGGCGTGTCCGCTGTAGGTGTGGTTTGTTTATGGTGGTTGGACGAGTGGTTAATATGTAATGTCTCACGCCATCCTCACCCATTCACAGCTGAACTCTACCAAAGTCAGCCCACGTCACCCCACGTCTCAGAGAACTGCACAACTTCCCATTGCCGCACGAATGGCTGCTTCAAGGTCGAGGGCTGCTTCAAGGTTCTCGACAGCTCCCTCCTACCTCCGGTCAATGGTCTCTAACTACACACCCTCAAGACCCCTACGCTCTACATCTTCTTCCCACCTGAGACCCACTCCTATCCAAGCTCCTCGGGGGTCATCAAAGAGAAGCAGGCTATTTTCGGTCCTCGCTCCACAATGGTGGAAATGAACTTCCCACCACAGTCAGGACGGCTGAAACCCGTCCAATTTTCCTCCGTTGACAAAACCCCCCCACTAACCTATCGTCTTTTACTTGTATGCACATTGCTACTAAGGAATCTACCTTACCTATACTACTAGTATCTATGCTAATGTCAATCTATAACTACTATGCACTCAAGTTCGACACTGTTTGAGTTTTACCCTTCTTGCTGACTTGTTGTACAGAACAAGTCACTTTGGATAGAAGCGTCAGCTAAATGACTAAATGTAAAAATGTAAATGCAAGTAGTAGTCAGGTGATTGAGTCATATGAGCACTATGAAGTGACTCACCGGTTACACCTGAAGTCATTCACCACAACGCCCAGCATTAAAGCCTGGTTCCCACGGCTGCAATTCGAAACTGGCCCCGGTAAATGTCCAAACCCCCATCCACCCACCCAACCCCCTACAATGTGCAGTTTCTTCCCCCTCGAATGTATATATATATATATATATATATATATATATATATATATATATATATATATATTCTTTTAGGATCTCTGTCTCTTAAACAGTACTGTATATATAGATGTCTGGATGTAACAGTACTGTATGTCGTGTATGTCATAAATGTCATGATGAATTGAAAATGGGGGACCCTGATGTAAACAAGACGAAAGTCTTTCTCTGGTCTGCATCCCCTTAACAATTGTGTGCATTGAGCCGTACTGTATTGTACCCATTCTGCAATCTGTTAATAAAGTTATCAATCAATCAATGCTCTTGAATGAGCTCAGTACACCTTGAGATGTCCTTCTAATGTAAGAAACTTAATGTCAAACAAAATAAATAAACTTCATTAAAAAACTCAACTGTTAGGATTACTTAAAGTATGGATTTCTTACAGACTTCTGACTTTGTTCAGGGTTTATTTGCTGCCCCTATTTATATGATCATACAAGACTTTACCAGGTCTTTCCACACTGAGTGACCATAGGTTGCGAATGCGATACTTCCACATTTTGACTTTTAGTCGGTTTAGTTATTTTTCTTTACTTTGAAGTCTCATCAGGGAGAAACGTTTCCACATTTGTCTTTGAGTTCACCATGCGAACCCTGCAGCTAGCCGTGTCCCATCATGGGCCCATGCCAAGTTTTTTTTTTTTTTTTTTTTTTTTTAATCCACTTTTTCTCCCATTTTCTATATTTTCTCCCATCCCAATTTCGTATCATCCAATTCAACCCTCCCCTGTCACGGACGCTGTTTCTTGCCTCCCACAAGCCGGCTGCAATGTGGACTAAGTCATACATAGCACCAGTGTTGGGAAAGTTCACTTTCTACATGAACTAGTTCAGTTCACAGTTCAACATTTTTAAAATGAACTAGTTCAGTTCATAGTTCATAATTCAAAATGTTGAACTAAAGTTCATGGTTTCAAAAATGAACTAATTTAGTTCTTTTTAGTTCTTTTTTAATTTTTTTTTTATTATAGATTTTTCACGTACAGTTACTTACATTACAAAAACACACATTGGGACAAGGGGGGGGGGGGGGGGTCCTCCATTTCATCTCTATGCCATCATCCACACCATAAGCAAGCAAAAACAAAACAAAAAGAAAAACAAGCAAAAAGGAAAGCAGACCAAGACAGGCACTGTACAGTATTGCACTTGCATCGAGCGCATTCACATGTAGACATACATATATTTATTTTTTCCTATCCTAGGTCTGTCCATACAATGGGGCACTGGGCCTTTAGAAGGATCCGATACATTTCAGCAGGAAAATAGTCTAATAGTGGGGCCCACACATCCTGAAAGGAAGTGTTGTTGACTATGCATTGCACAGTGTCTTTCATGGGGTAGGAGCACACCGAAGATCTCTCTATACCACATTTGTAAAAATGGAGGCTTATCCTTAATCCAGTTTATCAGAATGCATTTCCGGGCTGAAAGTAGAAGTTTATCAAATAGTTTGAATTGTAAACTCTTTTAAATGCATACGCCGACGTGACGTCTAGAGGTAGAGTCTGACTCCGACTGAGCGAGTGCTGCTGCTGCTGCAGGCAGCTCTCGGCTTCTGCGCGCAGATTCCTGTTCCACTGCTTGTTGTGAGGAGGAGTCTGATGACGTAGCAGGGGGTGACAGGCTGGTTGCCAGATCGGGTGGTTTTACGCATAATTTTTAAGCCTGTTTACAGTGTTTTAACAGAGTTTTCGGCTGAAATGCATTATGAAATATGGCACATCTTTGAACGCTGTTATATTAGAGTGCTGAGAATGAACGCACTTTTGAACTCCGTTACACAGGGCTGAGAATGAACGCGTTCTCAATTACGTTCATTTAGCGGATATACAGTACGTTCAGTTCAAGTTCGCCCAAAATACGAACGCGTTCATGAACGATCGTTCATTGAACGCGTTCAGGTACATCACTGCATAGCACAAGTCCCCTCCGGTACTTGAGGTAACAGCAGTCGCATCTTTTCACCTGCGCAGCTCGATCTCTCAGTGGCGAGGAGTAACGCGTGGGAGGCTCACGCTGCCCCCGACACTTCCTGATTCTACTGCGCAGGCGCACCAACCGACCTGTAGGAGTCGCTGTCCACAACGCCCGATCCCCACCCATCAGTTTCCCACCCCCTAATACGGCCAATGTGTATTAGTACGGACGACCAGCTAAACTGAAAGCAAATGTGGAGCGCTGGGCTCGAACTGACGAGCCCAGCGTTTCCAGCATTTCGTGGCGAGTGCCTTGCCCACTACGCCACGTAGCCGCGGCCCATGCCAAGTTATTTTAGGACATATTAACACCCCTGCCTCCTAATGTGATAGTTATTTGTTGAAGTTAAGCGACTTAATAAGTAAGTAATTCAAAGTTAAGTCATTTAAAATGCCAAAGCAACAACGTATCATGGTCACGGATCTGAAAATAGTCATTGATCATTGTGTTTAGATGGTGACTACGTTTATGAGATTGTGTTCCAAATGGCTGCAGGCCAACATGGTCCAACAACTTCTAGTCTGTTGGACTGTTTTGTACGACTCCTTTCTCTCCATGTTTCATAACTCTAATTAATCAGGGTGAGAATATAAAAAAGGGGGAAAAATAATGCATCTGTCCTTTTTAACGTATGTGCCGTGCGTCTAGAATCTGCTCTTTGGCTTGGCGCCTGCATGGCCTTGAGAGAGGGAGAACCCCCCCCAGGGCGGGTCACTCTGTCAGCCTGGCATGGAAATGAAAGCACTGCTGCCACATGAGCACGTGGAGATGTGTGTGTGTGAGGGTGTGTATGTGTGTGTATGTGTGTGTGAGCGTGTGTATGTGTGTGGTTTTGAAATATAGGTCAGCGCTGTGCAGCACTACAGCCCTGTTCAGCAACACTTCTCTTTCTCTTTCTCTCTCTCTCGCTCTGTTTTTCTATCTCCTTCTCGCTCTCTGGGTGACGGAGCAGTTTAATCGTTCAATAAACATCTATTCTCTCGTTCTCTCCCTTCTTTGTCCTTGTCTCTCTCTTTTTTCCTCTTATTCAGTTTGTGTATCCGTCTCTTTAATTTTGAGCATCTGTCTTTCTCAGTTTCCTTAGTGTTAGTTTATTTGTCGCATGCACATTATACACATTATACATGTACAATGACACTGAAATGCTTCCTCTGCAAGCCCCCCCCCCAGACATCAATCAAAAGAACTCTCAATAAAACAATATTGTTTATTGTATTATTAATATTAATCTATTCTATTAATGAAATACAGTTCTTGTGGTATTTCTCAATTCTGTTGAAACACACACACACACACACACACCCTCCCCTCTTCATCCCTCTGGCCATCCGGTCAGTATTGGAGATCAATCTCTTCGCCCATCTTTTGACCCTGGCCTATCAGACAGTTACCATAGTGACAGACCTGATGTCCAGATCAGACCGTGTCTACAGCTTTCTCTCTGGAGCATGAGGATTTATGTACTCCAGTCCAAAGCTCCTTAAAACCCCCACTACCCCCCACTAGTACCCCCCAGCCTCCCAGGCTCAGTGAGACCAGCTGAGCTTCAGAGCAGCTGAGCCTCACCGGCTAGACAGACAGCTTAAAGAGTGTGTCCTGTTATGGCTCAATAATTTTTATTATGTGAACATGGTTCAGAAGCACTGTTTCTGCCCATCGATCTGCACGAGGAGTGCGAGTACGATCCTATATCGAAGAGGGTGTGCTGTAGGGCTGGGCGGATACTCGAGTTTCAATTCCGATTACGATTTTGGCTTCTCGTGATCACGAAAACGAAAAAAAGATAATCAAGATAAAACGATGATCATGCCACGTTGCTCTGATTTCCTTCACAGCAGTGTGCCCCCCCCCCCCACCCCCCCAAGGCCAAACAGTAGTCTGAGAGGGAGGACTGAGCCACGGCACGCTTTTCCAGTAATTTTTAAACGTCTTTGGTAACTTGTAGAAGATGACCGAGAGGCAGCCTTTGATCGAGATATCAATATCAAATGTTCGATAATGGCTTCCTCTGTCTTCCTGGGTGGACAGATCAGGTTGTAGGAAGCATGAACCCCGTCCCCATCAATAAAAGGTCACAAATCTATTCTGTCTGATTAAGTCTTAGGTTACACCTTCGTATCATCTTCGTATTGTTTTCTTATACGCATCGCCGCGTATCGCCGCGACGTCATGCGCCTCGAGTCACACTTTCGTTTTTTTTTCGTTTTGTCACCAGAGCACACTGATGTAGTACACTGCCAAAGCAGTAGGTGGCAGTAGGTGGCAAACATGAAGGCAATTTCAACCAATCAGAACGAATGTGCCAATACACTTCCTGGAAGCTCCAGCAAAGAAAATGTAAATAAGGCAGGCGCCTATGCCGCGCCACCATCTTGCTCAATGCAGCAATTCTTTTTTCAGCAAAGCCTAATAAAAGTGCAATAAACAAAACGGATACATTCACTGTGTGTTCTGCCTGTCATTTGTTGATGAAACAAAACTAACATCAACACAAGTGACCACCAAGAGCGGATAGTTTAGGCTAAAAAACGATCGGATGCATTGTAGCATTGTTAGCTGCATGCTAACGTCAATGGAGTATTGTGGCTAGAAGCTACCGTTAGCTCACGCTACTTAGCCAGCATCAAAACTGATGATATCGCGAGCTATCAGTAGTTAGATAACATTAGAGACAACGCTGTGTGTATTAAACAAAGGTGAATAGATGACTGGGCCATTTTGTTTAATGCTTCTTAAGTTGAAAGAGGAACTCTGAGCTAACAGGGTCTGAATCCTGATAGCTCACGTTAGCCAGCTGCTCATGCCATCGGTAATGCTAGCAGAATGAATGGATGTAAACTTTATTTAACATATTGCATATGGGTACAATACAATACGGCTCAATACAAACAATTGTTAAGGGAATGCAGACTGTTGTAGCTTGGACTGGGGTCCTTATAACAATAACTTGACAACACATGGTAGCTGAAGCTATTTGGGACACGGAGCTCTGTCCCACACACACACACACACACACACTCTGCTGTCACCGGAAGGGCACGCAGATGGTATCTACTGCGCATGGGCGTTTTCGCAACAACGGCTAGCGTGTTGACTACACGCTGTTTGTCGACTCGTTTTTTTGCGTATCTCCAAACGCAAACACAATTTTGCGTTTCAGCCGTATCCACAAAAAAACGCCAAAATACGCGTTTCTGTGTAGATAGGACATCATACGTCGTCAAAAACGTATAAAAAAACGCCAGGAATACACTAGTCTAACCTCTGCCTAAAGCTACGGATCAGAGAGAGTTTGGTGTCGGCAGTGAGAAAGTGGTATTGCTGCTTCATCCCTGTTTACAGGAACATAGTCTCAGACCAAAACAAAAAATTTAAACAAAGTGCAAACCTTTCGCATAGAGGTCACTATGGAAGCAAATGAGTGACAGAAGTATTTGAATTTGATCAGACACTGAATTTATAGCATTGCAAATAATTACTTTGAAAACATGTATCGGAATTTTTTTAGACACCGAATTTATAGCATTGAAAATAATTACTTTGAAAATCATGTATCTGAATTTCTTTGCTCCGAATTTACCTATGTGAAATAAAAATGCAGTGTTTAAAATTCAATGTAAAAAATGCAATGTAAAAAAATTTGATGCATAATTGCGGTGTATAGAATTCGATGATAAAATAAAATTAAAATTAAAATATTTTTTTATTGATATTCTCATTTGGTTCATTACAATTTACTCAAGCCTAGTAACAGACACAGTATTTCTGACACTGGGAATACATTCCCTGAGATCCATAGATGTCCCTAGAATCAGATACCAAGAACATGCAAATGGACCATTTAAAAAAAAATTGTAAATGTTTATTCTACATTCTTATGGAATTAATGAGATTTAAAAAAATATATATATATATATATTTTAATAATCTTTTTTTTATATTCATTTTGAGTTAATTTTCGTAACGTGATAATTTGCTGTGTAATTAATTAATCTAATTAACGCGATAAACTGACAGCCCTAATTATCACATATCTATCATGCTATAACTATAATACGCTGTATTTCCACTACATGCGAAATGAAAGGATGATAAAATTTGCACAATCTGTACTTGCTCTTGCTGCTCTCTTTTGTAAAATTCTCCCATACATTATACCCATACAAATCTGAATGAGAGAGACCACAACCGCTACTGAATATTGACACAACTTACACAGGGTGCTTACCCGTGTTCCGATACCGGAATTGCCTCCAAATACCCCACTACTACCCCAAAGAGTCTGCATTCTGATTTAATCAACCCTACTGAATGAATGGAAACAAACACACAGCCCAGTCATTCCATGAGATAGCAGGCATCAGCAGGCAACAGTAGCTCAGTGTTTCCTTGTACATAACTGGAGAACATGTTCCTCTGTTCTGGGAGAATCACACTGGGATGTGACACACTGGGAATCACAGTGTCACACAGGAAACGAAACACACACACACACACACAGCAGGGGCTGATTTCCCTGAAGAGATGTTCATGGTGGTACCACTGTAGTATCTTAATGTGGAGCAACATACTTGGTGTAGTGTAGTACTTATACAATCATGCAATGTTAGCAGGGAAATGGTAACATGACTGTACTGGTGTTTTTGAATGAACAGTACACAGGCCCACAACACAGTCTACACTATGTGAACTACCTTAAATGTATACCTACTAATAACAATGGCAAGAGACCACCCATATTATGGAAAACACATTTTATTAGTGAATTATATGAATAAAGAACATTATTTATTTTTAGAGCATCCATCGGCCTCCCAAGAGTTGCTGAATTCTTCTCCTGCTGTCCCCGAACCCCCCCAACCCCTGTCCCCGAACCCCCCCAACCCCTGTCCCCGAACCCCCCCAACCCCTGTCCCCGAACCCACCCAACCCCTGTCCCCGAACCCACCCAACCCCTGTCCCCGAACCCCCCCAACCCCTGTCCCCGAACCCCCCCAACCCCTGTCCCCGAACCCCCCCAACCCCTGTCCCCGAACCCACCCAACCCCTGTCCCCGAACCCACCCAACCCCTGTCCCCGAACCCACCCAACCCCTGTCCCCGAACCCACCCAACCCCTGTCCCCGACCCCCCAACCCCTGTCCCCGAACCCCCCAACCCCTGTCCCCGACCCCCTAACCCCTGTCCCCGACCCCCCCAACCCCTGTCCCCGACCCCCCAACCCCTGTCCCCGAACCCCCCAACCCCTGTCCCGACCCCCCCAACCCCTGTCCCCGACCCCCCCAACCCCTGTCCCAGACCCACCCAACCCCTGTCCCCGACCCCCCCAACCCCTGTCCCCGACCCCCCCAACCCCTGTCCCCGAACCCCCCAACCCCTGTCCCAGACCCACCCAACCCCTGTCCCCGACCCCCCCAACCCCTGTCCCCGACCCCCCCAACCCCTGTCCCCGAACCCCCCTAACCCCTGTCCCGACCCCCCCAACCCCTGTCCCCGAACCCCCCTAACCCCTGTCCCCGAACCCCCCTAACCCCTGTCCCCGACCCCCCCAACCCCTGTCCCCGAACCCCCCTAACCCCTGTCCCAGACCCACCCAACCCCTGTCCCCGACCCCCCCAACCCCTGTCCCCGACCCCCCCAACCCCTGTCCCCGAACCCCCCTAACCCCTGTCCCAGACCCACCCAACCCCTGTCCCGACCCCCCCAACCCCTGTCCCGACCCCTGTAACCCCTGTCCCCGAACCCCCCTAACCCCTGTCCCCGAACCCCCCTAACCCCTGTCCCAGACCCACCCAACCCCTGTCCCCGACCCCCCTAACCCCTGTCCCCGAACCCCCCTAACCCCTGTCCCCGACCCCCCAACCCCTGTCCCGACCCCCCTAACCCCTGTCCCCGACCCACCCAACCCCTGTCCCCGACCCCCCCCAACCCCTGTCCCAGACCCACCCAACCCCTGTCCCAGACCCCCCCAACCCCTGTCCCCGACCCCCCAACCCCTGTCCCGACCCCCCTAACCCCTGTCCCCGACCCTTCAACCCCTGTCCCCGACCCTTCAACCCCTGTCCCCGACCCCCCAACCCCTGTCCCGACCCCCCTAACCCCTGTCCCCGACCCTTCAACCCCTGTCCCTGACCCTTCAACCCCTGTCCTCGATTCCCCAACCCCTGTCTTTGACCCCCCAACCCCTGTCCCTGACCCTTCAACCCCTGTCCCCGACCCCCCCAACCCCTGTCCTTGACCCCCTCGACCCCTGTCCCCGACCCTTCAACCCCTGTCCCGACCCTTCAACCCCTGTCCCGACCCCTGTCCCTGACCCCCCAACCCCTGTCCCCGACCCCCCCAACCCCTGTCCCGACCCCTCAACCCCTGTCCTTGACCCCCTCGACCCCTGGCCCTGACCCCCTCTACCCCCCCTGACCCCCCCCCTTCTGCCTGCTAGTGAACCTGAAACCTGTGGAAAACACTTGAGCGTTCCGTTTGTTCTCCTCCAGGCTAAAGAGATTCTGACCAAGGAGTCCAACGTCCAGGAGGTCAAATGTCCGGTGACGGTGTGCGGGGACGTCCACGGTCAGTTCCACGACCTCATGGAGCTCTTCAAGATCGGTGGGAAGTCCCCAGACACCAACTACCTGTTCATGGGAGACTACGTAGACAGAGGCTACTACTCTGTGGAAACCGTCAGTTTGCTAGTATCACTTAAGGTAGGAGGAGTGACGAACGCTGCCTGGTGGGGAGGCATGGGGGCTAGGCTAGGGCTGAAGGAGATCATGATATTGTGATTCAGGGCTGTCAATTGTCCTTGAAATACTACTCTAATATGGATAGACCTTTAAAATAGTGCTCTTTAGAACTGTCTGTACCTCGAGAACTACTAGGAATGTGTGTCTGACTCTTACCTCCAAACCTGCATGGACTACAACGTATAACATATGACTTATATCATGCCAGTTAGCATACCTTGTGTATAATACTGCACCGCTGTGTATAGGGATGGGAATTGATAAGATTTTATCGATACGATTCCATTATCGATTCTGCTTGTCGATCCGATTCTTTATCGATTCCCTTATCGATCCCTGATAAATTTATAATTTAAATAAATAAATTGGAAATGCAACAGAACTAAGCTGGTTAGAATAACAACATGCAACTTGACATTTCTGATTGTCATTTATTGTTGAGCCCCCATGTCAGAAAAATACAAAAACTGTAAAAATGTGAGATTCTCTTAAACTAATTTATTTATTTTTAGAATTTTTTTTATTCTTAAACTAATTTAATCTATTAAATAACGACCTGTTGAATGCAACTACAGTTCAATATCTTAAACTAATTTAATCTATTGAACTGTAGTTGCATTCAACAGGTTGTTATTCCTCTGACTTCTCTGTCTCTGGTCTTTCAGAAGACCAGCGCGCACACACACACAGACACGGCTCCCCTCCCCGGTCCCCGCTCGCCCCCACCCTTTTTCTACCTGAGCTCTCTCTGTGTCTCTGTGTGTTAGCTAGCGTTAGCTCCGTGGCTAACTTTAGGTTACACCGAATTAAATGAATGACTAGGTTCTAAAGCATTGGAGTAGTTTTCACTGCACATAGAAACAGTCAAACAGCGGGAGCATTTCGGTAGCATATGACCAAAAACCAGACAATTTCGAGCCCTTAAGGAATCAAATAGTCTGCTCTATGGCTGTATGCTGGCGCTAACGTTATTGTTTTAAAATGCGCAACTGTCTGAAAAACCTGGCAGCGATAAGAGGAATCGATAGTCACGGAGGTATGCGATTCCAGGAATCGGACAATTAGGAACCGGCTCCCAACGGGAACTGGTTTTCGATTCCCATCCCTACCTGTGTATATTGTTTACTTTACTTTACTCCTAGTATATATTTAGATTATAATTCTTTATTGCCCATATTTGTTAATCATATGTCATATGTCATATGTTAATCATATTGTATACTATACACATAAATTAATGAATTATAAAATGTATTTAATGTCTTTCTACTATTACCATGCTCATACCTGTACCTCCCCTCCCCCTTCCCCCATGCTGCTATGACACCCCAAATTTCCCCAAGGGAATCGATAAAAGAATGTTATCTTATCTTTATCTTATCTCCGTCTCAGGTACGGTTCCGGGAGCGGATCACAATTCTCAGGGGGAACCATGAAAGCAGACAGATCACGCAAGTGTACGGCTTCTACGACGAGTGCCTGAGGAAATACGGCAACGCCAACGTATGGAAGTACTTCACAGACCTCTTCGATTACCTCCCCCTCACCGCCTTGGTAGACACCCAGGTGAGACGCCTCACAGTGTTTTCATTCAGGGTCCAGTTCACAGGCTTGGATTGAGCTCCAGGATCACTTGGATTCTTCAGATACTTAAAGGTAGAATCATTTTGTTTTGGTCTGATGTGTGGGTTTGAGTTGAGTGGGGATAGGGGGGAAGGGTTGCTATCATTGGCCATACCTCAGGCTCTGCCAAGAGAGGTCTGGAGAAATTCATAGTATAATAAGTACAATAATATCAAACTCCAACACACGCATTAACACTATGATCGCCGCGGACGAGTTTTCACGTCATTCCGAGCCATGCTCATTCTGCCGAAGACGCCGTAACTCGTCTTTGATGTCAATATTTCAAAAATCTGTCATCGAAATCATATTTCCTTTCCGGAGCCCTGAGACACACTGCTGATCTCCTCTCAACTCTCTAGCGGTTCAAGAGCGCCATCTGGTGGCCGATCGGCAGATCGCCAACCGGATATTAACCTTTGAACCGGTAGTACTCATCCATATGTGGTCCGGCCACTCGCTATAGCTCCCGCGACTCCATCTTGAAACACTGGATAATAGATCGCTCGCCCTAACTCAATAAACAACGTTATTTGGACGTATATACTATTATACAACCTGGAAATGGATCGGGCATTTCTACATCCCATAATAGAAAAAAATCTGTTCCACGCTCATCTGCCAGCGGCAGATCAGTTAGTATTCTATACTAACTGATCTGATGAACATATGACCCACTCTGGATGAATCATCTAACGCTGCCCACGGAATTATAAACGATCCCCCGCCCATCCGGTCATCATCAGATGATGCGTAGAAACTTCTAGAACCACGTCCAGTTGAAACTTTTTATCTCGCACAGATTCCTACCAAACTGTATTTGATCAGCCAGGTCTTGCTCGAAAAAGAGATCTTTGATCTCAAGTGACTACCTGGTAAAATAAAGGTAAATCATCAATATAATGCATTTAGGGCTATAAATCACGTTCTGAAGAAAGCTGCAGAAAACGATAAAAACATACTTATACTTTAGACCATATTTTAGTATGAATATGTAAATGAAAAAGTTTAACGTTGCTACACCCTGAACAATACATATAGGACATTGAATGGGCCATAATAATGGCAATTTAGCAATAGAATTTAAAAAGTTATAGCCCTGCAAAGAAGGGGAACTTCTCCATAGACAAATAGAGCTGGCGAGGGATGGTAAATTATGAATTTAACCCATGGCGATTAAAGTGTTAAAACAAAACATGTAAACAAAGTGCAATACCAAGTGGGCTCTCTTGCCTAGAGGTCGATGTTTGATGACATTACAGATTCTACCTTTAGAATAAGTTGATAAGAATTTTCTTTTCCAATGCAAGAGAAATGCCCAGTATTCATATATATATATTAAAAAAAAATTGTGTGTAGAAGTGTAGAATTCGGCCTATGGGGTGAGGGGATTTCACCTGAAGTACAGTAACATCTTATTGGAAATAATAGGCCAAAGAATTTGGATATTTCCCAGAGTTTAAACAACAAAACCAGTCCAAAAATAAAATAGAGATCTAAAAACACTCAAATATCCAATTATTCTGGCCTATTATTTCCTATGCGATACCTACATCCGAGGAGCACCCGTTCATTCTACCCCTCTGTTGTACTTTTAACACTTGTCCACAACCTTTCTGTCTCCGCATGTCAGATCTTCTGTCTCCACGGCGGCTTGTCACCATCCATAGACACACTGGACCACATCAGAGCCCTGGACCGTTTACAGGAAGTGCCACATGAGGTGCGTGACTCACTGCTACTGTAACACGCTGTCCTGACCCACTGAGCTCATCTCACTTTCCCATAACATCCTTAGCATTAACTTGTCTTAAGTTGCGTTCTAAGCCAGAGATGATCTCACCTGTAGTGCAAAGATGCTTTGGGGAAGTCGATCCCTTGTTAAATGCATTCATCATGCGCTATGACCTAATCCAAACTTGACCTCATCCTAACCTCGTCCCTTCAGTTTGCACAGATATAGGACTTGGTGTATATTGTGTACCTCATTTGTTAGGTACTTGTTGCCCTGGTGGTTTTAGGAGCTGGTTACAGGTGTCTGATAAGAAATAAACCGAAATGTTAAAATGTTTAACTGTTTCTTTAACTCATTCAGCGCCATAGCCTGTCCCCATCTCTGCTCTCTAGGCTAGAGACATTTCATTCATTCACGACATTTCATGATCTTTGCGGATCTATTGTATATTCTATATTATAGCTATGGAGAAAATAGTCCGGCTCATTTGACAGACACTATTTGTAGTCCAATATGTAAAAAGTAGTGCTGTCAGGCGATTAAAAAAATTAATCTAATTAATTACAGGATTTGTAATTAATTAATCTAATTAATCGCATTTTAATCGCATAACCATTTTATGCCTGATATTCTATATTCTATAATCATATTTCAAATTGCATGTGTCCGGATGGCAGAATTCAGTACTGTATCTACAAAACCTTCTGTTTGATCATCTTCCATCTATTAATTTGCTTAGATTTTTCAGGTCTGGTCAATTTGAGCATGGTGTTATTCACAGTCAAAGATAACAAAAAAATATTGATATTCTCATTTGGTTCATTACAATTTACTCAAAATAAAATGTTCATTCAATCAATCACAGCGCAGATTGAGTGATTGAATGAAAATGTTATTAACAGATTGCAGAATGGGTACAATACAGTACGGCTCAATACACACAATTGTTAAGGGGATGCAGATCAGAGAAAGACTTTCGTCTTGTTTACATCAGGGTCCCCCATTTTCAATTCATAATGAATTGTAAGTAAGGGTGCAACTTGCACTGTGCAATTCATTCTTTGTGGATCTAGCCCACAGTATTTCTGACACTGGGAATACATTCCCTGAGATTCATAGATGTCCCTAGAATCAGATACCAAGAACATGCAAATGGACCATATTAAAAAACATCTGTAAATGTGTATTCTACATTCTTATGGAATGAATGAGATACAAAAAAAATATTATATAAAAAAAAAAAAAAAGATTTTGTAATTAATTTTGAGTTAATTTTCATAACGCGATAATTTGCTGTGTAATTAATTAATCTAATTAACGCGATAAACTGACAGCCCTAGTAAAAAGTAAATTTTTTCATGTATACGTCAGCGTTTCCGTTAGCCGGTAATTACCGGTATTTGACCGGCAAAATCTGTTGAAGTCCGACATATTTAATCTCTCCGGTCTTAATGTCCGGTGAAAATAATTCCCTGAGTCTAAGCACAATTTGATTATTTGAATTGTATTAAAATAGGCTAAAATTAAATAGCCTATGCGATGAACGAAACAATCATTACATTTGTTTCATCGTTGCTTCTAATAATGACAACGATGTTGTCAGCGAGAGCTTAGTGCTGGGTGTGCAAACTTTTGTGAAGCTGCAGAGCCGGAGCAGCAGCAGCACAGTGCAGTACTCCAATTCAGCCATTGGCAATTCAATGTTGGGTGGGGGGTGCTGCTGTGCGGTCCCCAGATAGAGCCAGAAAAGAGCCAATAACAGCTGAATCTGCTGCTCTGCATCGACATACTCTCGCAAATAAGTCATTGGGAGGTGGAGAGAGAGAGAGTCATCACGCAAACCCACGATAATGTTGCCGTCTCTCTCTGCCAAATTTCTCAGTTCTTCGCTTGATATAATTAATACAAATGTCCAATATAACGGAATTCGTTAGCTCATAAAAATGTGATTATAACAGACTGCTGTTTTTAATGTCGGGCGACTGCCCACAGACACCTATTTGATTTAAAGGCGGCAGCAGCACGGAGTCTCTGGACTTATTTTATTTGGAATATAATGACTTTATACGCAAAAGTAGCCTAGTTTTAAGTAAAAATATTATAAATCTACATGCCTTGATGATGTCATTCTTTTGTTTTGTTGTCATTCTTTTGCCTATCAATTGTTTTTAAGCTCAATAAACTCTGACCGGAATTTCTCTCATTTGACCGGTAGATTGAAATCTACCGGACACTGAGGCCGGCAACAATTTTTTCTAACGGAAACCCTGGTATACGTTCACGTGGTGAATATTGTATAGTTTCAGAGTGATCCGGGCTAATTCCTGGAAGCTGAGTTATGGAGCACTATGTGCATTTTACTAAAGTCGTTCGCGTTGCTCGCCTGGACACGATACTATTTCCAAATCAAAGGTATATAATAGGTATTATGTTTCATCATGAAGGCATCAAAGGGGGGGCTCGTTTTGTGATGCTCTGATCGTCAGCAACGGCATACGTTTTGGAGTACGTGACATATGATCGTTGCGATCGATGTGAAATCATTGTAGGATCAAAGTAGGATTGACGTCATATAGTCCTTACCTTTGCTAGGAGGTATTCCAAAATGAATATTCCAATTGTCTGATCGCGATTTCCAGTATTGATGTCCATCGGGTCCCTGACATGAAATGGGACAAAGTGTGCTGGATGCGTTCCAAGTTGCTCGAATGAAGCGTTTCACTTGCCCTGGTCCAAATTCTCCGCCCGGACCATATAAAATGTAACACACAGTGTGAAATAATGTTTCAAAGGGTAGGCGATACTGCCACCTAGCAGGATTCGGCCGGCATTGCAATCTCGAGGTCTCAGAATGAGTCCCAGTGATACACAGAGGTCCGTGAGACTGTATAGAATATTAAAATCGAAAAAAAGAAAAAAGGATCTAAATATTTATTATGTGATTGGCGCTCAACCGCTGGCGAGAAAACGCGTATTATTACGTGGTTGGCGCTGAATGAGTTAAAGGTGCTATAGATCATTTGTATGTAGAGTAATAATAAAAAAAAAAACAATACATCCACAGAGCTTTTAGAAAGGTGCAGAATAAAAGTACTCTGGTCCGCCTGAAAACGTCTGTCTCGGTTCGCTTCAGCGGACCAAACGCGAACCAAATATAGGAAGTGATTATTATTACCACTGCTCGCAGCACTCACTGCAAAACAAGCACACTGCATCTAATCTCTCTATCTATCTATCTATCTATCTATCTATCTATCTATCTATCTATCTAACTGTGCATCTTGGGAAGAAGGAAGAAAAAACGCGGCTTATTATTATTACCGAGGCGCACGGCATTAATAATGGATCAATGCCACGTCAATACTATTATTATTATTATATTATTATTATTGGTCTACAAGTTGTTTAGTGAGAGGATGGTGGTAATGTTCTTCAATAGAACAATGGATCAATGCCATGTCAAAACTCGCTCCGCTGATCTGGAGGGCTCGCAGACAGTCCACACACAGACACACACACACGCGCGCGCGCGCACACACGGGCTCGCAGCCACACACACATTTCCACTGTCCAATAGACAAGCGCCCTTTTCGACCGCGTGACATTGTTCAGAAGGTCTCGGTCCGCCTCACAGATTTCTATGTGAACGCAGGCAAACCAAATGAAGAATGCAACAATGTTGCAACTTCACCCCCAGAACCGCACAGATTCCACCAAAACTATATGTGAAAGCGACCTAATTCAGGGCCAACCACGAGATTAGTCGGGTTAACTCGCCATGCGTTGAGTGCCAAGACCCGAGAAAACTCGGTTTTAATCGTTATTTCTTTTATTAGCGATATCCATACATTTTTCATCCATCCAGCCTGACGTTATCATTGGGAATGGATCTGAGCTCGAAAAGGGCAAATACCGCCGCCTATCGTCTCCCGGATGGTATTGCACATCATTGGATTGGATTGGATGGGACTGCATCAGAAAAAAACTCCGGTCCGGGGTTTCCCTTCTCGGGCAAGCAGTATCGTGTTATCACATTCACTGGCGAGGCTGGGAGAAGGGTCGATTATGTGTTTTGGACTATAACGTTGGATCAATAAACGCGATCAATATTTGGAATGGCGATCAGGAATTGGATTAATCTTTTTGCAGAACATCTGATGTGAGGTAAGGACTCTATTTTACCAGTATTGGGTTAATCAGATGTTTTTTTCTCCGCCAACGGAGCGTGTGTGCGTAACGTTAGCGCTGACCAAGTCATGGATAATCGATTTTTCAGCCCGCTTCTCTAGCGTGCATAAGTACACATATACTATCGATAATCTAGCGTTTATTTGAAAACTATTCATAAATCAGCCGAAAAATTACAACGTGTTTTGTGTATTCCGCTAAAGAGCTATTATCGCAGATTTCTCTGGAATGACTAGAAATCTCAAACTATACTCGTATTCAAAACGGTATAAAACGGAAATGTACCAATGAAAAAACTATCCGTTTCGTACATGTTGACTGCAAGCAAGTCATTGATAAGCGACGGGTGTATTAGACCCATAGCCATAATTTAAGATATAGTTTAAGCGTTCGCAAATTTCCCCGTCCTCCCATTGACTAAAGCGCTGGTACGGAACGGCCTAATTTGGTCAATGGGCATGGCTCTTGATGTGTTAAAGGTCCCATGTTTTGCTATTCCTTTCACTATTTGGGCAATGTTACACCATTCCTGTGAGTCTATGGAACACATCTGTAAGTATTTTAATTTTTTTTCCATTGTTTTGTATTTCTAATCAAGTACTCTAAAGCAGCATTTTTCCACTTCAAGATTTCAAGCTGTTTTGGGCAGGGCTCCGCCCATACTCGCAAAGCGCTTTGAGTGACAGTCACCCACAGTCTGCACTGGCAGACAGAGAGAGACATAGAGAGATTGAGGGGGATACTAATTAATTTCGCCGCGGGGGGGCATAATCCCACAGGACAATGCATTGGTAACTTGTTTCAAATGACAATATATACCCCTGTGAATATTATTGCACGGATCGGAATACGGGCACGCGCAATGATATTTTGCAGCAGGTTGACAGTGATGTGCGAGTGCTCCTGACTGCGTGTGTGTTTCCCCGCGCGCGCGGCCGGGAGTGTGTGTGGAGTGCTCCGTGTCCCTCTCTCTCTCTCCTTTTCGCTCGCTTGTTCTCTGCTCTCTCTGTCGGCACCTGCGCCACGTCAACCCGTTTGAGGAAGTGTCAGTATTTCTACTCGCTCTGTTGTTGAGCGAATTGTTGATTGTGGGCGGTGACTACAACCAGTGCCTTATTCACGTCAGCAAAACAGTCAAATCAGAATGGCTTAGTTCAGTGAGGGAGGATCTCGTGAACTTGAGACTGGACTGATGAGCCTAAATGAGAATTAGAGACACAGACCCCATTGATACAACCCCACACTGCTAGAAAACAATGCTAAACACTGGAAAAGGCAATTTATAAGACATGGGACCTTTAACTATCTCTGCTAACTAGACCCGGTCCTCTCCTTCCCCGTCTGTTCCAGGGTCCCATGTGTGACCTGCTGTGGTCAGACCCAGACGACCGTGGCGGCTGGGGCATCTCGCCCCGTGGGGCCGGCTACACCTTCGGCCAGGATATCTCCGAGACCTTCAACCATGCCAACCGCCTCACCCTGGTGTCCCGCGCCCATCAGCTCGTCATGGAGGTGAGTTCCTGCCGCTGAGGGTTATCACATCCAGGGAAGGACATTAACCTTTAACAAATATCGTCCGATACCGAGTAACAATACAATTAATAAATTTTACTGAACAGTATAGATTTTTTACATTAGTATTGGGGTAATTGCTTTTTTTATTTTAAATGTATGTGATTCAGTGGTCTATGGCGCCCACTGCTCATGTGCTTAGGGTGGGTTAAACGCAGAGGACAAATTCCTTGTATATGTAATGTACTTCAATGCAAATAAAGATTCTAATTCTATATGTAATCGCCTGTACTTCAGTGTGCTTTTCAGTGTGATGACATATCATAAACTTTCACTTTCAAAGTCAAAAGCATATTTATATCTATTTAATATTAATATTGCATCGTACTTTATAGTACAACCTTTTTCATGAATATTTCATTCTCAGTGAATCATGCGTCTCCTCCCCTCAGGGTTACAACTGGTGCCATGAGCGGAATGTGGTGACGATATTCAGCGCTCCCAACTACTGCTATCGCTGCGGCAACCAGGCAGCCATCATGGAACTAGACGACACCCTCAAATACTCCTTGTAAGTATGACGACAAGCTGGAGGTGGTTAAATATTGGTTAGAAGTTGAAGTATAGACGTGTTTCTTGTTTATAAACATACCGTGTTCGAGCCAATCCGCAATACCAACTGAGTCACGTGACTATGTTTTTTTGTGATTATTGTGACCCAAAATGCTTGATTTGCTGCTGCTTATATATATTATACACAAAACATTTTTAAATAAACAAAAGGTCTTCTGTGTTTTATTACGAAACAATTATGAAAAATTGTGAGTCTGTGAAAACAATTGCAATTGAAAAGTTGTCACTTGTCGCTACAATGTTGCAAGGTAACATTATGTGTCCAAACTGGCCATGATGACCAGATTATGATGAGCAGCTTGACTATTTAATGTGGAAACACTGCGGGGGAAACATCTTCAAGCTGTCACACAGCTGTGTGGTCGAATTTACATTAATCCTTGGCAATCGCAAAATCCTCATTAGAGACTGTACATTAACGCACAGCAGGATGTAGGGATGGGCATCGATTAAAAAATATTTGAAGTCTTTAAATGATAAGAAATTGAATAGTTAATGCGAATATCGTTTTGTCCAAAAAAAATTCCCTTGTTTTACCGGCAACTACACTGTGTAGTGTATTGAGAAGGGGCCCTATTAACACTTTGACTGCCATGAAACGTCTTTTCACGTCATTGCTGGCCATGCTCAAGTTGCCGGGGGACGCTGTACAGCGTCCTTATATCAATATTTCAAAAATCTGCGATCGGATTCATAATGTCCCCTCCGCTGGCCTGAGATCCACCAGCAGGACCCACTGAGCTCTCTGGCGGTTCAGGAGCGCCATCTGGTGGCCGATCGGCGCAATCGCCAAACAGGATGTTGAATAGAGGTTGTCCTAGACGACCGTAGTACTTCCGGCGCTCGCTATAGGTCCCGCGACTCTGGCTCGTCACACTACACAGTGATCGATTGCCAATAACTCGATAAACAACATGATTTGGACGTATATACCATTATACAAGCTGGAGATGGACCGGGTAAATTTACATCCCATAATGATAAGATTTCAACTCGACGATGATCGCCCAACGGCGCGCGGAGACTGGGGTGAGTTTCAGCGTGTAACGTTACCGTCTTCGATACTAACTGCTATTATCAACATTTTACCCACATTAGATGATTGGTATAACGCTGCCCACGGAATTATAAACGCCCCCTAGCCCATCCGGTCAACATCAGATGACGTGTAGTAACTTCTAGAAGTACGTCTAGTTGGAATTTTTTATATCGCGCTGATTGCCATAAAACTGTATTGCATCATCAATATAATGCATTTGGGGCTATAGATCACGTTCTGGAGAAAGCTGCAGAAAGAGATGAAAACATACTTATACATTAGACCATACTTTACTATGAATATGTGAATGAAAAAGTTTAACGTTGCTACACAATGAACAATACATATAGGACTTTGAATGGGCCCTAATAATGGCAATGTAGCAATAGAATTTAAAAAGTTATAGCCATGCAAAGAAGGGGTACTTCTCCATAGACAAATAGAGCCGGCAACCTATGGTATATCATTAATTTAACCCAAGGCAACCAAAGTGTTAACTGTTACACCGCTGAACGGCATGCTGGGTACAGCTTGCTAGCTAGCCCTGTTAACAGCTGGGGGAACAGAAAAGAAAGATGAGGAAAGCGATACCGGAGATGTTACACGGCTTTGTACGTTTGCCATGTTGTTTACTATGGAATAGTAATTGTGTGAGTTTTGCCCGTCCCTAGCAGTTTGTTTGATCAACAAATCTTTTCTTGTGCTCTTCTTCTTCTCCTCTCCCTCTCCTCCCCCAGCCTGCAGTTTGACCCAGCACCTCGTAGAGGGGAGCCCCACGTCACGCGCCGCACCCCTGACTACTTCTTGTAAAAACGACTGTCCACTCCGGCGTTACCATGACATTATACCTTCAACAGAAGACAACGTGACACAGAGGGAGTGGGGGAGGGAAGAGTGTGGAGCCAGGGGTCAGAGGGCAACACAGCGGTGTACATTGTATATTCACACAAAGAGCTGATTAAACCTGCACTGTGGAAAATTGGAGCTATGTGACCATTAGAGGTAACTGCACCTTTAAAAAGGAAACATGGCAGGTTAAGAGAAAACGGTAGCGAAACAAGACATTTCGTCACTGTGGGCACCGGTTTAGATTTGTCGTTCACATTGTATGCTCTAGAAATGAGACTGTTAAGCTTTTATTGGATTTCTCTGGACTGGTTGTAAGTCAACCAAAATAGCTTGTATGGGGGATTTCACTGTGCTTCTTGCATCGCTGTTGGGAGTTTTCTCTTGTTCAGCCTTTACTCTGCCCAACTCCGCGATTTAGCTTGCTAAAGAAGCAATGTATATTTTTTCATTAAAATGTTCCATAATGCAGATGATTTAAGCATTCATAAAAATAAGTCTGTCACTGTAATATGGACGGATCAAAAGGTGTGCCATGTTTGTTACTATATTCATTGTTGAAGACCCCTGTTAACCCCCCCCCCTCCCAATATCATCATTGTGAATGGCAGTGATGACATAGTTCCTCATCCTGTGGGCTACTTTTCAAGCTAGATTTACCTCATGAAACCAGTATTGATACAGCATTGTTATTTGAATCCAACTGTTTCAATCCCACTTTTCCCACAGTTTATCTTGTGTGGATCCCTTCATTGTTTCAGATTGATTATGAACATTATTTTGCACTTTTGTAAATCTAAAGAAATGTATCAAGTCCGAACGTGAAGAAATTTCACTCTTACCGAATGTTTTTCCTTTTTACATTTTTATTTAAATTTCCCCAGAATGATCATGTCAAGAATTTTATTTTATGCAAATGTATTTTCTCTTGTATGAAGTTTCAGGAAAACCTTTTCTTACTCAGTCACCCATGGGTGTATTATGACAAAAAGATGATCGAATGCCATTTGTGGAGATGTTCACCCACATAAACTCAACGCTACAGTACACACGGCAACTTTTTGGGCAACACAGATAGAGCAACGTACCTGACAACCGGAAATTAAGGGAGACAAGAAATACAATATAATTTATCTGCGCACCAAGCAGATGCCATGTAAAATACAGAACTGTTGAGCTATCTGCTTAGGCAATGTTGCCCTACAACGTTGGCCCAAAAAGTTGCTCAGTGTGTCACCACCCACTGGCTCCCTATGAAACCACAGAGTCTGTATTAACCGATCCATTTGAATAGTAAAGTTGGAAATTGCTTTGGCGTTTCATTAACATCATTATGACTTCACCTGACACCAGTAGTTTCCTCTACAGTCACTCAGCAGTGGTGGACCACCACAGCAAGAACATTACCAACATACTAGATAGATAAAGTAGGAAATTAACAATTGAATTAACAAAACATTAAAATTATAATCCAAACCCATCTCCCTCAAAAGGCAAATCCCAGTGTAGTGGATGACTGGAAGAAACACCAAAACATTTTGGTTCAATAGTTAGTCTTTACTGGGGAAGTAGGCCTAAAGAATTTGAGTTTTCCTTCCATGCCAAATGGTGCAGCGCTTCACTGTGATTGTTTAACGGAATTTCACAATATTATAACCGTAAAATGCTTCAGGTTAATAAAGAACTTCCATCTTTAGTATTATTTAACAAAATAATGTAGGTAAAATAAAATATTCCATAATGGAGGACAAAGCACCATCTTGTGGTAGCTGAAATTACTACGAGTAAGCGTTGCACATGTATACTATTTATACTACATTCAGAATTTTTTTTTTATGTTTACATCATACATTTGATCAGATCTGCAAAATTTGTGATCTTTTCAATTATGATTTGGGCCACTTTCCTAAATCAGATACAGATCTGTTTTTTGCAATGTGACCTCAGTCTGAACAGTCGTATAAAAATTCTTGCGACTTTTACGTCACTCTAGATTGACATAATTCTGCGCTGGCAGGAGTCACTAGGTGAATACAAACATGGAAGACAGCTGTGATGGAGGTGGTCAGTGGAGGCATAGATATTGTGACGAGCCTGGTGGGGTTCAGACTCACCACGGTTGAAATGCAACCAAATTTGAATGTCCACACAAGAGCAATATCAATCAATACAAGTATTTATTGAATCAAAGGCAATTTACTTTGTAGTTACTTTATTTGGGGACATTTATTGAATCAAAGTCAATTTACTTTGTAGTTACTTTATTTGGGGACATTGATCTAAGTTAAAAGTTATTATTAAATGTTATTAGGTACAGTCATTATTGATATAGAATATTGAGTGTGAATTGTGACATATTGTAAGTTTGTGCAGGCCTCCCATTAGTCCAGTGGTGTCTCTGTCAAGGCCATGGGGCACATGTGCATTTTTTGTTATCTATTATGGACCGACTTGTAGATGGGGTATGGGAGACACAGATTCATTCAGATTCAGATTCCTTTATTTAAGCATTACATCACACGCAGGAGTGGTTTGTGACCAATAAACCATGCCTAGGGGTGGTTGTTAGGCCCGAGGCGCAGCCGAGGGTCGTTAGACCCCCCTAGGCATGGTTTATTGGTCACAAATCACGACTGCACGTGGTGTAAAGCTTTTATACAACTGCCAGATTCATCCAACCTTATTTCTATACAATAAACACACATTAATCGAAGATTTATTGAAAAAACCATCCGCCAGAAAAAGTAGTTCCCACAACTCCATGTGGAAGCAGCTTGAAGTGCATCCAACCAAACTAACACATCCAACTGTGTATTATTGGAATGATTGAGAGAAGTTGCCTCATGTGGAAGCAGCTTGAAGTGCATCCAACCAACTAACACATCCAACTGTGTATTATTGGAATGATTGATTGAAAATTTATTAAAACGTTTTCTTTGCCCTATAGGAAAAAAACGTTTTCTTCGCCCTATTTTTTTATTTATTTCTTTTAGCCTAAACTTAACCAGTTGGAAACCAGGGGTACAGTAATAAAATTAGCAATCAACCAATCAATCAATTCAATAGACCATGCTCACTTAAAACAGCGCTGCTTCTCTCTCAGTCTGACTCCCCCGCTGTTGCAGACAGGAGTGTGTGTGTGTGTGTGTGCGTGTGTGTGTGTGTGTGTGTGTGTGTCACAGTGTGTGTGTGCGTGTGTGTATGTGTGTGTGTGTGTGTGTGTGTGTGTGTGTGTGTGTGTGTATGTGTGTGTGTGTGTTTGTGGGTACGCCAGCGTCGGACAGTGTGAGAGAGAACGCTGCAAGAAAGTAGGAAGGAAGAAATTTAAATCAATCAATTAATCTATCAATCAATCCGCGATTTTTCTTTTGTTCTAGATTGAGTCAAGACCCATCAATTACATCATCCAACATTGTTTAAAATACTAACACATTCCCCTTGACAGAATCGCTTCATATTTAGTCGTTATGGTGCTTTCAACATAACCATTTGATCTCCGCGATCCTGTTTTCTCCCGGAGTGAGCCGGGGAGGGTTATGTGATTTGGTTGTGGGCGGGTCCTGAGCCCAGGACCGTGGATTGTTACCAATAAAGACGTGTGAATGGCCAATCAGAATCGAGAAATTTGCATGCCGTTGTATAATGTCACTTATTTCAGTACTTTACAGCAAGAAGAGTGAAACTCTATTTATTGTGCTCCCTCGACTATAGCGGCTTCCGATAATAATTGAAAACACAATAATTTTTGCATAGAATAAAATAAGATGACTAAAATAAAGATTAATATATACAGTTCTAAAAAGTGTGCAGTGCAATACAATATATTTAGCATAGAATAAAATAAGATGACTAAAATAAAGATGACTACTGTATATACAGTTCTAAAAAGTGTGCATTGCAGATCAGGATGTAGATATTATACTATGAAATTGAATAACAAAATGGCTATGTACAGTTCCAAAAAAGTATGTTGTGTGATGTGCAATGAGCAATGTGTGTAGAATGCAATGTGCAATACAGTTTTTTATTGTCAGCAACAGTGTTTCTCAAGTGTAGTCATGGGGGGGGGGGGGGATTAGGGGGCGTCAATGGGCTCTGTTGACGAGTCTGATGGCTTGGGGGGGGGGGAACTGTTCTTCAGCCGGTTGGTTGGCGTTGGCTCTGTGGCTGCGGTAGCGCTTTCCAGACCGCATCAGCTGGAACAGTCCATGGTTGGGGTGGTTAAGGTCCTTGATCATTTTCCGGGCTTTTTTAATGCACCGGCTCTCATATATTTCCTGGATGGAGGGAAGCTCACATCTGCAGATTTTTTTTAGCTGTCCTCACAACTCTGCTCAACGCTCTCTGTTGTCCCTCTGTAGAACGCCTTCAGGATCTTGGGTGTCATGCCAAACTTCTTCAGCCTCCTGAGGTGGTAGTGGAGTTGTTGGCCCTTCTTTACCACATGAGTTGTGTGGACGTCCCAGGTGAGTTTGTCGGTGATGTGGACACTGAGAAACTTAAAGCTGCTGACTCTCTCCACTGCAGTCCCGTCGATGGTGATGGGGTCCAGCTTCTCTCCCCCTCTCCTGTCTATTACCAGCTCTTTAGTTTTTTCCACATGAGGGAGAGGTTTTTCTCCTGGCACCACTTTGCCAGGTTGTCCACCTCTCTCCTGTAGGCCATTTCGTCACTCTTGGTGATTCGGCCTATCACTGTGGTGTCATCGGCAAATTTAATTACCGTGTTGGAGCTGTGCGTGGCTACGCTGTCATAGGTGTACAGTGAGTAGAGGATGGCTCAGGATGTTGATGAATTATGATGAATTGAAAATGGGGGACCCTGATGTAAACAAGACGAAAGTCTTTCTCTGGTCTGCATCCCCTTAACAATTGTATGTATTGAGCTGTACTGTACTGTACCCATTCTGCAATCTGTTAATAAAGTTATCAATCAATCAATCAATCACACAGCCCTGGGAGGCTCCAGTGTTGAGAGTCAGGGGGGCGGAGGTGTGAGGGCCCATCCTCACCACGTGGCACCTGGCGTGGATCCGACAGGAAGTCCAGGATCCAGTCACACAGACTGGGGTTGACTCCTAGTTCCCTGAGCTTGGTGTTGAGTCTGGCGGGGACTATGGTGTTGAACGCTGAGCTGTAGTCCATAAACTAAAAACATAGGCTATGCATTTGAACCCAGTGATGCTACAGATTACTAGTAAAAGTTATCTGATTACTGATTACTCCTTTAAAAAGTAATCTAGTTACTTTACTGATTACTCGATTATCAAAGTAACTTAGTTACTTTGAAAGTAACTAGGTTACTAAGTCGACGCCGTCCCCCCTGCTGCTGCCACAACATAAGAATGTCAACAGTTTTATTTTTTTTTAATAATGCTTTATTGAAAGTGCATAATGTCATAAATCATGATTGGCTGCTCAGACAGGTCATCATGAGACGTCATCAACCATCACCAGGCCATATAAGGTCGCAGCTGTTCACTGCTCAGGCACTCCATCTATTCTGAGACAACGGACTCAGTGCATACTCCGCAAGTCGCGCGTATGGAAGCAAATGAGTGCCAGAAGTATTTGAATTTAATCAGACACCGCATTTATAGCATTGAAAATAATTACTTTGAAAACATGTATAATAACTTTGAAAACATGTATCTGAATTTTTTCAAAGTTATTATACATGTTTTCAAAGTAATTATTTTCAATGCTATAAATGCGGTGTCTGATTAAATTCAAATACTTCTGGCACTCATTTGCTTCCATACGCGCGTAACAGGAATCTCTCTCACTCCCACTCTCTCACTCTCTCTCAAGTAGCCAAATTACACTATAAAACTGTGTGAAGGTAGGGGAACAAGAATGTCCAAAGGTGGGGGCTGGTGAAGAGTAGGAGACAGGGAAAAGTCCTTGCAAGGGTGGGGGCTGTTGAGGAGAGTAGACAGGGAAAAAAGGTCCAGGGACAGGCGAATCCTCACAGTACCCCTGGCTCTCTTATCAGCATTATGAGATAGTAACTAAATAGTAACTCACAACCACTTGGAAAAGTAACTGTAATCAGATTACTGGCTTGTAAAAAGTAACAAGTTAGATTACTATTTACTGAAAAAAGTAATCAGATTAGAGTAACTAGTTACTTAGTCGTTACTGGCATCGAACCTAGGTTTTGTGGGAAAATGCACAGATGCCGTGTTTAGGATTGGCCAACGGCCATACGCCGCTGGACAGAGGAGAGTATAATACTGAGGGCTAGGGCATTAGCATTCTGTCTCTACTCTCTTTCTATCTATACTCTCGCTCTACTCTTTTTCTGTCTACACTCTTTCTGTCTATACTATGTCTTTCTTTCTCTGTCTTTCTTTGCTTCTATCCTTACTCTCTCTTATTCTCAATCTATTCTCTTATTTCCTTTTCTCTCCCTACTGGCTATTCTTTCATCATATTCCGCTGTCTGTTGTGAATTGCTCCAATGACCACCTCACGTAAATACAATGTAATTATGATGATAATCATTATTATGATTCATTTTGATATTTTCAATAAATACAAGACATATTGTTTGAACATCTATTCTGTGTCTATTGTCTAATGATTTATATTATCCTGTTATAACCCTGAGTCAATGGACCAGCTGAGGTGTATCCAAAGAATCACCCACAGTTTCAAAACATATTGAAAGAAAAAATGGCTCTCATTCACCCCCTCGTCTCCATTATCATCTGCTTACGAAATATAGTTGGCCTCCACTGCAAGTTATAAATTAAACCACAAACTGTGACTTCAGTGTCCTCCATGTTTACTTTCATCTTCGTTATTGTTCATTTGTGCATGTGGGTCAGTTCAGGAGCGTGACCAGTTTACACTGGAATATGATCATCTGAACAGCCAAATAAAAAATCTGATCTGAGCAATGAATCCCAATTGAGCATTTAGGCTTGCAGTGTGAACGTAGCCTTAGTCTGTGGAGGATTTTCTGTGTCAGAACTAAATAAAATAAATAACTCGCCATACATAAATAAATGAGCAATGAAATTAACCATTACATATTTAAATGAGTTATGGCCTTTATTTATATATTATTCATATATGTATATATATATTTGTTTATTTATTTATTCATATATTCATTTATCTACACATTTACTTATGTATATATTGAAAATTGTATTTATGTATCTACTTTTATTTATTTAGTAAAGTTCATTCAATAGCTTTTTTTTGTTGCAAACAAATGTTAGAAGTTTTAAATAGTTTCAGATTATTTCAGCGCACATGAAAATACAGAAAAGCCAAGTGACAAGTCACAAATCAATACAAAGCAGAGGCAAATACCGTATATGCAAATATATATTAGGCAAATATATAGTCAAAGCAGACCTCGAGGTGTCTCTGTCGCTGCCTAGGCTGGTAAAGATATGCCTCATAAAGTGTGAAAACGGAAGTACAGGAAGTACCGGCTACAGGCTTTCCGGTTTCGACAAAACAATTATAGAAACGTGTGAAGTGCACAATATTTCCTCGTTTAAGCCACTGCAATGGCTTTGCCTGAAGAATTTACTACATGACCGGGACGTTCTAGCTTGTTTGCCGACAGGATCCGGGAAAAGTTTGGTCCGATTGGAGGCAGCTTCCAGGGGAAGTACATACACCGGAAATTCACACTTTCGATCTCACGGAGGAGATAAAACTGGGAACGAGGTTAGTCGCGGCCCAGGTTGGGTTAATCCATATTGAACAAGCTGGAGTAAGATTTCCTGTTTAGTGATTTGCCTTCAAAATAAATCTGGATACAAATTCGAATCAAGTACCTGGGTCTGACTGGAGCAAAATGGGAGGGTGCCGGTTTAAATAAAGGAGTGTCGTTTAAATGTTGTTAAATGTGCAAAACAACCATTTTTCAATTACTTGTGCTTTAGACTTGTGCAGAATCGTTCTTTTATTTTGAAAATGTCTGACGGGAAGTGATGTTGTTGTTGTGGCTCCCGGAAGCGTGTATGCTTTTACCAACACAATTGTGTTTCCGGGTTCCTGTTTTGCGCTCTGATTGGCCACTGACGCATGCTATTACGCCCCCCTTTACGCTCTCCCCTGAGACGCGCTGAAACCTACGTGTTTGTGCGACCATGTCGACCTGAACAATGGGGGATAATAATAAGAACGAGCCGCCTCGGCCGCTGCTGCTGGAGCTGGACCGAGTCATGTGAGACAAGCCGGCGGCAGCAAGGCGCACGGAGCCGGGGAGAAACCACCGCCTCGCCCCGCTGGTGCTTCACAGCGCGTCTCAGGGGAGAGCGTAAAGGGGGGCGTAATAGCAACAGCAACTTGCAATGGGCCTGGTCTACAAGATACACTATACGACTAAGGTACCCATGTACATGTCAAAATACTTCCCAAAGGTCAGTGAATACCACAACCACTACACCAGAGGAAGCTCAACAAATCATGTTAAACCCAGATTTGGCTCAAACAAGGGACTAAACACACGTTTCGCAATTATGCCACATCAATGTGGAACGCCCTACCCAAAGCTGTAAAGGAATGTGAATCCCTACCCACATTCAAAACCGCTCTTAAAGAGCACCTACGGGAGGCTGCAATTCGAAACTGGCCACCGTAAATGCCCAAAACCCCCACCACCTCCTAATAGACAGTCTCCTCCCCACCGCATGTATATATTCCCTCCCCGCCGTATGTATATTTCTCTCCCACCCACCCACCCCCTCCTAATGTACAGTCCCCTCCCCGGCCATCATATGTATATACTCTGTCAGGATCTAGGGGTAACAGTACTGTATATTTGAATACCGTTTAAGTCACAAATGTATCAGTACTAAATACCTATATGTCCCTATGCCATAAATGTCATGTATGTTGTGTATGTCATAAATGTCTATATGAATTGAAAATGGGGGACCCTGATGGAAACAAGACAAACGTCTTTCTCAGGTCTGCATCCCCTTAACAATTGTGTGTATTTATTGAGCCGTACTGTATTGTACCCATTCTGCAATCTGTTAAATAAAGTTTTCATTCATTCATTCATAGCATAGACCACCGCAACACTTCCGGGATTCTGAAATCAGGGAGGAGATTGCGGGGGTCAAATGAATGAATGTGGACGAGAGCCGTGATGTAAGTGGTTGCCGATGCGGCTGTGGGGGTGCTAGAGACATGATCGAATAGACGTTTATGCGCCTCACTCTCCTGAACACGGCGTGACCCATAACTAATCGATCAGAACTAAATCGGCAGAGAAAAAGCCCATTTTAAAGCACCTATTCCGCATGGACATGCGCAGAGTGCCCATGGAGTCTGGACGACGAGAGATGACGCTCGAATGAATTTTAGTTCTGATCGATTAGTTATGGGTCACGCCGTGTTCAGGAGAGTGAGGCGCATAAACGTCTATTCGATCATGTCTCTAGCACTTTTCCCCTGTAAATATCCTAACCCAACCCCCTCCAATGTACAGTCATTTACCTAGTATGGTTTTGTCAATAGTCCAATGTACAATTTTGTTTGTTTGTACAGAGTCTCCCCCCCCTCAATGTACAGTTTTGCTTGTTTATACAGTGTGCCCCCCCCCCCCCCAACCACCTCCAATGTAAATTACCCAGTATGGTTGTCAATATCCCAGTGTACCCAACCCCCCCCACCCAACCTCCTCCAATGTACAGTTTCTACGTCAAATGTATATACTCCCTTTTCTTGACTCCTTCTGTATCACAAACAGTACTGTATTTGCAAATCTGGTATGTCATAAATGTATAGATGTAGCAGTACTGACTATCTGTATGTCATGTATGTCATATATGTCCTGATGAATTGAAAATGGGGGACCCTGGTGGAAACAAGACGAAAGTCTTTCTCTGGTCTGCATCCCCTTAACAATTGTGTGTATTGAGCTGTACTGTATTGTACCCATTCTGCAATCTGTTAATAAAGTTTTCAATCAATCAATCAATCAAACCCCCACAGCCGTATCGGCAACCACTTACATCACGGCTCTCGTCCACATTCATTCATATGCTCCCCCCGCAATCTCCTCCCCGATTTCAATAACGCGGAAGTGTAGTGGTCTATAGGTCAGTGGCCAATCAGAGCACAAAACAGGAACCCGGAAACACAAATGCGTTGGTAAAAGCATACACACTTCCCGGAACACAGGACGCTGCAGCTCAGCTCAGCAGAGACGCACCAGAGACTCCAGTCCAGTGGTTGTTTCTTGGCTCTCGACGCTCGGTTCGCTCTGTTGGCGTTCCCTCGCCTTTTCTCTTTGGAATTGTTAGCTACAAATATTACCACCAGTAAGTAGCGAACACAGACCACGGAATAACGTGTCACCGTTTATTCAGCTGTGGCGGTTTTTTGTGAAATTATTAATTTCGCATTGTGTTTACATTGGTATCTGAATGGCCTGAGTGTGGTGGTCGCTAAGTCAGGCCTCGCCGACAACGCAATGTGCAAACTAATGTTAGCTGAGTGCTCGTTAGCTTCTATATATATCTACGGTTAGCACAGCTTGAGCTAACAAGATATGTGACGTTAGCGAATAGCTTTGGATATAACATTAGCGTTAAGATGGCACGACATCACTGTTATTTAGGCATTGTTTCACTTTAGACTTTACCGTAACGTTACATTGACTCAAATGTTATCACGATGAGCAACATGTCAGTTGACGCGTTAGCTAGCTAACAGCAAGCTGGCTAACATTAGCTGTATCATCTGTTAGCATCATCGCTAACTATCTAACTGCAAACTTGAGCTTTAAGCTAATGCTTATCGTACCATTATGCCATAACCACAGGTACACACTAGACACACAAGATCATTTAGTTAGCTAACGTAGCTACCTGCTAAATTGATAACGTTACCTTGACATTTAAAAACAAATTCTAGTCACATTTACATTTAGCATAGGATTCAGTTTACATTGTTGTTTCCTAACAGGGGACTTATCCCCACAATATGGAAATGTTTCTACATTTTGACCACATATGATATTACCAGTAAAAAATCTTGTTTAGCATTGTACATTAGAATACCACTAAATTTATGAATTCATATATATGCTATTCCTAATGGTCTTGACCAGTGGTTCTCAAACTTTTCACACGTCAAGGACCCCAAAATGTATCAGGCTGTGGACCCTTTGTATCAAGGACCCCCATCTGAGAACATTTGTTAGATACGATTAAGTCCAAATGACTAGTGTCTAATCTGTAACTGAAGAGGTAACGGTGAAACCGATCAAAACAGTCACTCATACAGTATGTTCTAATTGGGCTAATTCAATAAATAAATAAAAATTCCCTGTTAAAGAACTCCTGGGTGTCCCCGGACCTCGTGTTGAGAACCACCGGTCCAGAGTCCAGACAGTAGAATATGTACAAAACCAGAAGCCAGGGGAGTGAGACTCATACTAGATATTTCATCAGGTATAAAGTATGATGCTGCTCCATCGACAATGAATGTAAAACTGTTTTACTGCTATTTTGTGGACCCACAGAGCCTTTGTTTTTGAGTTTATGTTCTATCTTTACCAATTGATGGTCTATGGAGCAGCTCCAGACTTTACATCTGATGACATTACAATTTTGAGTCTTAGTGCTCTGGTTTCTGGCTTTGGAAGTTGCTCATGTTTGTAAATAGGGCTGCAACTAAGAACTATTTTGATAGTCGATTAGATTAGATGCATTGTCATCATACAGCACAAGTACAGTACAACGGAAATAAGTTGGCATCTAACCAGATTGCAAATATAACAGTGCAATAGCAATATACAATGTACAAGTGATTAAAAGTCATACTGGCCAGTGGTATAACAAGTAATATAGGTAAGGGATATATACTGATATAGATATAGTATATACATGTATGTAATAAAGGATTATATGATGCAGGTATATTCAGACAGATGTGGATGTATATATATTATATATATACAGTAAATATATACAGCATTATTGTACATGCTGTCATACAAAGTTATATGAGTAAACTATAGTTTGAGGTAGGTAGTTATGATTACAGTGTAAGGCAATTGTAGACTGTGAAGGCAGTAGGCAGGTATAAATTGAGTATAGGCTACAGAAACAAACTATATATATATTTTATGCAAAACTCATCTTGTACAATGCAATGATTGTAGGCCATAGGAATAATAATAGTGAATTCATAAATAGGGTGGTGCTCCCTCTCTAACATTTCTCATTGAAGCCAATGGGTGCCGTTAGCCACAGGTCAATGAGCTAGCTTGCAGCGAGAGTCATGGTATCCATTAACTTGGCTGGCAATTCTGAAGGTTCGCTAATGCTTAAGCTATAACTCGACATGGACTGGGCTTCGAAGCTTCGGTAGTAATTATCATCGAATAATCTAAGATTCATTCTTCCCACGAAGTTTCAAGTGTGGTGGGTAAATGAGAGTTATGCGGTACATTTTGTTTTCTGAAAGGTCTCATCTCATGTTCCTTGTGTGAGAAGAACTGATTTAAAAAATGAACTTTAGATTTTAGAACTTAATTTTCCGACAATGGCTAGGAGGTAAGAGTGGTCGTCCGTCCACAGGTATACAGGCAAAACTGGTGAGTGGTGACACCCTGGAAGGCATTTTTGAAAACCTCTGTTTTCTGTGACCTAATAAATAACTCAGTTTTCTGTCATTTCCATGTGGATGGGAGGCCAAACACAGAGAAAATACTATGTTTTCAAAAATATCAGTATGTGGTCAAGGTGCTTCTGTCTGAGACTCCTAAATGACCAGCTGGTCATCGGGAGCAGTTAGGGGTTAAGTGTCTTTGCTCAAGGACACTTTGACACACTGCCCAGGAGGAACGGGAAACAAACCGGGAACCTTCGGATTACCAGACGACTGCTCTACCTCCCGAGCCATTGTCGGGAAACAAAGCATTAGAAATTAGAATCGTTTATTTTTATTATCTTTTTCCTCCTTTTTCCGTTTTTCTCCCCTCCCAATGTTAGTCGTTATGCCAATTCCCAATCCCCTTCCTGGTCGCCTGTAGCTGTTCCGCAACCGTTCCTACTTCCGGGGTAGGCCTGATTGGCCCCGACAGGCATGTGACCCGCCGCGGCCACGCCCCGCGGCAGCCCCAGGAGCAAGCGCGCTACTGCTGGATTTCGCTTCGCCTTTCACATCGCTGCCGTTGGCGAAAGCAGACAAATGAATGACTAATTCGGTCAGAAATAACGTAACTAATAATAATAATAATGGATTGGATTTATATAGCGCTCTGCGTGACACCCCAGAGACCCCAGAGCGCTTACAGAGTCCATTATTCGTTCATACACAGTCATACCGGTGGTGGTAAGCTACAATTGCAGCCAGAGCTGCCCTGAGGCAGACTCACGGAAGCGTGGCGAATAATCATCGCCTACGGCCCCTCCGACCACCACCAACATTCATTCACATTCATACGAGGCAAGTAGGTTAAGTGTCTTGCCCAAGGACACAACGGCAGTGGGATGGACATGGGCTTGAGCGGGATTCGAACCACCAACCCTTCGATCATTGGACGACCCGCTCTACCCCTGAGCCACGCCGCCCCACAACTAACTAATAACGTTAGTAAGCACTGCTTATATGCTTATTATGTCTGCGGGGTACAGTAAACGTTTCTCCCGGTACATTCTGAAGAGCACACCGCTGTATGTTGGAGAACCAGCGGTCTTCCTCACTCGAGTGAGACTAAAGCCGTGCACAGCTCAGCCCTGTGAGACGCTTATGTCTGCGGGGTACAGTAAACGTAGAGCCATATGAAATCCGTTTTATTATTTTCCAAATTCCATTTCCCCCCCCCCAAATTCAATTTTTTCCGTTTTAATATTTCAGAATTCTGTATTTTGCTTTTTATGCTCATTTTACCATCAGAAATAGTGTCTAATAAGTGGGAATTAATAAATGTCCACAATTGAATAAGATATAACAGTCCATTTAATGTTTAAGTGCTGCAACTCAGAAATACAGTTCAATTTTACACAATATTTTTCAATTAATATTGTGACAAAATAAAAATACACATTTCAAGTGTAAACAATAGATACAGCTAGCTACTACTGACATTATCACAATGACAATGTTAGCCTAGCTATATTAGCCTAGCTATATCTATTATATTGTGATGAAATATAGTAAATAGTAATGCATAATTTAGGCACCTTTAGTTTATTTCGTTTATAAAGGACAGTGTATAATGACAATCGTTTGCATTAACAAATGGATGGGTGCACTAGATTTAGCAAGAAGCTATCATTTCCATCTATAGTCCTATGTACTGTAACGTTTCATAGCTATTTAAGTTTATTTAGATTATAAAGGGCAGTGTATAATGACAATCGTTTGCATTAAACAAATGGATGGGTGCACTAGATTTAGCTAGAAGCTATCATGTCCTAACGTTATAGCTATTTAATCACAATAGTGTCGCAAGTGTTTTTGCGGGTCCAGTCCAGGGAACGTTGACAGAATTAGCAAAACACCTTATCACCGGAGGCATAAAAGTCATTAGGATACTGTTGTGCTCTGAATTGAGGGCTTATTGCAGAATTTCTTAGCTTCTTGACGATGTTAACACTGAAGCAGCCAGACGCTTGAGCACCGCTGTGTTGTGTGTAACACGCTATAGTGTCCCCGCCTCCCCGGGCGCGTGTGCACCAAACGTTCCACCCAAAAACGGAATTTCAGTCCAGATTAGGCCAAATTCTGCAATATTCCACGTTTTGCAGTTGATTCCATTTTTATTGGTTAATTCCGCGATTCCGTCCGCGATTCCGTGAACGCGGATTTCATATGGCTCTAAGTAAACGTTTCTCCCGGTACATTCTGAAGAGCACACCGCTGTATGTTGGAGAACCAGCGGTCTTCCTCACTCGAGTGAGACTAAAGCCGTGCACAGCTCAGCCCTGTGAGACGCTTATGTCTGCGGGGTACAGTAAACGTTTCTCCCGGTACATTCTGAAGAGCACACCGCTGTATGTTGGAGAACCAGCGGTCTTCCTCACTCGAGTGAGACTAAAGCCGTGCACTGCACAGTCTCTAACAGTGTAACAGTAAGAAGCATTTTGGATAAAAGTATTCTGTACTTCTGTATGACAATAATGTATGCCTTTCAAATGTTAAATGATACACAGCGAAATCTACGCTCTCGCCTCTCATCCTGCTTTCGCCAACGGCAGCGATGTGAAAGGCGGAGCGAACTCCAGCAGTAGCGCGCTTGCTCCTGGGGCTGCCGCGGGGCGTGGCCGCGGCGGGTCACGTGCCTGTCGGGGCCAATCAGGCCTACCCCGGAAGTAGGAACGGTTGCGGAACAGCTACAGGCTTCCTGGTCGTTGTGCACTCTACCCCCTACCGTCGGTCTGGGAGGGCGGAGACTTATCACATGCTTCCAAGTTCCTCCGACACATGTGTACCCACTACCAGCCCACCACCTTTTTTCACCTGGCAGCACGGACTCTCACTGAGAGAGTGTAACGTGTGGAAGGTCACACTACCTCTCTTAGAGCCTTCCCTCGCTGTGCAGGCGCCCCGACCGAACTGTAGGAGCTTCCTCCCGCTGACTCTGCCAATCGAGCCAGTATGACGGCCGGCCAAGCCGGAATCAACGCTGACAGCTGGATTTGATACCAGTGTCTCTTGCGTTGGTGACGAGCGCCTTGTCCGCTGCGCCACCCAGCCGCCTTTAGAATAGTTATTTTGACATTGATTACTATGGCAGTGATTGAAGCATTGAAGCACTCCACTTGAGATAATTAGTTTGGTACTGTTGCCTATGGTCGCCTTGCTCATGCTAACTGAGGTCAACTCATTTTCTCTTTTTACAGGTCATGCCCACAATAAAATTGCAGAGTTCCGATGGGGAGATCTTTGAGGTGGATGTCGAGATAGCCAAGCAGTCGGTCACCATTAAGACAATGTTGGAAGGTAAGTTATAGGCCTGACTATTGCTAAACAATGATCAGTTCTGCAGCTTGCCATAGATGATGAAGACTGTCCACTATCCAGCTTGCTGCAATGGAGGTGACCTGCTGACGCAGTTGAAGGAACATTTTCCATTATAATAATAACTTATAATGTATAATAATTCGGTCATCCTACCCACATTCCCCCATGTCAGTCGAAACTCTACTTCGGTTTTTGAATTCTAACACGCAGCGAGTTGGCTCAGGGCTGCTGGTGCATTGCAACCAAACAACAGGCTACTGTCCATTTAGGGCATGAAATGACTTCTCAAACGTCTTGTTCAGCATTATCCACATGTTTTGTAGTCAAACAATCCCGCTTTCAGTCCAAGATACCTGTATTTACATCAGTAAGAAGCACGGCAGGCAGCGACACCCTGACCTGACTCATCTCTGAGTGCCCGTGATTCTACACTGTTCTCATCCGCTGCAGCAGACAGCGTTTCCCCAAGCACTTGCTGTGCCAGTTACTGATTTGAATAAATATATATAAATAAATAAAAACACACACTTTTCGATGGGAAGCTACAGGTTTCATGAGAAATGTGTTTATTTTGAGAAATGCTACCATTTACAATATTACAATCATTGATTAGGCTAAGGTCTATTTCTCACTCTTTAAGATGGCTCCTACCGTGGCCTACCGTAGTTTAAGTCTATATTTTGTGATTTTGTGTGAAGGGGGGGGGGGGGGGGGGACTAGCAAAGTAAGATTTTCAATATATTATTGACAAATAAATATCTGAATCTCTCCATATTAACAGCAATTAGGCTAAGTCATCAAAATGAATTTGACAATAATGATATGATGTTGAGAGAATCTTAACGTAGGCCAAGTAGTTTATACTATTTGTAAAATATGTTTGAATGAATTTGTCTCATATTGTCACTCTCTTGACAGATTTGGGGATGGATGACGAAGGAGACGATGATCCAGTGCCTCTACCTAATGTGAACGCTGCCATCCTCAAGAAGGTAACGGTAGCAGGATACTGAAAACAGACACGGTTGAATATGTCGGCGTGTATATACTGTAGGGCTGACCCAGATTAGTCGACTAATCGATTGAAAGGAGCCGTAGTTGACTGCCAACCTCTTAGTCGAATGCAAAAAAGAATATTTATAATATATATTTTTTTAATCATTTCCAAAAGCAAAGAGGCCTAGCAGCGTGGCTAATGCTAATGGTGCGCATACCAGCGAGGCTAACTGCCTAAGAAAATGGGCACAGAGGCACTGAAAGAGGATTTCACCCATCTAATGAACACACTAGACTAGACAAATATCAAGATGTATCCATCAGTGGACCAATTGCATGCTTTTGCAGAGGACAAGAAGCCTTCAGTCGACTCCTTCAGACATTTAGCACCCCCCACAGCCCAAATGGAATGATACATTTAATTTTTTGTATTAATTTTGCATTGTTTTGCAGTATATTGAAGGAATAATACACCAGAGGGAGTGATATTATCAAAGATCTCCCAGTCAACCGTACGTGACAAAGGCATTGAAGTCCAGCCTACTACTTTTTAATAGCTTTACTAGATTGGCGTCAGACATAGAACACCGCTTAGGTTAGGTTTAGGTTTACTTTATTTGTTCAAGGGGGACAGTGTACATTAATAAAACATTTTACAAATGTAAATGCACCCAATTTTAGCCAAAAGGCTAATTTCCATTGGCAGTCCCCCTGCCAGAAGGTACAGGCTAAAATCATGTGTTAAAAAAAAAAGGGTTAGCAATAAAAACAGAATAAAATCAAGATAAATAACATTAGAACACAACAAAAGCACATAGACATAGTAGGGATACAGGTCACAATACAGTCATGGACACAAGGACAGAGCACATCATGACATATTAAGAGACCCAGACATAGACAGACGCACCATATCCACACACACACGCATACACAGACACCTCAGTGTTGACAGTTCTGGTTTTCAATGAGCCATTCCCTAACCCTGCACTTGAATGAATGGTATGATGTGGACACTAATTGTTTGAGGAATTGAGTTCCATTCGTGGGATGCTCTGTATGAAAAGACGGCCTGGCCAAATAAACTTTTTTTTGAAAGGGATTGTACAGTCCCCCCTTGCCGCACCTCTAGTGTTCCTGGTTGAGGCAGACTTGAGGTTGATGAAACCGGACAAAGGAGGAGGAGCCAATCCACACTTTATTTTAAAAACTAGACAGACGTTTTGATATAGGGTCAGGTTTTCCCAACTGAGTAGATTATATTTTTTTTAGAATGTGACAATGATGGTACCTGAATGGTTTCTTGTCTAGAATTTTTATTGCTCGTTTGTAAAGTGATTGAAGTGGTTTCGGAATGGTGGAATGTGAATTGGACCAGGTTATCAAACAGTATGTGATGTGGGAAAGAACCATTGAATGAAAATATAGCTTTGCTGCCTCGGTTGAAAGGAAGTTTCTTATGTACCTGAAGTTTGATAGGCTGAACTTTACCTTATTGCAGACTTTTTTTTATGTGATTTTTGAAGCTAAGGTTTGGGTCTATGTGTAATCCTAAATATTCTGATACTACCTGTAATTTCTGACCTGAGATGAAGATATCCTGCTCTGCAACTTCTCTGTGGTGTCAAATAGATGAGACGATTGCATAATTTTACAAGTAGGCTAATTATTATGCTAATTTGACCATGTTGATGGGAGACGGACAACGTTTGTTACGTTATTCCAATAAAAGTCACCAAGCGTAGGGCGGCTACGTGGCGTAGTGGGCAAGGCACTCGCCACGAAATGCTGGAGACCATGGCTCGTCAGTTCGAGCCCAGCGCTCCACATTTGCTTTCAGTTTAGCTGGTCGTCCATACTAATACACATTGGCCGTATTAGGGGGTGGGAAACTGATGGGTGGGGATCGGGCGTTGTGGACAGCGACTCCTACAGGTCGGTTGGTGCGCCTGCGCAGTAGAATCAGGAAGTGTCGGGGGCAGCGTGAGCCTACCACGCGTTACTCCTCGCCACTGAGAGATCGAGCTGCGCAGGTGAAAAGATGCGACTGCTGTTATCTCAAGTACCGGAGGGGACTTGTGCTATGTATGACTTAGTCCACATTGCAGCCGGCTTGTGGGAGGCAAGAAACAGCGTCCGTGACAGGGGAGGGTTGAATTGGATGATACGAAATTGGGATGGGAGAAAATATAGAAAAGTGGGAGAAAAAGTGGATAAAAAAAAAAACAAAAAAAAAAAGTCACCAAGGGTTTTTTTGTCAGCCTCTTCTTGGTAAGTGAGGGTCATTATATTATCTTATTATAATCTTACCTGTCTGATGCAAATACATTAAACTCTACTCTGCGATCAAAGTCCTCTCTGCTTTGACAGCAGCTATAAAAAGGCTATGTCTTTAATTCTTGTCCTCCGCTTGCATAGTGTTGAAATGAGTTAATAAACCGCTGGTTTATGATATTATATTAGCATTTATAATGCGCCCCCAAGCCAATTTTTACATCGGTCCGGGGCGTAGCCTGCTGGGTATTAAAAAGTCTTAAAAGGTATTTAATTCATAATACTCAATTTAAGGCCTTAAAGGCTATTAAAAAGTCTTACAGGTATTACATTTGGGGGGGTGGGGGCAGTCCGGCTGTCGGAAGATGAAATTATATTAATATAGGAAATGTTTTTGGTGGGCTAACGGGAGCTTGGTGCATCTGAGCCCTGCAGATGCCCTGTGAAAGCTGTGTTTGATTTAACCCTCTCGTTGTACAATCTCACATGTGAGTGTAGAATTCTGAGAACTGAACATTCTAATGGGCGATGGTGTAACGACGACTGCCGGCCATCGACGGACGCAGAGTTATAGAATTCCAGCATAGAATTCCGAGAGAACATTCCAAAAGATATGCCTCCTCCGCCCGACGAAAGACTGTTCAGGTGGCTGTCATTGTCAACGTGGATCTCTGAGGAATGTGACAATGTGATCATCTAAACTGTAAACCCCCCCCCCCCCCAGGTAATCCAGTGGTGCACGCATCATAAGGACGACCCTCCTCCCCCAGAGGACGACGAGAACAAGGAGAAGAGGACGGATGACATTCCGGTCTGGGACCAGGAGTTCCTCAAAGTAGATCAAGGCACCCTGTTTGAATTAATCCTGGTGAGTACATAAGCGTGCACAGCCCTAGTGCATACTGACGATTTCAGTAGCCGCTGGTTAACACATTAACTGCCACGCAGTTTGCCCCTCTCATACCACTCTCTGCCACCACTCTAAGCCTATGGAGATGTTCACCTTCTTTGCAGGGCTATAACTTTTTTTAAATTGTATTGCTAAATTGACATGACTGGCCCATTCAACATCGATTATCTATCGTTCAGGATGTAGGAACGTTATACTTTTTCATTCATAGATTCATACGAAAATACTGTCTAGAATATAAATATGTTTTTATCGTTTTCTGCAGTAATTCCTAGAATGCTAGTTATAGGCCTAAACGCATAATATAGATTATCGATTGCAGTTTATTCGTGATACATGCTATATTAAAAAATCCAACTGAATACGATCCTAAACGTTATGACTCATCATGCGCGGATGAACGGAGGGGCGGGGGGGCGTGTCGTTTATAATTCCGTGATCGTCAGTAAATGCTTTATGTAGTATAGGTGATATATTGATCAGAGCAGTTTGCATTAATAATAATAAACAATCACAGATCCCACTTATTTAACATAGATCGACTAGATCTACACGGATGTGTGTCTAGAGTCCCGCAACAATATGTGACTGCCGGACGCATTTCCCAGATGCATGGAGATCACCATTTCCGGTTGTAACTCGCCCGATCATCCACCAGGCGGCGGTATTGAAGCGTTGCACGGTTGTGCCGAGTCCCACTGTTGTGCCGAGTCCCACTGTCTCAGCCGAGGCTGGGTGAGGGAATTATGAATACCATGGCGAAAAAATGAAATATGATCTCAATAACGTCGTACGCCATGGAGTGGTGGAATTCGCATGACCTTGAAACCCGTCGTAAGCCGTTTTTGGCGGTGGATGTGTTAATCTGTAGACTAGATTGGTCATATCATTGCATATATATTAACACTTTAACTGCCCAAGGTTAAATTCATGATATACCATCCCTTGCCAGCTCTATTAAACATGGAGAAGTTCCCCTTCTTTGCAGGGCTATAACTTTTTAAATTCTATTGCTAGATTGCCATTATTAGGGCCCATTCAATGTCCTATATGTATTGTTCATGGTGTAGCAACGTTAAACTTTTTCATTCACATATTCATACTAAAATATGGTCTAAAGTATAAGTATGTTTTCATCTCTTTCTGCAGCTTTCTCCAGAACGTGATTTATAGCCCCAAATGCATTATATTGATGATCAAATACAGTTTGGTAGCGATCGGTGCCAGATGAAAAATTTCAAATGGACGTGCTTCTAGAAGTTTCTACGTATCATCTGATGATGACCGGATGGGCGGGGGATCGTTTATAATTCCGTGGGCAACGTTATACCATTCATCTAATGTGGGTCATATGTTCATCATAGCAGTTTATATCGAACACGGTAATACTACACTCTAAAACTCACCCCAGTCTCCTCGGGCCGTTGGGCGATCAGCGTGGAGTAGACAGTTTTCTATTATGGGATGTTGAAATCCCCGATCTATTTCCAGGTTGTATAATAGTATATACGTCCAAATCATGTTGTTTTTCGAGTTATTTCCACCGATCGATGTTCACTGTGTGAAGACAGAGTCTCTCTAACATTAGCGAGTGCCCGGACCCCATATGGAGTGAGTCCTGCCGGTTCAAAGGTTGACATCCGGTTTCCATCTGCCGATCGGCCACCAGATGGCGCTCTTGAACCGCTAGAGGGTTGAGGGGAGATCAGCAGTGTGTCTCAAGGCTGCAGAGGGGAAATATGATTCCGATTACAGATTTTTGAAATATTGAATATCAAAGACGATTTACGGCGTCCTCGGCAACTTGAGCATGGCTAGGAAAGACGCCTAAACACGTTCCCGGCAGTTAAAGTGTTAAAGGGGACATGTCTTGCTATTCCTTTCACTATTTGGGCAACTTTACACAATTCCTGTGAGTCTATGGAACACATCTGTAAAGTTTTTTTCAAAAGAATTCATTGTTTTGTATTTCTAATCAAGTACTCTAAAGCAGCATTTTTCCACTTCAAGATTTCAAGCTGTTTTGGGCTGGGCTCCGCCCATAAGCGCTTTGAGTGACAGCCACCCACACAGTCCGCATGCGAGTGGCAGACAGAGAGAGATATAGAGAGATTGAGGGGGATACTAATTAATTTATCCCACGGGATAATGCATTGGTAACTTGTTTCAAATGACAATATATACCTCTGTGAATATTATTGCACGGATCGGAATACGGGCGTGCGCGTGGGAGCATGCGCAAAGTTATTTTGACAGTGATATGCGAGTGCTCCCGACTGCGAGGGAGGGAGAGAGATAGAGAGAGAGAGACATGCATTTACACACAACCTCCCGACCGCACGGAGCAGGAGCTTCTCTCACACACGCGGTCCCCCTCTCTCTATCTCTATCTCTCTCTCCCTCTCTATCTCTCTCTCGCTCGTTCTCTGCTGTCTGTCGGACTCGGCACCCTGTTTGAGTCGCACTGTTGAGCGAAATTGTGGGTGGTGACTACAACCACAGAGCCAATCCGATCACAATCAGCTCAATCAGTACCTTATTCACGTCAGCAATACCGTCAAATCAGAACGGCTTAATTGAGTGAGGGAAGATCTCATGAACTCGAGACTGAACTGATGAGTCAATATGATAATTAGAGACACAGACCACATTGATATAATCTCCCATTGCTAGGAAACGATGCTAAACACTGGAAAAGGCCATTTATAATGCATGGGACCTTTAACACTTTGATTGCCACTCACGAGTTTTCTCCGATTTATAATAGTTACGGTGAAAGCCACTCACGAGATTTCTCGGATTTTTTATTTTTTTTAGCGATCTGAAATCATATTGCATCACGCGAGCCTACCCTAGCCTACCCAAGAGCCGCCGGCAATCAGATGTGGAAAAAAGCGCCCCCTATCGTCTCCCAGATGACATCAGGGATTTTGGAATGGACTCAATGAAAATGGATGGGGGAAGAAATCCTGTACTCCACATTTTCCAGTCCACTGATGCAGCCGGGGTTACCAGAGTTCATTATGGATCCTCTGAGCGCCGCGGATCATGAGTTCTACTGTATACATGTTAGATCTATACACTTATTGATTTTTTCCGAATGGTGATCAGGAATTGGAATATACCAGTTGGATACCATCTGATGTCATGTAAGGAATCTATGTTATCAGTGTTAGGATAATCAGACTTGTTTTGATGAAGATATAAGCTGTTTTGTGCTCTATCGGTTTCACTGTAAAATCCATGAGGAAATGAAAACGGCTATCAGCGCGCGGCTCGAATGGGCGTGCGTGTATGTATAATATTGATCATCTAGCGTTTATTTGAAAACTATTAATAAATAGGCCGACAAATATCAACGTTCTGGAATATTCCAGTAAAAGACGATTATCACAGAATGGCCCAGAATGGGCTGTTTTTTTTTACCTCAAAACGGGTGCTTTTCAAAATGCTCTCAAACGGAAATGAAGTGATAAAAAACCAATCTGCCTTGACAGCACTGACTGGAAAATGATTCTTTGATAAGCGACGGGCAGATTAGACACATAGCCATAATTTAAAACATAGATTAGGCGATATTAACGTTAACATTGAAGTGGATGGTGGCATTCAAGCACTAAGTCGTGAAAGTGTTAAGGTAGCTGTCAGAGAGAGAACCCTCCAATCTGTGATGTAACTGGGTTCTCAAACCTTTTCATGTCGAGGTCCCTTAAATTGATACACAATAGGCCGTCGACCCCCATGTTATAAGACAGGGACTCCCATCTGAGAAGATTTTAGTTGTGGTGGGATGTGATTAAATCCAGAATTCCATAACTATTGTAGTAGAGGAGATGATAGTGGAGAAAGTCCTATATTCTAGTCAATTAACCCTTTATTCGCCAAGGACGAGTTTCCACGTCATTCTCCGCCATGCGTAATCTGCCAATGACGCCATAAGGCGTCTTTGAGATCAATATTTCAAAAATCTGTGATGGCAATCATATTTTACCCACGGAGACTTGCGATCTCCTGTTGATCTCCTCTCATCTCAACTCTCCAACGGTTCAAGAGCGCCATCTGGTGGCCGATCGGCGGATCACCCAAACAGGAAGTGACTCGCCGGAAGTGGTGCTCATCCATATTCGGTCCGGGCACTTGCTATCGTTAGCGGGACTCTAGCTCAACACACTGGACAGCGATCAGTTGCCAATAACTCGATAAACAACATGATTTGGACGTATATACTATTATACAACCTGGAAATGGATCGCATATATCAACATCCATTAATAGAGATATTTCTGCTCCACGCTGATCACCCAACGGTCAGAGGAAGCCGCGGTGAGTTTCAGCATGTTTGATTATTATTAAACGTATAATCTGCTCTGATATATATATCTCCCATACTACATAAATGATTTAACGTCGGCCACGGACTTATAAACCCCCCCTCCGGTCACCAGCAGATGATGAGGCAAGACGTTTAGGACCTTGTGCAATTGAAAGTTTTATTATGACGTCAATCGGTATCAAACTACATTTGATGATCTAATATATGTATTTAGGGCTATAAATCACGTTCTGCAGAATGCTGCAGAAAACGATAAAAACATATTCTTTAGACCGTATTTTAGTATGAATATGTGAATGAAAAAGTAGAACGTTGCTACATCCTAAACAATAGATACTTGACGTTGAATGGGCCATAGTAATGTCAATTTAGCAATACAATTTAAAAAGTTATAGCCCTGCAAAGAAGGGGAACATCTCCATAGACTTATAGTGGTGGCAGAGAGGGGATTAAGATCAGAATAATCCCTGGCAGATAAAGGGTTAAATAGTGAAATGAAACTCCTGAAACCCCCTCAAGGACCCCTGGGGGACCCCTGACCCCACATTGAGAACCACTGCCATAGACAATGAATGGGGCTCTGATTTCATGAGGCCATAACATGTCTGTGTGAGATCTGGTAATTCTGGTGCACACCTTCAAGCAATGCTGCCTGGAATATAAACCTCAATATGGGTGTAAGAGTTCACACAAACATTTTATGGCCTCAGTCAGAGCCCTAATACATATCCGTTACATCACAGATTGGAGGGTTCTCTCAGATTTCTAGCTTTAGGAGAGATCGGCGCATGTCCAGAAATACTGACCGGGGCACAGGAAGAACATTCTCAACATGGGGGACATTCTCCTTTAGCACAACACAAGGATTCTGTGTCTTCGTACAACATCACCGGACGCCATTCAAACCCCTCATCCTCGGCAACTGTCATAAATCGAAGGAATACGTGTGATTATGTGTGTAATAAATCAACATTGTTATTTTGGGGTTGAAGTGACCCTTTAACATTTGAAAGATAAACCTTTTCACCTTTCACGTGCAAACCATGGGTGGGGTTTTACTCGTGTGCAAGGGTTGGGCAACAGGTTCCTGCACAGCCATGGGATTCCAGGAAGTGAAACATAAGACAGAGTTGCTGTCACCCGAGTAGGTTCAACCTCCCCCCAGCTCCCTTTCTTTGAAATGTGTTTACGTGCAGCCAGTGTTGGTCCCGGAAACCCTCTAGAAAGGCCTCTGAAATGACGTTCTGGTACCGGCCGCCGCAGCAGGTGGCAGTCTGTCTCAGCAGCTCTCCGTTCCTCCCCTCTGTTTCTCTTTTCTGTTCATGCAACTTCTCAATCATATTCTTAAGATGAGATAAGATATTCTTTTATTGATCCCATTGGGGAAATTCGGGCATCATAGCAGCATGGGGGGGAGGGGAGGTACAGGTATGGGCATGGTAATAGTAGAAAGTTATAAATATAGGCAATCATTTGACAATTTTGATCTGATTATAGAAAAATATGAGGAAAAACATTTACTAATAAATAATGAACTCTGAATATAAGAACATGAGAAAAGTAAAGTCTAATTCAAAGGTGCAGATGAGGGACTGTATACCCTATCAGTTATATTATATGTTACAATAAATATGGGCAATAAATAATTATAATCTGAATTTATTAGGGATGCATCGAATATTCGGCCACTGAAATGTCTTTTCACTGAAAATATATCACAGAATGTCAAAGAACAGAAACAACCTGTAACCTAACGCGTGTTGTTATGATGATGTCATCAAAACGCGGCTTCAGTCATTACATGCGCAACGTGAGCTCTTCAGTCCTGCGTTCTGCAGCCTGTGATAACTCCTCTTGGGACTCGGGAGTCGCGCTGTTTCTATGTAAACTCTGCGCGTCCAATAAATGCGTCTTTAACATGCTTTATATCCTCACCATTACTATATGCCCGTCGCGGTTAAAAACCTTTTTGATTAACGTTAGCGTTAAGCTAGCTAACAAGGCTTCCGGTCCTCTTTCACTAGTCTCTCTTAAAGCTACGTCATCCCCCGCTAATAGTCACGGGAGATGTAGTAAATACAACAGTCCTTCCATGTAGGCTAGAACGCCGTGAATTATGACAGTAGTTCAAGTTTCTTTATTAGTTGTCATACAAAAATACAGAGTACTTTTATATAAAATGCTTACTGTAGCCACTACAGTAACATCATTAAGTCTGCTATAAGCTATTCTCCCTCTCGTGTGTGCAGATCTTTATGCAGTTTTAAAGCACATTGGCTTTGTTCTGAATGCACATTTTTCTGTAGTTATCCTACAGAGAAAAGAAAATGCACTTGACTTGGAATTAATGTACTGTATGCATTCAGAAGTGCTGAATAAATGTTTTATGGACCCATAATAGTGATTATTTATTATTTAAGTTAAGTTTTGCCATAATCTGGAGGCGGCTAGGTGGTGTAGTGGGCAAGGCACTTGCCACCAGTGTGGAGACGCTAGGATTCGCGTGTTCGAATCCAGCTCTCCACATTGTTTTCAGTTTAGCTGGTCGTCCGCAGTAATACACATTGGCCGTATTACGGGGAGGGAAAACTGAAGGGTGGGGATCGAACGTTGTGAACAAGCGACTCCTACAAGTCGGTTGGTGCGCCTGCGCAGTAGAATCAGGAAGTGTCGGGGGCAGCGTGAGCCTCCCACGCGTTACTCCTCGACACTGAGAGATCGAGCTGCGCAGGTGAAAAGATGCGACTGCTGTTACCTCAAGTACCGGAGGGGACTTGTGCTATGTATGACTTAGTCCACATTGCAGCCGGCTTGTGGGAGGCAAGAAACAGCGTTCGTGACAGGGGAGGGTTGAATTGGATGATACGAAATTGGGATGGGAGAAAATATAGAAAAATGGGAGAAAAAGTGGATAAAAAAAAAAAAGTTTTGCCATAATCAGGGCGGCTACGTGGCGTAGTGGGCAAGGCGCTCGCCACGAAATGCTGGAGACGCTGGGCTCGTCAGTTCGAGCCCAGCGCTCCACATTTGCTTTCAGTTTAGCTGGTCGTTCATACTAATACACATTGGCCGTATTAGGGGGTGGGAAACTGATGGGTGGGAAACTGATGGGTGGGGATCGGGCGTTGTGGACAGCGACTCCTACAGGTCGGTTGGTGCGCCTGCGCAGTAGAATCAGGAAGTGTCGGGGGCAGCGTGGGCCTCCCACGCGTTACTCCTCGCCACTGAGATCGAGCTGCGCAGGTGAAAAGATGCGACTGCTGTTACCTCAAGTACCGGAGGGGATGCGTGAATATTAAAGGCAACCAACTTGTGTTCGGCTTTTCTACAACCAACTACCAGATTCACTCGTCACTGTACATCACCTCTGAAGTATAAACAAAGCCCATACAGTTATGAAATGCGCTGAACTAGAAAGCGTAACGTTATGTTTCGCGTTTTTAACAACCAACTACCAGATTCACTCGTCACTGTACATCACTTCAGCTCCAGCAGCAGCAGCGGCGGTGCTCCGTTGAAGCCCTTCAATGACAGCGCTCTCATATTTTGCGAATGCATAAACTATATCTTAAATTATGGCTATGCGTCTAATATGGCTGTCGCTTATCAATGACTTCGCGACAGCCATATTAGACACATCGCCATAATTTAAGATATAGTTTATGCATTCGCAAATATGAGAGCTCTGTCATTGAAGTGGGTGGTGGCAGCATTACTAACAGTAGCGATTTTTATTGTTTTGTCATGACTAAACATAATCCCAACATAGATAGGAGGTGTACTGTATGTCAAATGTCGGTCATGTGGTGGAAGAGTTTAGTACAGTCACACAACAGAACACCAGTGTTTCTAGTAGATATGTTTATTAATATAAATAAACACCTCTGTCTGAACTGGTTCGACCAGCGCTTCTGCCGCGTCTCTCAGCGGAAAAGGGCGTGTGCTAGGGCGGTCACGTGGCCGTGTGGCCAATCAGAGAAACGCTGAACGAAAACACAACAACACAAGTTGGCTGAACACAAGTTGGTTGCCTTTAATATTCACGCGGAGGGGACTTGTGCTATGTATGACTTAGTCCACATTGCAGCCGGCTTGTGGGAGGCAAGAAACAGCGTTCGTGACAGGGGAGGGTTGAATTGGATGATACGAAATTGGGATGGGAGGAAAATATAGAAAATGGGAGAAAAAGTGGATAAAAAAAAAAAGTTTTGCCATAATCATATATTTTTCCATAATCAGGTAGCTGAACAACATTGGTAAAAAAAATTCTATTCTATCATTTTCGGCATTCGGTTTTCGGCCAACTGTTTCGGCCAAGAATTTCCCATTCGGTGTATCCCTAGAATTTATACTATGAGTAAGAGTAAACGGTATACAGAGATGCAGTATTTTGTACCTCTACTCCTGTACCTGTGACACAGCGGAAACCATTTTCAATGGTTTCCAAGACGACTCATACTGTGCATGTAAATGACACAGTCTCCTCCTCTAATAATTGTAGTAATTACATTTTAATTCGACATACCGTATATATATATATATATATATTTTTTTTTCATCTTTTTCCCCCTCCTTTTTTCGATTTTTCTCCCATCCCGCCCTTCCTGGTTGTTGCGCACTTTCCCCTACTGTTGGTCCGAGAGACCGGAGACTGTCACATGCTTTTCTCCGACGCAGGCCAGCCTGGCCGCGCAGATTCTCACTGGGAGAGTGTAACGTGTGGAAGGTCTCACTACCTCTCTCCAGATCCTACCCTCGCTGAGCAGGCGCCCCGACCGAACTGTAGGGGTCGCTGTCCACAACGCCCAGGACCCACCCGCCAGCTTTCCCACCCTCTAATACTGCCAATTGTATTAGTGTGAACGGCCAGCCAAGCTGGTGACAACGCCAGGAGCTGGATTCGAACACGCGAATCCAGCATCTCTGGCGTTAGTGACGAACGCAATCTCCGCTATGCCACCTGACCGCCCAATTCGATGTTTGATAATTTTCCTCCAGATTAATCCATCAGTCAACAGAATCCTATGATTTTTGGTCAACGATTGTTCTTTTATTAGACCCTAATTAATTACAAATTAAAAAAATTAAACACTATTCGGTGGAGTGCAGCTCATTCAGGTGGTGTGACCCACCGTTCAAGAGTAGGGGAAACGGTAACATCATCCACCTCCACTGGCTTCCAGTCAAGTCCTGCATCAACTTCAAGATCCTCCTCATCACCTACAGATCCCTTCACTCCCTTGCCCCCCGGTACCTAGCCGACCTCCATCCCTACATCACACCCCGGAGGCTGTGGTCCTCTGATTCTGGTCTCCTCTCCATCCCCACCACCAACCTGCGCACTGTCGGCCCCAGAGCCTTCTGTGTTGCCGCTCCCACCCTCTGGAACTCCCTCCCTGCAGACATCCGCAATGCTACATCCCTGGACTCCTTCAAATCACTACTCAAATCTCACCTCTTCATCAAATGTATTAATGACTCTGCCTGACTTCCCTTCTTTACCCAACTGTCCCTCTGATTTCCTTCCCCCTCTTCTGTTAAGCGCCTTGGGTTCCTTGAAAGGCGCTATATATATTTAAGAAATTATTATTAGTATTATTATTCTAGGAGGCGACTGGTAGTGGTAGCAGTAGGTGCAGTGGTATTTGTAATAGTAGTAGCAGCAGTGGTATTTTAGACTGCATTTTTTATATAATGCTTTTATCTGAAGCTCTTTACAACTTATGCTTCACATTCACTCACAAACACACACTGACGGCGGAGGCGACCATGCAAGGTGATAACCGCTCTACCTCCTGAGCCACTGTCACCCAGTAGTAGTAGTAGGTGGTGGAGTGTAGGTGTCTCCAACTCCTGCTTGTTTCATGTAGCACTGACTAAATCTCTTCCTCTTGTTTATGTGTCTCTCTCGTCCTCGACTCTATCTAGGCTGCCAACTATTTGGACATCAAAGGCCTGCTGGATGTCACCTGCAAGACGGTGGCAAACATGATCAAAGGCAAAACCCCAGAGGAGATCAGGAAGACATTCAACATAAAAAATGACTTCACAGAGGAGGAAGAGGCCCAGGTACGGCATAGATATATATGCAAACATACGGCCCGCACACAAACGGGCTTATCCAATACCTACCCATCCATCTGTTAATCCATTATCTATCCATCCATCGCCCCCTTTTGCACCACGTCTACGTGGATTGCCAATTCAGCTTTTCAAAACAACCTACGCATTTAGTTTGGAAAAGTAAAGATTCCAATCCTTTTCAGGCATGTTTACATGATTACATCTATGTTCCAGGCAGAATCTCGAATCAGAATCTTTTTGTATCTGAATTGGGACCTCGATGCCAGATTTAATTGCTACCACATTGTGTTTATAATTAACAGCTTTGGATTGACTATTACTGTATGCAAGTGTAACTTTATATATATATATTTTTAATAAATGTATTTAGTTACAATTATTTTATTTCCACGTATTCATTTTCTGCTTCTAGAAAGTGAAAACACTAAGTGTTCAACTATCTGGATCGGCTGAAAAAGTACTCCTCAAAACCCTGACTGTTTCACATTGTAATCATTATCACATAACACATGTCTTTATATAGCAAAGCACACAGGATCCTGAAAGACCCCAACCACCCAAACCACAAACTATTTGACCAGCTACTGACGGATACTCTAAATCATCACATGAGCATACTGTGTACACACAAAAGTGACTTACACATACACACCACATAAGCACACTTATTACACACACACACACACACACACACTGCTGCTACTTACACTGCAGAATCAATTTATTTTTTGTATTGTATTGATCATTGTGTATTGTCTACCAAACCACTACGCTTGAGGAGCCAGGAAAAACAAGCATCTCTGAATGTATGTACATTTAAAAAAAAAAGCTGTGACAATAAAAGCATGTGAATGTATTTGTCGACTCAGGTGCGTAAGGAGAACCAGTGGTGTGAAGAGAAGTGAGGATCCTGTGAACACTACCAACACATTGAAGAGGACCCTCCCAGTTTACTGGTTGCACTGGCGCTGTTCATACTTGTTAATATTTACATTTAGTAATATTTAGAGCCACAGAACCCCCCCCCCCCCCCTCCTTCCTTTTACGTGTTCTCTCATAGCATGACCATTTGAATCGCTTGTGTGGTGCAAATATTCTAATGAAACAATTCTTTTTTTTTTGCATATTTTATTCCCCGCCCCTCCCCCCTCTGTGTTTTATTCACATGCAATGGCTAGTTCTTATTTCCCTCTCTCCAGAGTAGACAACACACCTCCATCTCACCCGTAATTAAGAATCACGGTTGTCTTTTTTTACTGGACATGTTTTTCTTGTTTTGTTTTCTTTCGAGTCAATTGAATAATAAATGGATTTTTGACAACTGAAATGAAAGTTTATTGTTATTATATATTTTTTCTTCTTCGGTAAATGCATTTAGTTTCTAAGCTATCCTTAAAACAAAACTGAAAAACAAGTCATGTGAAGATGACGGTCTGTTATTTGGAACTCTGAAGGTCGAGGTGGAACTGTGTGCATTCATGTCCTGTGGACGACTAGGAAGTACCTGTAAAAGTCACACAACCTTTTGGGTCATTCTCTTTACTTATAATGTATTGAATAGGATTTTTTTTTCTCAAGATATGCTCTGATGGTGGTATTTAGGATTATCCAACCATTCTATGTTCAAGGAATAGCCAAAATAAAAGCTATGAAAAGGATTGTGTTTTTTGTGTTTGATTTAAACAAGGCAGACGTTTGAAGAGTAGACTCGTTTTTGAAGTTGACCTCAACCTCATTTCCCTTTTTGCAACTTAGTTACATTCATATCATGAGTATATGTGACATCTACAGAAAGTAAACAGGCTATTCATATATTAGTAACTGCTATGTTATTTCATGTAGTCGTGTTTTAGTGATCTAAACGTTCTGTAACTGAACCCTTGCACTGAAGAACCATATAATTTCTTGGACAGCCCATGTATTTGCAGTTTTAAAATCAACTTAGTGTGAAGTCTTTACTGTCTTGAACTATGAATGAACACAACACACTAACTTAGCATATTTAGATGATAGTTTGAAAACATTGTTCCTCTGAAAATGCTAAAATAACGCATGGTTCTTCATCTGAGGTCATCTCAAGGCCCTCCTGGCAGGTTTATTAACCATATTCACATGGTGGCTATTTTGCCTTCATGTAACGCTCGGGTTGGGTTCCCAGGTGGGAACAAACCCAACCTGAGCATGGCCATCATGTGAATATGGGCAATGAGGTCCCTCTGTTGAAAACCACCCTGTAAACCACAAACAAATAGAGAAATGGTGCAGGTTTTAAAAATACTTTTAATACGTCAAACAAAACAAAAAAGTATCACATCGGAGGCAGAAGTATTTCAATGCGTAAAAAGATGCAAAAGCCACAATTTTGTATTTGCTCACTGATCTGAATAGCCCTGCACATGACCATGTGTGAAGTACTGTCATTTCTGGCCCGAGAGCACCCTCTAGTGGAGAGAAACGGAACAAAGCAGCCTTGCTGTACAAATGATCAACTTACACTTGTTGGGTTTTTCCAAAGCATGGTAAGCGTGAGGTTGATGCTGCAAGCACAGCATACAATTAAAGTCTTTGTCTTCTCTTTTTTAGCACATGTATTTTTGGTACACTTAAGTCTGAACATGCACAGGTTGGAGAAATTAACACGTCTTTTTGAACACAACTGCTGTAACTTGGTGGATAGAAAATAATGCAAACTTCTGCACAAAATCTTTCTCTTTCTTTTGAGAACACGAAACAGAAAATGAATGTATTGCTTTTAGAAATGGTGAAACTAAAGACTGTACTGAAACCTTTTTCTTTCTTTTTTTTACAACATTTTCTCCTTTTTTATACATAAAAAACATATAAAAGTGTATAGATAGGGAATTCCACATATAAAACTTTACAACACAATGAAATATATAGTACCCATTTTGGTCTCTTTAGTTTACAGAGCTGCAGGATATTCAGTCAAATGAAACGGCCTCATGATCCCTACAAGAAAATCTCACGGATGGCTTTAAACGCCAGCAAACTAATCTTTTAAAATCACTTTTAAATGTACAGGAACAAACAACAGGAGACATGAGAGGTCCCTCTCAACAACAACAACAACAATCCATGTATCAACGGTTGATCTATCAAGAGTCTGACAGCCTGGAAGTGCCTAACAAGTAAATGAATGCAACTTGAATGGGAAAGGGAAAATGTTCATTCAGGTATTAGATATTGGAAATATCCGTAAAAAGAAAAAAAAAATCCTTTATGCACCTTGTCACTGCCGATCGTGAGTTGATATAAATTAAAACATATTTGCCAATTCCAAACCAAAGCAAGGGATTTATAAAAAGAAAAGTCAGCCAAAGGTGCCCTTGTACACATCTTTGGAGATGGAATGAATTGGGCTTGAATGATCCTAATCATCATCATCATCCCAGTGCAGTCCAAACTTTTGTCAGCCATTTTCAAATGGCAGCTAAGTAGTGGAAATCTTCTGTGCTGCTGAACTGGGGTTGTCCCCCTGGGCTGGATCATGCTGGCTGGGACAGACGGATGGACGGACAGTTGACTCACTGTTGTCTGTTGTTTCTGGACTCTGAAGGCCTCTGCTCCGTCAGGGTTCTGGTTTGGGGTGGTTGAGTGATGATGGATGGTGGTAGTGGTGGCAGTTGGAGCTATTCTGCCTCATGTACAAACGGGGAGAACCACTGTTGCAGTGTGTGATTTCTACGGGGGGGGGGGGGGGGGGGGGGTAATTTCCCCTGCTAGTAAAAAATGATAAAATATATCCTCCAAAATGTATTTATTTGAGGGAATAGCTACAGTGCATAACCACTCCCCCCCCCCCCTGAAAGGGAGTCTTTTTGACAATATTTTAGCTCCAGCAACCCCTCCATTAGCTTAGAACAAACGAGCGACAGGGGTGGAGATGAATGTGGCGTATGAAGGCAGGGTGGCGTAATGAAGGCTTGCTGGTCTGGATCCACGGTGCTGGGGAGCGGTTTGAGAGATGACGGTGTTGGTGGTGTTGGTGCAACAGTACACGGTTGTATTACTGAGACTCCGTCAAAACTCTGAGAGAAAGTCCCGCCGCCTTGGAGGCCGAGAGTGCTGTCGCCGCCGGCCCGCCCGGGGAGGTGTGTGTGTGTTTGACGGACAGTTCGAGGCGCGTGTGGGCGTGTTTGCTCGCAGCGGGTTGGCGAAGGAGGGGTGCGTGCTTGCTGCTGGCGGACTGGTCCGGGGGCGTGCGCTTGGCGGGCAGGGGCAAGGGGGCGCGTGACGAGGAGGAGGGGGGGGGAGGTGGGCGAGGGAGAGCAGGGAGGGGATGTGTGGTGGTGATGGTGGTGGTGGTGCGGGTGGTGATGGGTGGGAGAGGGGGAGGTCGGCGAGTCTATAGCACTTCCATCTGAAGAAGCTGGACTGGAACAGCCTCCTCCTTGAAGGTAGCGAATGCACTTCTTTTTTCTCCTAGGAACAGTCAAGAGAGTTATCTGTGAATAAAGTGTGGATGTAAAGCGACACATTGGTTTACTTAGAAAATACATCCATTTGTCAAGTTCATATAACAGTATTACCCATGTCATTAATATAACAATAACAGTATTACCCATGTCAGTTAATATAACAATAACAGTATTACCCATGTCATTAATATAACAATAACAGTATTACCCATGTCAGTTAATATAACAATAACAGTATTACCCATGTCATTAATATAACAATAACAGTATTACCCATGTCAGTTAATATAACAGTAACAGTATTAACCCATGTCAGTTAATATAACAATAACAGTATTACCCATGTCATTAATATAACAATAACAGTAGTACCCATGTCAGTTAATATAACAGTAACAGTATTACCCATGTCAGTTAATATAACAATAACAGTATTACCCATGTCATTAATATAACAATAACAGTATTACCCATGTCATTAATATAACAATAACAGTAGTACCCATGTCAGTTCATATAACAATAACAGTATTACCCATGTCATTAATATAACAATAACAGTAGTACCCATGTCAGTTCATATAACAATAACAGTATTACCCATGTCAGTTAATATAACAATAACAGTATTACCCATGTCAGTTCATATAACAATAACAGTATTACCCATGTCATTAATATAACAATAACAGTAGTACCCATGTCAGTTAATATAACAATAACAGTATTACCCATGTCAGTTAATATAACAATAACAGTATTACCCATGTCAGTTAATATGCCAGTATTATCCACGTCAGTTAATATGCCATGTTGTACACAAACAAATATATATATACATTTTTAATTTTTTAAACACTTGAAATATGTTACTCCTACAGGAGTGTTCAAATCAATATTTGTGAACGTGCACAACTCTCCCAAGGCTGGAAAACGAAGAACTAAAGACTGGAATTTGTGACGTCACCACGATATAAAATCTGTACAATGAATGAATGGGAGACTGATTTTGTGGAGCCCACAGCATTGTTTAGAGTGTTTGTTCCCCACATGAAGCCATCTTGTGTTTCTACTGGAGTGTAATAGTCTTGAAAAGAAGCCCCCTCGCTGCCCAACACCTTCACCAGACACTGTTCACTGGTGTCGTGCAGGTTCACAAATATTGATTGTAAATGTGCAATCCCTAAAAAAAAACAATACAATAAGACAGATCTGAAGTCTATTGTGACATCATTTGACTAATTCTCTCTCACCTATTCATTAAAGGTAATTACAGGAGGAAAGCCTGCAAATCACTGTGTTTCATGAGGCGTGTCGCCAAAAACAAAGCAGACTTCTTGCATAGATCTACATAAATCATCAAAGCTGTTAAGGGATCCTGTGATCATTACCAGAATATGACTCGACTCACTCCTTCAACCACAAGGAAAGACATTAGGCCATATTTAGAGACAGAGAATGAGAGAGAGAGAGAGAGAGAGAGAGAGAGAGAGAGAGAGAGAGAGAGAGGAAGATAGGAAAAGATGAGAGAAAGAAAGACATCACAATATGTCTGAGTTCACCATCAAAAGGCGTCCTGCCTGAATGAAGATTCACATGAGATGAGAATGAGAATCAAAGTGCAAAAGCTGCAATGAGTATGTAGTACTGTATGTGTGCGTGTGTAGTTATGTATGTACATGTATGATTATGTATGTATGTATTAGGGGTGTAAAGGTACACATATCCGTACTGAACCGTACCGAACCGTACTGAACCGTACGGCTGTGTACCGAACGAATACAACGGTATGTTAACAACTAACAACCGCCCACCGGGGGCTGTTTTTTTCACAATCTAATATAATAATTGTTCTTTATTTTTTCTTTAACAAATCGATTATTAATTTCAATATAGAATATTCGTTGACAGGGGCGGTCAGGTGGCGTAGCGGAGATTGCGCTCGTCACCAATGCAAGAGGCTGCGGTCTCGACTCCCGGAGTCAGCACTGCTTGGGGCTTGGGCTGATCGCTATACTAACCCGTTTGGCTGGGTTAGGGGGAGGGCAAGTCATGGGTGGGAATCTGGCGTTGTGGACAGCGACGCCTACAGGTCAGGTCTGGGCCCTTGCTCAGCGGAGGCAGGACTTGATGAAGGCAGCGTGACCTCCCACGCGTTACACTTCACCAATGAGAGTACTCGCTGCCAGGTGAAAAAAGAGTCACTGGCTGTCGCCGCGCGTGTCGGAGGAAGCGTGCGGTGGACTTCAGGGTTCCCTTGTACCGACCAGTAGGAGAACATGCGCACAACAACCAGGTAGGGGAGGGGGGGAATTGGCACAACGACTAAATTGGGACGGGGAGAAAACAGAGACAAATCGGAGAAAGAGAGGATACAAAAAATTAAATAAAAAATTCGTTGACAGCCCTACAAGTACAATTAGTTACTGCAAACTACATCACCCCTGAGTGGAACATGGAAAGCCAAACTTTCCCCCACTGTACCGAAAACCCGTACCGAACTGTGACTTCAAAACCGAGGTACGTACCGAACCGTGGTTTCTGTGTACCGTTACACCCCTAGTATGTATGTATGTATGTATGTATGTATGTATGTATGTATGTATGTATGTATGTATGTATGTATGTATGTATGTATGTATGTATGTATGTATGTATGTATGTATGTATGTATGTATGTATGTATGTAATTTATATATGTATGTGTATGTATAATTTGAGCATGTACAATGAGCATGTATGAGCAGGTACAATGAGCAGCATGTATGAGCATGTACAGTGAGCATGTATGAGCATGTACAGTGAGCATGTATGAGCATGTACAATGAGCATGTACATGCATGTGTGTGTGTGTGTTAAGCTGCTGTGGTGAGGATTTGCTCTAGCCACATTCACTGGTCTTTGTTGTCTCCAACTGAAATGACACACACACACACACACACACATTTCCATGACGTCACAGCGGGTGCAGACATTGTGGCAGGATGGGGTGTCTACGGTGCAGCAGGATGGGGTGTCTACGGTGCAGCAGGATGGGGTGTCTACGGTGCAGCAGGATGGGGTGTCTACGGTGCAGCAGGATGGGGTGTCTACGGTGCAGCAGGATGGGGTGTCTACGGTGCAGCAGGATGGGGTGTCTACGGTGCAGCAGGATGGGGTGTCTACGGTGCAGCAGGATGGGGTGTCTACGGTGCAGCAGGATGGGGTGTCTACGGTGCAGCAGGATGGGGTGTCTCTACGGTGCAGCAGGATGGGGTGTCTACGGTGCAGCAGGATGGGGTGTCTACGGTGCAGCAGGATGGGGTGTCTACGGTGCAGCAGGATGGGGTGTCTACGGTGCAGCAGGATGGGGTGTCTACGGTGCAGCAGGATGGGGTGTCTACGGTGCAGCAGGATGGGGTGTCTACGGTGCAGCAGGATGGGGTGTCTCTACGGTGCAGCAGGATGGGGTGTCTCTACGGTGCAGCAGGATGGGGTGTCTACGGTGCAGCAGGATGGGGTGTCTCTACGGTGCAGCAGGATGGGGTGTCTCTACGGTGCAGCAGGATGGGGTGTCTACGGTGCAGCAGGATGGGGTGTCTACGGTGCAGCAGGATGGTGGAAGATGTTTTGCTGAAGCAGCTCTCTGGTGTCTGTGTGCAGCTAGAGTAGGAGCTGTGCTGCTGCGATCTAAGAATAGAAGCCGCTGACTGAGGCGGTGAGAACGTTACCATCACCACCACCACTGCTCCACTGTCATTAGCTACACCTTTGTTTACACTGTTTATTTCTCTAATATTTTTATATTCAGAGTTATTTATATTGTTTACACTGTTTATTCTCTCGTATGTTTATATTCAGATACAATTCTATTGCCTATATTTATGTATTTTTGCTATTATCCTGCCCATACCTGTATGACCCCCATGCTGCTATGACATCTATACAATCTTTCCCAATTCATTGTCTATGGAGAAGCTTTAGACTTTATACTTGATGATGTCATAAGTTTGAGTTTTAGCACTCTAGTTTTTGGATTTGGGAGAGAGTTGCTTGTTCAGTAATATTCTTGTACCGTCTTAGACCAGAGGAATAAAATATATGAATTCTGAAATAATCTATGTAGCATTGTACAAATAACTATATATAACTGTTTTATATATCGTCGCTGGCGGAAGAAAACCTCGTAACTCAAAAAACCCAACTTTTCAGGAGATGAAAAAAACGAACACAGATTTGAGGGCGAATAAAGTTACGAGGTTTAGACAGATGATCGGTTTAATGCTTTCCCATTGTTTAAACTTTGTTAAACCACACACATATGGAGGATGATCTACTGAGTTGATTTATAATTTTGTATTTATTAAAAAAAAAATGTAATGGAGTTATGAGTTCTTCCACCAGCGATGATATTTACATTATCATTCTATTTGCTTATAGATACCACCCATTAATTTGAATATAGAATTTCTGATTTGAGGGTTGCCATGCCATCAAAATAATAATTTCTGACAGTATTTGAATGTATTGCATATACATTTCCACTTTTCTAGTTGTTCCCCAAATGCAGAAGCTGAACCGCCCCTACCCCACCATCAAGACATATTGATGATCAATCTTCTAGGCTGAGCCGATCTTCCATTTGCATCATTTTCCTTTAATAAACCTGGAGCCTCCTAATCTCTTCATTTTAGCAGTCAAACATTCATTTATCAGAGGCGACGCAGAATGTAATGTTACACCTGGGTTTTGAGGGTGAGAATGTCTGCTGCTCTGAGTAGTAAACGTTTGACAAAGTTTAAAGGGCCATTTCACAGAAAAACAATGCAGATTTATTTTGCACATAATCTCACACATATCCAAGGCTCTAAACTGTTTTGCACACATTAATTTAGTTTAAGTTATCTAGATATGAGTTTGAATATGGCCACCGCCACCGGTGATGTTGAGTCCTTGTGTTGTGAGAGTGTGTAAACATAGCAGTACCGTGTCTTATAGGGGCTCCTATCTTTTTCATGGAGCTGTAATTAACACAATACAAGGATTCAATGTCCCCGATGACATCACTGGTGGCCATATTCAAACTCATTTACTCTCAATGGATGAAATTAAAAACCGTTTAGTTTTTGGATGTGTGTGAGATTGTGTGCAAAATAAATCAGCATTGTTTTTGGTGAAGTGCCCCTTTAAGAAAGTGCAACATGTGCCGT